>NC_089237.1:18969568-19272080 GCF_963924675.1 Phocoena phocoena
AGACCTGTCTAAAGCCAAAGTCTGAGTTCTTTACACTGTTGCCTCACAGGCTTTTGGACACAATTCCTCCTCTCATAGGGCTTATAAAGTATGCCCCCACAGATCCACATATACACACAGCCCCACAAAGTTAAGTAAAAATAAGGCAATAAATGGTAAATGTAACATTCAAGTCCGCAAATGCTTACTGAGCACATACTATGTGCCAAGCATTTGCTAGGTTTTTTGAGGGAACAGGGAAGTATGAAACAAGGTCCTGGTCCTGAAAGAAGCCCAAAATCTAGAGGAAGAGACACACACATACATAACTCAATAGACTGCAAGTCAGCCCATGGTAGGTAAGGCGTTTTTGATTGGCATAGAGATAAAAATGCTATTCCTGGAAGGGGAAAGGGAAAGCTGCTTGTTTAATGGGCAGAGATTCAGATTTGCAAGATAAAAAGGTTCCAGAGATCTGTTGCCCAGCAGTGTGAATATACTTAACACTACTGAACTGTATACTTGAAAACGGTTAAGATGGTACATTTTATGTTATGTGTTTTTTAACACAATTTTTAAAAATCCATTCTAAGAAGAAAGCAGTTCATACCACCTCAGGGGATAGGGAGAAGCTGGGATGGCTTCACAGCTGAGGCTTGAAGGATGAGTAAGAAAAGCAACCCTTTATTGAGGACCTACCATGTGTGGACACTTCCCATACTTTTATCATCATTTCACTTCTTGTACATGCTGTATCACTTCTCATAAATTATATATTACATCAGAACATCTTTGCAAAATAAGTATTGTCCCCTGCGTTTTACTGATGAAGTTCAGAGAGGTTAAGAAACTTGCCCAAGTTTGCCAAATTAGTAAATAACAGAGCTGAAGTTTGAACTCAGGTCTTATGTGAAAGTCCACCCTTTCCTCTGTTCCATGCTGTTCTGAGGCAGGAGAGGGCACAGCACCTTCACAAAATAGGGAAGACTGGAGTATAGCTGGGAGTGCTGTGAATTTTAAAGGCTGTGCTCCAGAGTTTGGACGTTACTCTGTAACCACAGGTAGCCTCTACAGGTTTGGGGGCAAAAAAAACAACAAGAGGAGATCTAAGTCTCAGGAGAATTCTGTAGCAGAGGAGTGGAGGGTGGGCTGGGAAGGAGAGAAAAGAGGGCAATGGACCCTGGGTTCAGGGACAGGGTCCCTTTGGCTGTGTGGGATCTGAGTGGGGCTTGAAAGCCCAGTAGAGAAAGCTCCCAGGGCAAGACCCCCGAGGAGATGGAGCCAGAAGCTGAAAGGCACCCAAGCCTCTTCAGAGGACCATTCAGAAACCAGTGTGGCCGGAGGAAAGATTCTTGAGGGGTTGAGTGGCTTGACAGAAGTTGATAAGCCTGCACGCCACGTGACAGTTTGTCTCTGTCCCCGACACAAGCTGAATGACATGATGGAGGAGAAGCTTTAGAGAGAGTTCCTGAAGTCTGACGTTTCTTCCATTCCCTTCCCTCTTTCATCCCAGAGGCTGGCATCCACTGCCCCCACTCCACTGAAACCGGTCTCCCACAAAGACCTCCTCCTGACAAAAGCCAGTGTGGTCTTGCCTCAGGCTCCACCCTATGCCTCCTTGAAACAATCTCCTTACTCAGTTTTTAGTAACATCTTCTGGAGCTCCTCCTACCTCTCAGGCTCCATCTCTGTCCTTCGATGACCTATCCCCACCCCACCCCCATTCCACAACTGGGGGTAACCACTAAGACAAACCTCTACGCCTCAGGCTTTGCAGGCCCACCTTGTCTCACGCTCAACTCTGCTGAGACCCCCAGATCCACCGCTCTCTCCAGCCCTGACCCGTATTCTCTCCTATAGAGGATCTTATCTTGCCTGTCTCTGTCATTCAAGTTCATCGTGATCCCTAAAAAAAAAACAAGCCTACTTCCATTTTCTAACTTCCTCTCCCCTTTGATGGCCTATTGCCATTAGTTCCTCTAAGCTACAACTCGCCCTTGATATCCCCTCTCCCTAACTCCCTCTCATATCAACTCAGCAAATATTTATTGACCATCTGCTATGTACACTGTACCATGTCAATAGATTACTGGATTACAGAGTAATTTATTTTCCCAAAATACTCTCAGATTCACCCCTTTTCTTCCTCCTCCCCCATAATCCATTCTCTCCTTGGACCACATCCGGCTTCTTGTATCCACCTGCCAACTGGATTCCCTACCCCCAACCCTCTCCCACATCCCACAGCAGAACAGTCTTCTTAAAACCTACTCTCACCATGTTACACTCTAACTCTTAAGACTGTCTGTGATCTGGACTCAACCACACTTCCACAACTCTCCTACAGGAACCCTTTTCTTTTTGGATTTTTAAAAAATTGAAGTATAGTTGGTTTACAATGTTAATTTTTGCTGTACAGCAAAGTGATTCAGTTATACATATATACACATTCTTTTTTTTTCATATTCTTTCCCATTATGGTTTATTACAGGACACTGAATATAGTTCTCTGTGCTATACAGTAGGACCTTGTTGCTTCCTACAGGAACTCTTCCAATGACAAAGTCTCCTCATGAAGCCCTCCTAGCCCCATATTTCAAGTCACTCCGTATATCCATGCCTTTCCTTTGCCACACCTCCACTGGGCATGCCCTTTCCACTCTTCACTGCCATTCTGACCCATCTGTCAAGACCTCACGTAAGTCCTACCTCTTCCCCTGCTGCCCCCAACCCATCCTTTACTTACAGCCACAGTATCACGTGTCTAGCATGCACTTCACTGCACTTATGTATACCCTATGTTACTCTCAAATTGCTCCAGCTGAGGACCCAAACCTCACTGGACAAACAGAAACCTCCCCCCAAACAAGGGCAGAGATATCTTCAGTGTCACTGTGCTGAGGGCCAACGAGCTTTAAAACCCTTTTGCTGTTGGATGGGGTGGGGGTGGGGAGTTCAGCAACAGGGGACATCAGGAAGGAGACTCTTGTCCCAGATCCAAAGACTCTGTCTTCATCTCTCTCCCCCTCACCATGGCAGCTGCAATCTCTTCCGGGCTGTCCCCGTCCAGATCAAATCGGAAGGTCACCATCTTGCTGTTGTGCGTCTGTAGCTGGCACTCAACCACTCTGTCATTCTGGTCTGAGACCTTCAGAGTCAAAAGTCAGCAGAGGGAGGAGGTCAAGCTCTCTGTCTTCATCACGTGTCCCCGCCCCACTCCAACCAAATGACGGTGGCCAGATTGGAACTGGAGAGAGGCAGATTCTGCCAACGTAGTCTTGTATTAAAAACAAGTCTGGGGCTTCCCTGGTGGCACAGTGGTTAAGAGTCCGCCTGCCGATGCAGGGGACAGGGGTTCATGCCCCGGTCTGGGAAGATACCACATGCCGCGGAGTGGCTGGGCCCGTGAGCCATGGCCGCTGAGCCTGCGCGTCCGGAGCCTGTGCTCCGCAGCGGGAGAGGCCACAACAGTGAGAGGCCTGCATACCGCAAAAGATAAATAAGTAAATAATAAATAAAAACAAGTCTGGCTGACTCTTGGGTACCAGTAGCACACTGCTTCTCCCCCTTTCTGGCTAACTTCCCCTATCCCTCGGACAGTTCCCTCCAGGCCCTGTAGCTTATTCCCCAACACCTGTGCCCCTTCCTTACACTTGTGACCCGAAGCCGGGATCGGGGTCTGCGCCGGAGGTTTTTCCCTGGGGGTCTCCTCATCTGTTCCATCCCTTCTCCCATGTCACTAAGGCCTGATGCTGCATCTGAGGCATAGCTGGAAAAAAAAGGAAAAGAAGACAGGAGTGTCAGAGTGGACACTGGGAGCCCAAAGCTCCATATATTTCACCCTAACACCCCAACTCAGACCAGAACTTACCTGTCTCCAGGGGCAAAGTCATTGCCAGGGCCAGAACGTGGAATGGATAGGGCAAAAGCCTGAAATAGTATATGGGTTCATGAGGTCAGGGGAGGGTAATTGTCGGACTCCAGGGAGATGGTGTCAAGGGTGCTGGGGTACTTGGCAGAGGGAATTAAGAAGAGGACCAGAGGGGTGGATTTCCAAGGACATGGGGCCATGTCAGGGGTTTGGGTTTTACAATATGGGAGATAGGTCATAGGATTGGAAAGGCTGGGAGCCCCCCATGTGACCCCCTCTCACCGAGGGCAGGCAGAGATGGGACTCAGCGGGGCTGGATGGCACGCCCCTAGGGGGCTGAAGGGCAGGGTCTGAGGCATCCAGGAAGCCGGAGGAGCTGAGGTAGCCATCAGTCTCGCAATCCGCTGGTGGGGAGGGAGGGGATCAAAAAGTGGAAATAAAGGAAAGTGGTGGCCAAGGAGGGAGGCTGCCTGAGCAAGGAGGGGCCTGGAGCTGTGGCAGAGTTCCTTCCCAGAAGGAGCTATGGCTAGATGTGGAAGGCTGGGTAAGTGACAATGCTGTTGGCTTGAACTTCTGGGTAGGGGGCAGAGGCCAAGGGTTCTGGGACCTGGGTCCCAAGGTCGGAGGTGACTTACAGGTGGTAGAAGAGTAGCTGGCATGGCGGAAGAGGAAGGGCTGGTGCTGGTCTGCCTCTGGCTCCTCGGGTTCAGGCGGGAAGACACTGGAGGGGGCTGGAGTCATGGGGACAGCTGCTGGTAGGGGCCCTGGCGCTGGGGGGAAGGCCGCCAACTCCTTAGCTTTGCGCAGCTTCTCACGCTTTCGCTGGATGGCAGCAACCCGTTCACGCACTGCACGGGCCACTGGCTGGTAATCGGCTTCGCACACTAAACCCAGGGCCACCTGGAGTTGGGAGGGTGAGGAACACAGTTTGAGATGAGATTCCTCCTCCCCCAGCAAAGACCCATCATGACACCTTCTTGAGGCCTCCAGGACATGGGAGAAAGGGAACCAACATTTATTGATTATCCACTGTGTCCATTAACTGGCAGCTCTTCACATTATCAACATTAAATCCTTCCAGCAACCTTTTGAGGTAGGTCTTATCAGCCCCATTTTAGAAATAAGTAAACTAAGTGACCAGTTCATGGTTATACAGTAAGTCAATTGCTCTTGGGGGCTGGGGGACACTTGGCAACATCTGGAGACATTTTTAGTTGTCACACTTAGGGATAGGTACCACTGGCATCTACTGAGTAGATGTTAGGGATTCTTCTCAATGTCCTACAATGCACACAGTACAGTCTCCCAAACAAAGATGTCAGTAGTGTCAAGATCAAGAACCTCTGTATGTAATGGATCAGGATCCGATCCCAGGTCAGGTTTGAGCTATGCTTCGGAGACCCGCTCCTATGCCATATTTCAAACACATTCTCAAGTTCCTGACCCAGACCCACCAAGAGATGCTTCCTACCCTTTCAACTGCATTTTTTTTTTTTTTTTTTTTTTTTTTGCGGTACGCGGGCCTCTCACTGTTGTGGCCTCTCCCGTTGCGGAGCACAGGCTCCGGACGCGCAGGCTCAGTGGCCATGGCTCACAGGCCCAGCCGCTCCGCGGCACATGGGATCTTCCCGGACCGGGGCACGAACCCGTGTCCCCTGCATCGGCAGGCGGACTCTCAACCACTGCGCCACCAGGGAAGCCCTCAACTGCATTTTTCTATCAAGAATTTCATACTCTTTCCCTTCCCCCCACAGGCCTTCCAAGACCAGCCCCACATCTCTGTCTCCCACATATGCCTCTCCTGGTCCACCAGCTTCTGTTCATCATGTCCTTATTCATTTCAATAACAAGCTTTGCTGGGCATGTAAAGGCGGTGGGGCAGGGTGATGTGACCTAAAATCTGAACAACCTGGGTCAGTCCTGCCCTTAACTTGCTTGGGACCTTGTACAAGATATTCAACCTCTCTGAGCTTTTATTTCCTCATCAATAAATCGGGATAAAGTCACTCCGTGCAGGGCTGGTAACAACCATCAAATGCATGGGAAAGGGCTCTAAGCTGTGTACAGATGTGGGTGATTAACAAGCTCCCACCACGTGCTAAGCACCCTCAGGGATAGAAAAACCAATACACACAGTCCCTGCCCCCAAGACTTTATAGTCTAGTGTAAGAGAAAGGCAGGAATGTATCCTGGTATAAAACAAGACCAATGGGGGCCCCTCCAGTAATGGAGGACCTGCTGGAGTGGGAAAAAAGCATTTAATTTTGACTCTAGAGGGGACAGGCTTTCTGAAATGGATGGTTCTGGGCATGAAGGGAGATGGAGAAAAAGACATGGGGGGGACGGGGGATGAAAAAGGGGAAAATAGATAAGCAGGAGAGAAGGGCATTTCAGGAAAACCGGATCAGCCGGAAGTAAAACAGGGAGGTGGAAGGACCCAAGGCTGGAAAAGGAAATCTCCAACTTGTGGAGAACACTAGGTGTGCATGTGAGTGGGGTGCGTTAAGGCCGGAGCTGCAGGGTGACCCTTGCGGGAGATGCCGAGAGGGCTGGGTTGAGCCCCCCTCCCACCACCCAGGCACCCCTCCAGCGAGGCACTGGCCCCTCCAGTCGACGTCCAAACGCCCCTCACATGCCCAGCCGCGGGGCAGGCAGTCTGTCCTCCGCTCACCATCTCCTGCGCCACCTCCTCGGCTGCGTCCCGACCCAGCTGGAACAAGAACTCAATGGCCTGGTTGTCCCGGCGGCGCCCCCCTCTCCGCGCGTCCTCCATGCGCAGCCAGAGCTTGAGGTCTGGCTTCTCTCCGTCGTCCTCCTCCGCCAGCTCCACGTGGACGCCGCGCTCCTCGCGGAAGAAGGCGTGAGCCAGAAGGTCCTGGATGGTGAACCTGAGGGCGGCGCCACCGTGAGCCGAGCCCCACCGCCGCCCGCCCCCACCCCCATCCTGCCCCCTCCACCCACCTCTCGTTCTTATCCGTGCGGATGCAGCCTTCAATAATCTCCTTCACCTCGGGCATCTTCACCTTGTAGAAGCTGTTCGGCTTTGTGCCCTGAGGAATGGGGTTGCATGAGGCCTCCCGCCCTCTGCGCCCCAGCTCTCTGCTTGACCCACCCGCCCCTGCCCGAGGCAGCAGGGCTTGCAGACGCAAAAGCACCGCGACTGCTACTAGAAGATGTGATTTCAAATCCCAGTCCCCCCCCCGCCCGCCCGTATCGACAGTGTGACCTTGAACAAGTCTCTCGCTGAGCCAGTGTCCTCATTTGTAAAACGCAGGGCAGAACATTTGCCCTGCTCACCCCGCGGGGCAGCAGGAAGGATTTCACATCGATTGGATGTGAAATCGTTTGTAAGCTCTAGGGAGCGCTACACACGACATTATTCTAAATAGCTTGTATTGGAGGGGCCTTGTGTGCATCCAATATCCTTCAGTGTTCGCCAGGGCGTCTTTATGTCCAGCCTGTTTTCATTAAGGGAAAGGGCACTGACCGCGGGGTGGCTGGAGCAGGAAAAGTGTAAAGGGGACCTGTAATTCCCTCTCCTCCCTGCCCCCTCTCACCGAAGTGACCTTGCGGTAGATTTGCGCGGCATTCTGGCACTCAGAGTAAGGGTACTCCGAGGTAGCCATCTCCAGCATGCACATGCCAAACGCGTACACGTCCACGGCCTCATCGTATTTTTCCTCGTACATCTCCGGGGCCATGAACTCCGGGGTCCCTGTAGGATCCACAGCAGGTGTCAGGCTGCAATGCCTCCTTTATGGCTTCGTCCCTCCCCTTGAGCGTACAAGAGGCTAGGCAGTTCTGGAGTGCAAGTGACCGACCCCTCCCCCTGTGTGTGTGAGGGTGGGGGATTGGGGGAGGGGTGTGGGGAAGAGGGAATGCCATAGGTCTCCCCATCTTCCCTGTGGTCTTCTACCTCCGTGGATCCCGAAAGACACTGCTAGGGGGAGGGGGTCCCCAGGCTCTCTCCTGACATAGGGGAGGGCAAGAATGGCAAGGACCCCCGGGAGGGACGCACCGATGACGCTCTTGGCGAAGGAGGCGCGTTTGAGCGTGGCCAGGCCCAGGTCCCCAATCTTAACGGAGCCTGTAGGGCCCGTGATAAAGACGTTGTCACACTTGAGATCCCGGTGCAGGATGGGGGGTACCCGGGAGTGTAGGAAATGGAGCCCCCGAAGGATTTGGCGGCTCCAGCGCTGAAGGACTCGCGGCTTCATCTCGCGGAACCGCCTCAGGTATCTGGGGGAGGGCGCATAGCCACGGTCTTGGTGGGGGACGTATAGGCTGGGGAGGGAGACCACCACTGGGAAGTTCCCCGTAGCCCCACCCACTCCCCCGCCTACGCATCTTTTGCCAGCCTCTCCTAGCCTAGATCCGCGCCAGTCCTCAAGCAGAAACGCAGTCGGGGGTGTGGTAGGTAGACAGGAGGTTACAAAACGGGGGTCGGGCGGTAAATGCACAGACAGGGCCGCCCCCAAGGTGCTGTGGAAGCGCCAGAAGGGATAACTAACTGCCCCGGGCGTGGGGGAGGGCTCCAGACAGGAAATAACTTTTATGTTGAGTCTTGAAAGATGAATACGCGTTCAAGGGTGAAAACGGGAAGGGACAAAGACTTTCCAGGCAGAAGAGGCACCCGTGCTCAAAGGCACGGAGACAGCAAGTGATGGGGCAGGGTGCGAGGAGCTGCTGGGAATTTGGTTTGTCTGGAACGCAGGCTGGAGCCTATAAGGACTTTGTGAGCAGTCCTTAGAGAGTGTGGACTTTATCCTGAGGGCAGTGGGAAAACTCGAAAGGGTTTTAAGGAGAGAAGTGACGGTGCCAGATCTCTGCAGGCTGCAGGAAGATAGGATAGCTTGCAGAGGAGAGAGGCAGCGTGGGGGAAGACTCCTTAGAGGGCAGCTGAGGCCTCCAGACGCTCAAGAGAGGAGGATGAGAGATAGTGAGCCTGGTTTTGGACCTGCGTGTAGCGTTTGAGGAGGCTGGGCTCCTCCAGAAGCAGTGGAGACCTCCCACCACCAGTCCTCCCACCAACTCCCACCACCAGGCGCAGAGCTCACGTCTTGAGCGTGCCCGAGGTCATGAGTTCGGTGACCAGCACGATGCAAACCTGGCCCCTCAGCACCGACTTCCACGAGTCGTAGAAGCGGACGATGTTGGGGTGCTGCAGCCCCTTGAGCATCTCCACCTCCTCCGAGAATCGCTGCCGCTCCGCTCGAGACAGTTTCCGAGTCTGTGGGGTAGGGGGTGGGGGTCACAGTCACATCAGGCCCAGGACCCCCACGAGAGGGGGGATTGGAGCACATGGCGCAGGGCTGAGGGAGAAGTGAGGGTAGGAGCCAACGGATGGGGCTGGGTGGGTGGGATCATTTGTCCACTGACTGTAGATTCCTAATTCCCAGTGTGCCCCGCCGGGCTGCTCCAAGGACACACCCACCATGGGCCTGGGGCCGCCTCCTGGACCCCCGCCTGGACACAAGCACTTTTATGCAGCCCTGTCCAGGAGCCCTGAAGTCAATAGCGCCTTTGTAGCCGCCCAGGCCGACCGTAGGGCGGGAGGGGACGCCCAGGGGCTGGCAGCGGGCAGGCAGCAGGCGGGCAGCAGGCGGACGGCAGGCAGAGAATTGGGGCCGGCAAGGGGATTGGCCTCAGAAACTGGGAACTGCTAGATCCAGGCAGGAGGGCTGCAGAGGGAGGTACAGAGTAAGAGACAAAGGATCCAGGACCAGGTGCCAGGAGACTGCCCCCTGCCCCATGGCTGTCTCGCCTCCCCCATCTCCCTCCTCCATCTCCCTCCTCCACCCCCCCCACCCCAGTTTGGCCGCCTTGCCTTGCCTGGCTTAGAGCCTGGGGCGCGGCACTGGCAGGCGCAAGGGGCAAGCCCAGTGCCAGGGCTGGAGGGGAGGACCCTTCCCCCAGGCCCTGTCCCCCCAGTCTGAATCCAAAGCTGCTAGATCAGACTTAACTGGGTTCTTCCCCTATGGGAAGAAGGTCCTTCAAACCAGCATACCCCTAAAGTCTATGGGGTTCAGCACCTTTAGATCTGAGAAAGGAGAGCTCAGGTAGGCAGCGGGATGAGGGGCAGGACTGGACTCAGGCCAGGTCTGGAGCTCCCTGTCTCCCCTCCCCCAGCTGTGGAGAAGTCCAGATGTCTGACTGCTTCAGAAGGGGCGTGGGAGGGCCCCGTCCTGCCACAATAGCCCTAAATCATCTGGAAGTGGACAGGACCCTGCCTCAGCTGCTGGCCTCCATCATTCCAGCCTCCTCATCTGCAAAGAGCCAGGGTGAGGGAGCAGGGGGACCAGGGTCACACTGAGGCTCTCAGGACTTAGGGGGAAGGGAGAGGAAGGGAAGAGACAGTAGGTAACCACTGCAGGAAAGCGGTGAGGCCAACCACCCCTCAGGTCTGAACTGGCTCCCTACCCAATTTCCCATCCTATTTTCCACCTCTCAGGGTTGAGTACAGAGCCCGTAAAGTGAGAATGTCTAAATCGATAGGGGAGCCACCATATACCACCTGCCTCAGTTTCTCCTTCTGCAGCCCGGAATCAGCCAGGTCCATGGATCATCAGAACAAGGGGGACAAGAGTATCTGGATATTTGACTGGAAAAATACATCCCTCTTGCTGCTGTCCCCTGGGTCTCCCATCCCAAGACCTTCAAAGGGTCCCATCCCGTGGCGTCACCGAGGGGGCTCCCAGCCGCACCTGCAGCTCACACCAGGCCACCTCCACCGTGGTGTCGGTGTCCAGCCCTCGATACACCGTCTTGAACGAGCCACGTCCAATCTCGATGTCAAACTTGAGGTATCGGCCGTCCGGGGACGTTGCCACAGCCTGAGTCTCCGTGTCCTCCTTTTCCTCCTGCTCCCGCCGCCGCTCCCGGGCCGCCGCCTCGGTGATCCTCGGCGGTTCCCGGGGCCCCGACCCTCCTGCGGAGCCCGCGAGTTCCGGACGCTCGGAGTCTGCGGCCTTCACCAGGGCGCCCGCGGTCCACGTGCCCTCAGTGGGCTCTTCAGAGCTAGGCGGTGGACTCATTGCGGGGCCGGAACCAGCGGAGTCCGGAGGAGCAGGGGGCTCCGGAACGGGTGAGGCTGGCTGGGACCAAGAGCTCAGCAGCCCCAAGTCGACTGAGCTGCGGCGGCTGAGACGGGAGGAGCGCGGCCGGGTCTCAGCCTTCCCGGAGAAGCGGCGCGCCCGGCGAGGGGGCCCGAGGCGGGGGGGCCCCGCCGCGGCGAGAGGCGGCGGGGGCCGCAGGGCCAGGTCGGCCTCCGCCTGGGACATAGGGACCTCGGTCTCTGGGGCCGGCGGTGCCAGCATGAGGAAGGGCCGGGCGCCGCAGGGCGGTAAGCCGGGAGGCTGCGGAGGAGGCGGCTTGACAGAAGTACTGGCTGGGTGCGCAACGCTCCGCCTGAGCTACTGGGGCCCCAGCCCAGGGTCGCCTGCCCCGCAGCCACGCCCCGACACGCCCCCGACACGCCCTACTCCCCCAGAGCCGCCCCCTCGGAACCACGAGCGCAGTGGAGCCCGTGGCGCAGCCCCTCACCTCGGCCACCGCCCCGCCCCCGGCCGCTGGCCCTCCTCCCCCTGGCCTCCCGGAGAACCCGCCCTCAGTCTCATTCCGAGGCCGGAGCCGGGTGCGAGGCGGCGGTGTGTCCTCCCGCACTACGAGTGCGCAAACCTGTCTGGGGGAACACGGTACTGGGACAGGGAGATGAAAAGTGACCGCGGCTCCCCGGCCCTAGAAAGGGGGGTGGTGAGGAGGAGGCTACCACCAGCCTGCACGACCCAGATAAGGTAGCGCCACCCCCTCCTAATCGTCCGGAATGGCCCCAGGCCGACAATACAGAGGTCAATGGAAAGATCTGGTTTTCTCCGACGTCGCAGTTCCCAGTCCCTCCGGGCTGCACAGGGATGGGTGTGTGCACCCCAAAGCCAGCCCCTCCCCCAAACCAAGGACCAGGTCACCCATCCTCTCCACCTCCCCACCTTGACCGCATCCTGGCCGGAGTGGCTGTTTTTGCTCTGTGGGCTCTCCTTCCTCCCCCTCTGTTTGCCAAAGTTTCTACTAAACCGAAGTCCATATCCGGTTTACTCCCCCTCAGCTCCCCTTGGCCTCAACTACCCCACCCAGAGCAGATGGATGGAGGGAGGGGCTTCAGAGTAGTTCAGGACTTCCACGGGGAGATGGTGAGGGAGGGGTAAGTCGTTAAGCTACTCCATTTTAGAGACAGAAAGCAGTCTGTCCCCAAGCTGTGTGCCATCGGCACTCCCCCACACAGCCCACCCGGCAGATGTAAAACCACAGGCTCACTGGAGCCCGCCAGCACGAGCGGACCTTTTCAAAGGCCATAGGCATTCTCTTCCCTCTCCTAGGCTGGGATTCACTCAGGGGGTTAACA
This sequence comes from Phocoena phocoena, assembly GCF_963924675.1. Classification (NCBI taxonomy): domain Eukaryota; kingdom Metazoa; phylum Chordata; class Mammalia; order Artiodactyla; family Phocoenidae; genus Phocoena; species Phocoena phocoena. The sequence goes on from NC_089237.1 coordinate 18,981,817, forward strand.
CTTCACAGCCTTCCCTTTGCCCACTCCAGTAATAACCTCAGCAGCAGGCAGTAGGGTTAAGCTTTTTAATATCATAAATCAGTGTCCGGCCCCACCTCTCATTGCCAGGCCCCTTCCTGGGCCTCCTATCTTCACATTGCCTGAAAGGCTGCCTGCAGCCAGGGCTTCGCCCATCCCCTAGGAAAGATCCAGCGCCAGCAGCATGAGAGAGGAGGCAGCAGCAGCTAAAGGGGTGGGAGGGGGAAGAAACAGAAGCTTGTGCAGGTGCAGGTGTGTATGTACTTACGTGTGTCACACAAATGAAGTTTGTGTTTAGGTTTACAGACCCCAGCTCATGAGAGGAGGTGAGGCAGGGAGCAGCACATCTTTTCTCCCTGGCACCTCAGCCTCACCCTATCCCAGGGACAGACACATGGGATAAGTGGGAAACCCACCCCTGGACTGCAGCCCTTTGGAGTCTGGTGGAGTCACGGATCCAATCTGTGGGGACACTTGGTCTGTCTCCCTTTGAAAGCCCTGGAAGGGTAGGAGGTAAGAAGTAAAGGGAGACAGGTTTCTGCTAGAAGAACTTGACACCTCGGCCATCGCTGACAGTGATGATCTCGGCCTTGTGCTCCTGCTGTAGGGCCTGCAGAGCCCGCAGTAGGGTTGCCTCATCCAGCCCGTGGAACTCTGGACAGGGAGAGATGGGTAGTCAGGGACACTCAGCTCCTTGGGGCTCAAGACCTCTGAGAAGAGCAGTCCAGCTGGAAACAGAACTTTCCAGGCCAGCTGTACTGCTACAGCTGCACCCACCCACCCTTCCTGGGTATTCCTTAGGAGTAAGGAGTGGAAGAAAGCCTGAGTCAACATGAAATGGGAGTTCATGCTTATTCCCCCTTCCTGTTTCTTCTGTCAGACTCAACCCACACGCACCCTCGCACTAACCCCCCCCCCCCCCGCCCACTAGTGTCTGATATACAAGAGTAACACCGTTTGCTTGTGGGCCCTGACAATCAAGTGTAGGGAGGTCAAGTCCCTTGTCACTGTACGCTGACCCTAACTGCATCTGTACCCATTGGGAGGACCTGTTCTAACACAAAGAGGTATAGCCATGCCTCTGGCCAGGAGACGGTTAAGGTCCAGCACAGATATCTGCCCTTTCCTACTGAAAAGGAACAAGGCTGGGAGCCAAGGGCCCCCTGAGTATCTGGAGATATGGCAAGATACTTCAGGGAGATGTGAGAGGCAGGAGGCAATCCCTAACAGGCTTGTACACCTCACCCCCTGCAGGGGCCCAGCTCTTGAGTCAGGGAGCTTGCTTTCTGAGGAAGCTTCCAGCTTTGCCTGGCCTGAGTGGTGGGCTGGGCAAGGCTGCAACACTGAAGTCATGGCATGATGGTGGGAGTAGCAAGCAGAGGCCTGCAGGAAAGTGGGGGGAAAGCCAAGAGCTGTAAACTCTGCTGGGGCAGCCAGGCCTGGCAGAAAGGGGAGGTGCCCCTTTTTCCCCAGCTCAGATTGGTACTTTTGGTGATCCTGGGGATCAGAATATGAAGTCAGAGATAAAAGAGCTGAGAGAGTATTTACACTATGTAAAAATCAAACAGTATACAAATCCTTGTCTGGCCAGAAACCATAGTATTTTAAACGGCAGGGGGTGGGGATGGGAGTGTTGGCCCAATCCCTTCAGCTGACACCCACAGATCTTGAGCCCTCTATAAGAATGAAGGGTGAAAGAAAGCCTGAGTCAGCAAGGAATGAAATTTCAGGCTTAATCTCCTGCCCTAGTTCCTCATTCGGCATCTCTACCAATCATTCTTAACTTTTCATGGGTCACAGATGCCCTTCAAAATCTTATAATATGGACTCTGTGCTGAGAAAAATGCACATACACCCCCACAAACAAAATCTGTGGGTTCTCTGCATGTGAATTCAGATGGTTTATGGAAATCTTGGACATGGGTTAAGAACCTTTGTATTATTTAGTATTTGAAATTTAGAGGCAGAAAAATGGGAAATCTGAATGTCAAGTAAACAAAAATTAGACGGAGGAGGATTCAGATAACAAAACTGGGGAGAAAGGGAAAAAGCATTACCCTCATCCTCTGTGTCTTCCCCATTGGTCAGTTCGTACAAGGTGAACACGGAGTTGTTCTGGCCACTCCTGGAAACCTATGGACACAGAAAACAGGGACTGAATAAGAACCAGGAATTTCCTGGGAGAAGGTAAACTCACCAGCTCCACCTCTCTGACCCAGGAATGATACTTGTTCCCAAACCAGAGCTGTCACCTCAGCAGAGGAGTGGCCTAAAACCCCAAACCCTACAGGTGCTATATTTATACATGTACGCACACGCTCGGAACCACTAAACCACAGGCCTTCACGTGTCTGAGTAGTGACCTCTCATTCTGGTTGTTTTCCTGTTCAAGAATGGGTGGCGTGTGTTTGTTATATTTGGGTTGTTGACGCTTCTTCCCCATCTCTCTCCCTTGGGCATGTTTAGGGCTGGTGGTGACAGGGAATGCAGGGGAGAGAGTCTGTCCCCACACCCACACTGTTCAGAAAGTCTCATTTATATTGTGGACAGCCCCATAAGGATGTAGTGGGGGAGGGGCTCCAGGTTTTTGTGTTTTTTTCCCTTCCTTTCCCCATTTATCTCCTGTGGCCAGAGGCTCCAGCCAACAATAGTACTCGTGGTTTCCAGTACTGCATTCTCCAAACATGGCCTCACATAGCCTCTGGCCTCCTACAGGCAAAAAAAGGAAAGTTCTTTCCAGCCAGGGAAATTGAGTCATTGAAAGAGGCTTGCCTGGAAGACCTACACTTCCTCTTTCTGCCCCCTCCCACTCTGCTCAGTCTGGATCTGAAAACACCAGGCATCTGCTGAGCACAGATTCATTCTCCTTTGCCATGGGTCACTGCGTCAGAATAGTCTCACCCACTGATAGATGAGCTTCCCCCATTCTTCTGGCCTCCGCCACATGATCAGGAAGCTAGACTTGTTCTTATCCAACCACTCGAGGTTCCCTGCAAAACAGATACTTATGAAAGCACCATGCGATAAGAAGAGACAATGAGGCAAAAACCAAGGTGGAAGAGAGTGTAAGAGACTCAGCTTTCAGAAAGAGAAATTCAAGAATTGTTTTACTATTACTATCTGCAATGCATCCATTCTCCTCTTCAGGTCTTGGGGCACAGATGGAGAGATTTCAATTTTGTATACCAGTGGGGGAAAAGAACCCAGGGAATTGAGCTACTGCACAGAACACTCTGGGCTCCAAGCCAGGAGAGAAAAAAAAAAAAGTTCTTAAAAGAAAAGACTTGTGGGGGCTTCCCTGGTGGTACAGTGGTTGAGAATCCGCCTGCCAATGCAGGGGACACGGGTTCAAGACCTGGTCCGGGAAGATCCCACATGCCGTGAAGCAACAAAGCCTGCGAGCCACAACCACTGAAGCCCGCGTACCTAGAGCCCGTGCTCTGCAACAAGAGAAGCCACCTCAATGAGAAGCCCTCACACCGCAATGAAGAGTAGCCCCTGCTCGCCACAACTAGAGAAAGCCCGTGCGCAGCAACAAAGACTCAATGCAGCCAAAAATAAAAATTAATTAATTAAAAAAAAAAGCCACTGAAGGGTTAAAAAAGAAAATGAAAAGACTTGTGCTAATCTGCCCTCAGGAAAACCCAACTAGGATGAAAAATAAGGAATCTGGGAAACTGAACCCACCTTTCTTCCTCAGTTCCTCTAATACAACCTGGATTGATTCCACGGGCAGCTTCCCTGGTTTAAGGTTAAGGGAATGGTATTAATGGAATGAACTGGGTGGGATAAAATTTCTCAGAGCCAGGCTTATGCTACAAACTACCCTTCTTCTCCCACCTACACACATAGATGTGCAATGCCCCAACAGGATATAAACTGGTATTTTCTGCATGTTGGGGGGAGGAAGGTAAAGAGAAACTAGTGTAATTAAAAGGAAGAGCTTTAGGGGCTTCCCTGGTGGCGCAGTGGTTGAGAGTCCGCCTGCCGATGCAGGGGACGCGGGTTCGTGCCCCGGTCTGGGAAGATCCCACATGCCGCGGAGCGGCTGGGCCCGTGAGCCATGGCCGCTGAGCCTGCGCGTCCGGAGCCTGTGCTCCGCAATGGGAGAGGCCACAACAGTGAGAAGCCCGCGTACTGCAAAAAAAAAAAAAAAAAAGAGCTTTAGAGAATGAAAGGTACTATCATTTCTCACCCTCTGTCATCTCTCCTTCCTCCAGCCATTCTCTAGATATTTTAGGGATGAATCAGGCAGCAAAAGAAAACAACCCTTACTTCCTGGGACAAGGAGAGTAGGCAGAGAAAATTACTAAAGGTAATGCCGGAGTTTGAGCCTCATACAGAGGACAAAAGTTTCAACGAGTCAAAAAGGCTCAGGTTGAAAAACTTGGTACTTGGCTTCAGGGCAGAAATTCTAAGATCTGAATGACACCTGGGTACTCATCACTGCCGCGGACAAGAGGGCTTGGTGCCACATTTGGGTTGGAGCTGGAGGTAAAATGGATGTCAGCTGCAGAGTCTGGCTCTTTCCCAAGGCCAGTTGGGGTGGGAAACTGCCTTCTGTGGGTGAAGAGGAGTGTGAGGTCTGGGCACGTGGGAAAGTGTGGAAGTGCATGTGTGGGGGGTGTGGAAGAGCCTGAGGGAGGATACGCTGTAGCTTCACGTTGTTGAAGAGCGGGCTCTCCTGAGCTTCCATCACCGTCATGCTGGACTGTTTGTGCAGGCGACAGAAGGACAGCACTAGCGAGCACCAGGCGGCCAGCTGCTTCTGCCGAGTATCCATGTTCGGCTGCAACCTGCCGGGTGAAGCGGGTGGGGCGCAGAATTAGAGGAAGTGAGAGGGCGAGCGGCAGCACTTGCCAGGGGCGCGTTCGGGGGAGAAAGTGAGGGACTGAGAGTGGCGGCGACCGGATCCGTTCTCCCCCTCCCCATTTGAAGCATCAGTGCTGAGCCCGGGGTCCTAGGGAAGGGAGGGAGGCCCAGCGGGGCTTCTCGGGGTCTGAGCCTCACGTAAAGAAGGGCGGGAAGCGATACTGCCACGGCCACTCGAAACTCATCGCCATCGTAGTAGCCCAGGAAACCCGGAACCCGCCGGCAAAGGACTTCCGGTCTCCTCTCCGGCACGTCCGGGCAGAAAGCACGGCAGAAAGGTTCCGGCCTCCTCTGGGGAGAGGGGCTGCCCAACGGGAGGGATCGTCCTCGTCAACCCGTCCCTTCCTATTATCCCCAAATCCTTACCGTCTAGAGCAGAAACGGCCCTGAGAAGTCCTCTGATTCCACCCCAGAGAAGGGCAGTCACTCCCCCAAAGTGAGCACAGTTAGTAGAACTGCAAGTAGAACCCAGGTCTCCAGAACCCAGCCTAGACTTGTTTCCACTATACTAGGCTTCTTTTAATATCAACATTTGTGTCATTTAACTTCAATCCCTCGCAGTTGCCCTCAATTCCTGTGTCCTTCGACTCCATCATTCCCCAGGAGCTCATTTGTAGCTTTTATCGCTTGAAATGGCTCTGCTTCCATTATTCAGAGCTGCCGTATTTGAGCACAGCCACCTCTCTCTCACCTCTCCCACGTCCTCACCTTTCTAGCCTCAAGTCCCTGGTCCCTCAAGACCCCTTTTGGTCTTATCTGACTCCTTCCCCAGCCTAGACTACTCAATTCTATCCCCTTGCCTGCCTACCTGCTGCTCAGTTTCCAAACCAGGGTCGTTGATTCCCTGCCCACCTCCCCACCCCACCCCCATCTTCTTTTTTTCACGCCTGGGCCCAGGAGTATTACTGAAAAAAAAAAAAAAATTCACCGGAACCTGCTGACTGAACCCCAGATTCCCTGACTGACCTCACTGCCGGGCGATCAGTGCAGCCCAGTGATGCTTTATCTTTTATTGGCTCCCTGTCATATCCCTCAAGGTAACTCTTCAAACTTTTCCACACTCATCATGCCATTCCACCTGTTCCCATCTCCTCCATCTCTGCAGAATGCCCTTCCCTTCTATTTTTATGAGACTGAGGCCATGCATGTGAACCTCTTAATCTTTCCTCTCTGTCATCACACTGGATTCATCTCTCAAAATTTTCTCTCATTTTTACTCCTTCCTTTTGGACTCAAAGGAAGAAGTATCACTCTTCCTTTACAAGGTCAACCCTTTGGCAGCTGATTGTCTCTCCTTTCCAGTTTCCTCCAGGACTTCTCTGTGTATCATATTCCCTCTTTCCCTTTCCCCTGGCTCCTCTCGTCTACAAACATGCTGACGTCATCCCTACTGGAAAATATGTAGTTCCCTTGACTCTACCACCCTCTCAATTTCCTGTCTGATCTCTAACATCTCCCCCACCAAAGTCCATCCTACACTGTGTACAGTTCCTGGTCCACAGAAGTGCCCAACAAATATTTGTTGAATGAATGAATGAATGAACCATTCAATAGATAATGTTCTCTTGGGACTTCCCTGGTGGTCCAGTGGTTGGGACTTTGCCTTCCAGTGCAGGGGGTGCGGGTTCGATCCCTGGTTGGGGAGCTAAGATCCCACGTGCCTCGTGGCCAAAATACCAAAACATAAAACAGAAGCAGTATTGTGACAAACTCAGTAAACTTTAAAAATGGTCCACATCAAAAAAAAAAAAGTTCTCTCAGAGGGTACCATCTCCTTTGCTTCCATGGCACTGCTTTATCCTTGTTCTGCTATCTCTTTGATCTTTCCCTTTGTCTTCTTCTGTCCTCATTGTTTACATGTGGGTGTTTCCTAAAGGACCTTAGCCTTCTTCAGTACACCTTCTCTCCGGGAACTCTCATCCCTTTCATGGCTTCACATGGGTTTTCTGTGCAGGGGACTCCTAACCCTATATTTCTAGCTCTAACCCTTTTCTACCACTAGCAGCACCACCACCACTCCCATTTCTAACTCTCTACGGTATATAACAGCATGTTCCATTGTTATTCATATTATACACCATTTTCTTCAGGCCAGCTTCTCCTTCTAATGACACCCAGGTTCAAAGCCAGAGTCAGCTCTAACCTCTCCTCTACTTCACCTTCATATCCAAATCCCTCCCCTATTTTTAATAACCTTTCCTAATTTTTATTTTTTTAATTGCTTTTATTTCTGCTCACCTTTTAAATTAATTAATTTTTTATTTTTGGTTGTGTTGGGTCTTTGTTGCCATGCACGGGCTTTCTCTAGTTGCGGCAACTGAGGGCTACTCTTTGTTGCGGTGCACTGGCTTCTCATTGAGGTGGCTTCTCTTATTGCGGAGCACAGGCTCTAGGCGCATGGGCTTCAGTTGTTGTGGCACGCGGGCTCTACGGTGCAGGCTCAGTAGTCGTGGCTCACGGGCTTAGTTGCTCCACAGCATGTGGGATCTTCCTGGACCAGGGCTTGAACCCGTGTCCCCCACATTGGCAGGCGTATTCTTAACCACTGTGCCAACAGGGAAGTTCCCTACTTTTAAATTTTTTTCCATTTCCCCATTCACCACTCCTTTGGTCCATGCCCTTGTTCTCTCAAACCTGGATTATTGCAATAATTTTTTAACTCACCTCCCTTTCGACACTTTCCCATAGGGGAATGTACTCCATCTAAGGCCTAGTCAGGTGCCAACTCCACAATCACCCTCCTGTGATCTCACCTCCTGTGACTGCACCTTAGCTAAATGGGCCCCTCCTTCCTTTGCACTCAGAAAACATTTGGCTTGCATCCCTTGCATGACTCTCATCACACACTCCACTGTTTTTATTTGTGTACATGTCAGCTCCCCTATTAGATGAAAGCCATTGAAAGCAGAAGCCAAGCCTTATCTAACTTATCTTCCCAACACAACATGCAATATACAGTGTCTTCCACCAACATGCCTTTGATGTATATTAGTAAAATGTATGAAGGCAAATATGGGTCAAAAAGAGCATAGCTATATCCTTGGAGAAGACAGATGCATTCATGGAAACAAAGATTTCTCTCTGGTGAAAACTCTAAATGTCCTAGGGAATAGGTATGTCTCTAGAGAGCCAGATGTGTCCTGAGAGGAGAAGTGTGTCTCAGAGAATAAACAGCTATGTTCTAGAAGCATATAGGTATATATCTGTGGAACAGACAGGCATGTCCCAGGAAGTGGATATGCATATACTCAGGGAAGCTTACATTTCAACAAGGAGGGAAGGAGAGTTCCTAAAGAGGTGCCAGGTGCCACAAGGAATAAACAGGTGTCTTTTTTTTTTTTTTTTGCTGTACACGGGCCTCTCACTGCTGTGGCCTCTCCCGTTGCGGAGCACAGGCTCCGGACGCTCAGGCCAAGCGGCCATGGCTCACGGGCCCAGCCGCTCCGCGGCATGTGGGATCTTCCCAGACCGGGGCACGAACCCGTGTCCCCTGCATCGGCAGGCGGACTCTCAACCACTGCGCCACCAGGGAAGCCCAAACAGGTGTCTTTTTGAAGAACAAAGTTATGCTCTAGACATTTTTGATGACCTGGCAGGTTTGTCCCAGGGAGAACTGGAGGTGAAGTTTCCATGGGGAGAACTGGGCCTCACCATCCAGGGAACATACAGGAGTGTCCATATACAGAAATGTGGACCGCTAGGTATGTCCCTAAGAAGTGGGAAAGGGAGCATAAGTATGGCTCAAGAAGCTAACAGAAGCATCCAGTGAAGAACTAGTGGTTGCTATGGGGATGACAGGTCTCTGATCACAGGGTTCAGTTTTGAGCTTCTTCCAGGCCACGTCCATCTTCTGGTTGTTAGCTTTAGTGGACACCAGGGGGCAGTGTGTGGCCAGGCTGCAGGCCACACCCACCCAGGGTCCAGGACAATGTAGGATGAGGGCCAAGGACCTGGAGGGGAAGTCCTGTGGCGAGTCTAGTAGAGGAAGCCTCCACTGCCTTCGCCCTCAATCCTGAGGTCCTTAGGGATGGACTCCTGTTGGTCAGATCAGAGCTCCTATTCCCAGGCCCTGGGAGGAAACTGAGGCATCAGGAAAGGGAAAATTCAGGGCTCCTGGGTGGCACCCCCTTCCTTCTTGCAGGAGCCACAGCAAAGTGTCCTCCCTCATCTCACCCCCCTCACCTCCCCGGCTGCTCTCCAGACCGGAAGGGAGTCTCTTCCTGCACGTTTCCTGGAGCTGGGTTTGGATAGACGCAGGAAAGGCCTGGCCTTGGGAGGAGGAAGTATATGGGTGTGGCCTTCGGGTGGGGGAAGGGGTGGTGGGGGGCAGGTAAGTGAACAAAACAGTGGGACTATCCAGATTCTTCACGCTCTGCTGCTCAGAACAGAGGGCCTGTGGGAATGGCAGAGACTCTGGGAAGGACACAGGCCCACTGGGATGGGGAGGGGAACAGTGTACAAAAAAAACCAGTTTTATTTTGAAGATTACAGAACTTGAGCCTTGACCCCACCCAGCTTCCATTTCCATCGATCTAAGGATCTGCAGTTGGGGTAGGAGTGAGAGAAGGAAGTAGGGAGGGGAGGGGAGAGACCTGCAGAGTAAAGGAGTAAGATGGCGGCTGAAGAGCTCACGCCACCCTAGGTCTGGGCTTCACTATCTTTACTCCTCCACACCACAAGGGTGACAAGAAAGGGGATGAGGCAGATGGGGGCTATGATCATGGCCAGGAGCACATCCTCTGGGGGGTCTGAGAAGGGGGGCTGCCCCAGGGAGCAGTTGGCAAAGTGGATCTGATGAGTCTCAAAGATGATCTGTTCTGCCCAGGGATTGGGGAAGCCCAGGCCAAACTCTTCTGCATTCCTTTCCAAGCAGTCTCGAAGGATGCTGTAAGGCCTGGGGACAGGAGAGGACTAGAGTGAGGGAAGGGTTGGGCCCAAAAAGAGGACTGTCCCACACTCACTCAAGGCCCACAAGTAGCAAGCCCCAGCCCTGGCCCAAGCCGCCCTCCAGCACTGCCCCTACCTGCTAATGAGTGCCCAGTCACACCAATCCTTTTCGATAGAGTCCATTTGAACCTTATAATCATCCCAGCAACGTAGGACATTTGTCTCATACTTCTCCTCCACTGTTTTCCCTGTGGGCAGAGATGCTGCACATTGACCACACCCCTACGCCACCCTCCAAGCCCTCTGGTCCAGGTACTTCCATTGAGGAGCCACTGTTCCCGTCTTCAAATATGGGAACTACCCGGAGAGCCTCAGAAGCCTTCCCAAGCAAGACAGTCCTGGCTGAGAAGAGAGTCTCAGCTCAGGAAAACTTTAATGTCTTCCATGTGCCCAGCAGTACCCCGCCTGGCAAGAACTTCCACATACACTTTTTCTGGGATCTTCTAATCCACCTGTGAGGTGGGGCCAGCTCAGAGCCGGCTGGAGGCTTTGTGGGATGAGAGGTAGACCACAAGGAACCCCAAGAGAGAACAGAGCAGAACTTAGGGGCACTAATTGGGTTTGGGGCCTGGCTTGTAGGAAGGGGACACTCCCCACTGACCTCTCTTCTCCTTGCCCTGGGCCACCCTCCCACAGCTGCTGGGTACTCACCTTCTGACTTTAAGACGTCTGGGGTGGGAAGAAGTTGAGCCAGGGACTCCTGGGGCTTCAGGACAGCTGTGGGCAGAAAAGGGGCAGGGAGATGGGATGCTGGGGATCTGGGGCCTGGAGGAAGGGGTGTGTGGGTTGGGGGCTGAGACCCTTGGAAGTCAGGGCTACTCTCAGAAAAAAAAGAGAAGCAATCCAGGCCCCCACGGGATGCCTCAGTGCCCAGAAGAGAGGGGCTGCACCAATTCATTCCCACTCACATCCAAACCCCTCCCTCCTTGCCAGCTCCAGACGTCCCAAGACCTCTCTGTGGGACCCGGGCACGCCAGCTTTTCCCCAGTGGGAAGCAGCTCGCGCTGCGCCCTCACCGTGGTGGGGCCAGGGACCGTCCAAAGAGCAGCGCTGTCCGCACCCGCACCCCGGGGCCCGTTCCGGTCTTGGCCGTCCAGCCCGTCTCCCCTCCAGGGCCTCCCGCGCCTCCCGCCCGGGCCTCGGGGCGCTGCGCTTACCGCCCAGCAGCAGGAGGAGGCGGAGCGCTGCCGGTCGCCCGGCGCCGGTCGCGGGGAGCCGCGGGCCGCCGGCAGCGCGCTCCGCCCGGAGCGAGGCCATCGCGCGGCGAACAGGCGAGGAGGAGCGGCGGCGCTGAGCCGGGCCCGGGCGGGGGCGCCTATATCCCCGTCCCAAGCCGCAGGAAGCCGCGCCGCTTCCTCGCAGGGGCTGGGACGGCTGCGGCCACGTGGGGGGCGGGGGCGACGCCCGGGGCCGGCGGGCTGGAGGGGGAGTCGCTGCCCCACCCGGCCCTGGCGCCCGCCGCTCCCTCCGCCGGGCCGACGTTGGCTCACCCTTTCTGCTAGCTCACCCTGCGGGGCTGGACAGCTCCCCTCGTAACCCCAGAACCGGCATCCATTTCCTGGGCTCGGCTGCGTGGCGCCCAGGACTCGTCGGGGTCTCTGAGCCTCCGCTCCCCGGACTCTAGCAACCCCTTCCCTTCCTCTGCGAGGCGGCGGGGGCGTGGGGGGGGGGCGGGTAGCGAAAAGAGGGAGGGGTTTGGGAGCTCAGAGGGCCTCTGAACGCTGCCGTTTCTAAGGCTGGGGGTTGGGGCTGTCCGGGGCCGTGGGGGAAGGGGCCCGTGGAGCTCAGCTCAGAGTTCCCTTTCCTTGGGAACACCCACTGATGTCAGCCCGCCTGCCAAAATCGAGGAGGAGGAGGAGAAGAGGGAGCCAGACCTTCGGAGTCTGGAGAAGGCCTGGGGATAGAGGTAGAGGGGAAAGCAAAGTCCGAATACCCTGCCTTCGAGGCACCCCCTGGGGCCTAGACCCACGAACCAGATTGAGTGCAGTGGCAAAAGTAAGACTGCTCCATTCCCAAGAAGAAGGTGGCCACAACTCCTCCGGGCCAAGGTTGTGAAAAGGGAAGGTTTAGAACCTACAATGTGTGACTTCATTCATGAGGTGGGTACATTATTTACAGAGGAAGAAGCTAAAGCCCAGGGGAAAGTGCCCAGGACTTGAGCTCAGAAGCTCTGAGTCCTAATTCCGTCTTCCCATTTTCCAGCTATATAGCCTGGAATGACCTCAGTTACCTTCATGAATCCTCAGATTCCTCCCATGTGAAACAGGGACGTTACCCTCCTCACTAATCTGTAGTGAGAGTGACACTTGTGAAAGGGCACTGCACTCACTTAGGCAGATGCTAGTTTCCTTTCCTCCTTTCCTAAGGACTTGCCTAAAGCCACACAGCTGAGCAACAGCAAGGCTGAGCCTGGGGCCCCAGCGGCCCTGACTTCTGCCACACCACAGCTGTCTCTGTGTCCTGAGCCAGAGCTTCGTAGGCCTGAAGCAGCCGAGGATCCCAGGAGCTGATTTGGCCATGACGTTCAACTCCAGACACAGCTGTCAGCACCGAACTTTCCTAAATTACTCCCAGACACTGACCCTTGGACTCAGCTGCTGCTGTTGTCCCAGTTTATGATTCCTTCCCACCACAAATTATCTTGCACCATCTCTCTTCAAATCTTCATCTCGGGGTCCTAGGCTCTTAAATCATGGCCACTGATAACCTGTTGTTCCTCCATAGCTAGGATCAAGAGGTTGCTTTAGCAAGGCATCCAGAGGGAGAAGGGAATTGGCCCACTTGGCATGAACCCCAAAGCCTTCCTGGTGAGGGTCATCTTCTGCAATGGGCAGAAAAGAGCCAGGCTGCCTTGGAGTCACTTCAGGCCAGGGACAAACTCCGTTCCTTCCCTCCCACCTGTGATTGCCCTTTTCAAGAAGGAAACATGGGGGCTTCCCTGATGGCACAGTGGTTGAGGGTCCGCCTGCCGATGCAGGGGACACGGGTTTGTGCCCCGGTCCGGGAGGATCCCACATGCCGCGGAGCGGCTGGGCCCGTGAGCCGTGTCCGCTGAGCCTGCGCGTCCGGAGCCTGTGCTCTGCAAGGGGAGAGGCCACAACAGTGAGAGGCCTGCGTACCGCAAAAAAAAAAAAAAAAAAGAAGGAAACATGGTCAAGAGGGAGATTTCTAGGTGATAAGATGGGAGGAGGAAGCAAGGAGGGGCAGAAAGCAAAATCAGCCATTTCCACTGGCCAGAGGCACCTGAGCCCACAGTGGGTAAAGGCTAGGGTTGGGATCAAGATTAAAGCTGACAAAAACAAATGTTGGGTTGTAAATAAGGCAGTATGGTATAATGGATAAAAACAAACAAACATTGGTTAGGACTCTGAAGGCAGGTTTTGCCTCTGTCTTGCTGTGTAACCTTAGGTAGGCCATTTCACATCTTTGGAGCTCAACATTTTCATATATAAAATCTATATTTTATATATAAAATCTATATTTTATATATTTCATATATAAAATAAACATTTCATATATAAAATAAAATTATATATATATAATTATATATTTTCATATATAAAAAGCAAAAGGGAAAATACAAGTGACTTGGTAGAAAATGGTATTTTAGCCTAGAGTTGGAATTAAGCTTGCATCATGATGGGGAGACCTCAAAGGAGAGCTTGTTGTAATCCTCCCTGAACTCGGGAGTTCAAACCTGTTGGAGAATCTGGAAATTTCCTCCCCTCCTGATTCTCCTCTTCTCACATTTCCTAGCCAGTTGGATGTTTGGCTGTTTTCATTTGACCCCTGGGGGCATCCTGGTAACTGCGGGTCTGCTGCTATGGGGGTCCTTTGGGACTGAACGGGGCTAGAGACCTCACCTTTTCCAAGTTGCCATAGGAAATAGTCCCAGGATCTGCAGCAAGGGGCCAGAGAAGGGCTTCATTAGGGACAGGGGCTGGCTCTTTCATGGGAAGTCGTATTTTCCACCCCTGCGGGCCGTTACCCTTCCTTTCTAAGCCTGTTTCTGCTTTAAAATATATACTTTTTGCTATAAAGACATACTTTTTAATTGCAAGTAATACGTAAGTATAGACTCATTGCAGAATACTTAAACACAGAAAACGTTATAACCCCATTCCTTTCTCACCTCCCCCAGGTATTTTGGACCTAAAAAAAGCATAAATGGGAATTAATATCCTTGTTCAGCGACTTTTTAAAAATTAGTAATGTCTTGGGTCATCTTTCCATGATACCATATACAGCTGTGCCTCTTTCGTTTTAACTGCAGTGTAGTATTGTCTTCAGTCTTTTTTCCTTATATCTAGTAGAGTCTAGGCTTTGAGTTTCCTACACAATCCCTTATTCCTCTGTCCTTAGCCCACTCCCACCACCAGTGCTTGGGAAGAGAGGGATCTGGTTCTGATCCAGCTGGACATTGACTTGAGATTTCTGGCCTCAACCTATATTGACTTCTCCTGGGCAGGGATCTTAACTGCCATGTAAATTTCCCTTCCTATTAGGGGCCAAAGGTCATCCTGCCTGGAGCAGGGGGAGAGGTAACTTGATCATAAGGAGGAGTGCCACTTCTAATCCTCAGCCTTCCCCCTATGCACACAGACAAGTCCAGAACAACATAGGGGGAGTCAAAAGCACTGGGGGCCTCCTACACAATGAAATTACATGCAGAGCATCCAGGAATTAGCTTTTCTACTGCATAGAGACAATCATACGTGCTGGCCTCTTCCCCAGCTGTCTGCAAAATAAAGAGCAGAGCACAGGAGAAGGTGTGGGGGAGAGCCAGGGTCAGGGAAGCCCGAAGTTCTGGCTGGGGGCAGCTAATCTTTCCAATCTGGAGAGAGGAGACAGGCTTCTTCAGAGGGCAGGGAGGCAGCAGAGAGAACCAGAAGAGCTACAGCCAGGGAGCCAGCTGGCTAAGGGAGGGAAGACAAAGGGGTAGGGACACAACTACTCCGTCTATCCCCAGCCTCCTCATCTCTAGGGTGCTGGCGTGAGGAGCCTGACCACCTCTCACAGGGAAGAATGGTTATTGGAGAAAACGCTGGCTCTCTTATAATATCTATAAGTTATATGTAAAAAGCAGAGAAAATTGTCAAGCCATGTTCCTCATCAACTGCTGGGGACTTAATAGTAGCAACGTTCATTGAACAATTACTATGTGTTGCAGAGTGTATTCCCTGACAGATATGCTGAGTGATTTCCAAGCATTTCTTAAAACTTCACCACCATAACATCAGAATTATCTTGTCCACGGGTGAAATGGGGGAAAACAGGAGTGATTTTCTCAAGGTCCCAGAGGAAGTAATTGGCAAAGCCAGGATATGAACCCAGGACCGTTTGATGCTAAGCTTCAGGTCTTAACCATTAGATTTATCACCTCCCTCTCACTCCAGATCAGAATATTGATTCTTTACTGAGTCTTGAAGGGAGGGGAGAAGGGTAGAGAGTTTCTTCCAGGACCAGATGGGCCCCTCCAGAGATACGAAGATCCTGTTTCACCCAACTCTGTACGCACAACCTCCTCCCTGCTTCCTTCCCTGACCAAGACTGAACCATGACATCACATGGTGGAGGCTGTTTTTCTGAAAAGAACCCAGGCCAGATTTATAAGAATGACGTTCAGACAGTGTGACTGAAGAGGACCATGGCCAAGAGACCACAGCACACACCCAGCAGTGCTGAGAACACTGCTGGTCCCTCGGCACCTGGGGCTGACTCATGGTTGCTGTCAGGACCCAATGCCAGATGCCAGGATTGCTTTCACCCTTCTTCCATTCCTTAGGACTGTCCTCTGAAACCATCCCCAGGAATCCTTCCACCCCTCCCCAGCACCCCAGAAGTCTAGGTGTTGTGTAACATGGGGATGCCCTGAGGGAGCCAAGCAGTGTGCTCAGTGCTTCATACAAATTGTTTCACTTAAAAATCACAACTCAGGGAATTCCCTGGTGGTCCAGTGGTTAAGGCTACACGTTTCCACTGCAGGGGGCATGGGTTCGATCCCTGGGTGGGGAGCTAAGATCCCGCATGCCTTGTGGCGTGGCCAAAACAAACAAACAACAAAAACCACCACCACCACCATCAAAAAACCCCTCACAACTCCATTATAGTAGGTACCATAGCAACCCACTTTACAAAGGAGGAAACTGAGGCTAAGAAAGGTTAACACCTGATGGAAGTCAACCTGCTGTCCAACCTGTAGACAGAAGGTCACTTATGTGACCTTGTGCAAGTTACTTAATCCCTTTGAGCTTGCCTGTTTTCTTACCTGCAGAAATGGGGTTACTAGCATGTATCTCACTGAGCAGTACCGATGAAGCGTGTTAAAGCATTTGGCCCGATGTCTGGCACTAGTAAGCATGCAATAAATGGTAGTTACTATTATAATGTGTACCACATATAGTTATGAAACTCTGTTTCCAAGATATTCTGGGATCCTTCCCATTTCATAATTTTGGTTGTTTTCATTACACAACACTCTTTATTGAAAAGAATACAGGCTTTGGAGTCAGATAGTCCTAGCCTGGGTTTGAATTCCAGCCCTCCTACTTACCAGTCATGTGGCCATGGCCAACGTTGTCAGTCTCCCTGAGCCTCAATGTTCTTCTCTGTAAAACAGGGATAAAAGTACCTACCCCCAGGCATCTTGCAAGGATTGTACGAGATGATGTAGGTTCACCTACAGTCCAATAGCTAATGAATATGTGAATGCTAAAAGCAATTTGTTAAATGTATAAAGAAATGTGATTTATTTTTGGTTCTTTCCATACAATGTCGTTCATGGAATCTGTAGATTATGTATTATACTTTTCTTTCTCCAAAAGAGTTTCCATAGCCTTGTATCTCATCCTAGCTGCAGTGGGGTGCAAAGGGCCATAGTATCAGCAGCATGGGACCCTGCGGATAAGCCAGGGAAGAAAGGGGGAGTCACAGAACCAAGGGGAACTCCCCTTTCCTGTCTGGCTAGGATTTGTTTGTCTTTCACACAGGCTGTGCCCTGCTGATATGGGGGTCTGTCCAGTGTCCAGCTTTGATTGGCATCTCTAGTACAGAGGAAGTAAGGAGCCCCTTGTCTATTAGGAACTGTTTTCCTCTGAACTTGCAGAGGAGAGTCCCAAACACATTTCTCTTCCTGGCACCACCAGTGAAAGGAAAAAACCATGGAGAAAATCCAGACTTGTGATTCAGAGCTAGAAGACCTCAGAGAAAAGAGGAGGTAGAGTGGAATGGTTTAGAGAGTAGGTTTGGAGTCAGAATGATGGGGCCCAAATCCTGGCCCTGCCATTTACCAGCTGGCTGACCTTGGCCAAGTTCCAGAATCTCTTTAAGCCCTGGTTTCCTCAGTTGTAAAATGAGTGTAAGAATATTGCTGGCTTCATATGGAACAAGATGGCCTACTGTAAAGCACTTAGCACAATGCCAGGCACCTACTGAGTGGTCAGTATTTGAAGGCTATTATTGTCTTTCTACTTCTGCAGTTTTACAGTTGAGGGCCCTGATGGCCAGGAAGGAAGCACAGCTCATTAGCTGTCCACCTGATCAGAGCTACTTCCCAGGCAGCGCCGTGCCAAGAGCGTGTCCCGTGGGATCAAGGCCCTGCATTAACTGTGCCAAGAGAGTGAGAATGGGCAGCACCACCCTAGCTGTGGGGTTGGAGCTTTCTCAGTATGTGCAAAGCAAGGCCTGAATCCCACCGAATAATCCCCCAAAGTAATTCTCCTTCCTGCTGGAATTATTTATTTTGTAATTAACAAAAGCTAAGGAGGCCCTTTCTAATATTTTGGCTTGAAGTTTCAGAGTTTAAACTTCTAAGAGCCATGGACAAGGGTTTATTGTGGGCCTGTTCTTACTTGCTGAATTGAATGCATTATTATGATCCTTAAGCAACTAGGGGTCAGGAGATAAGTACCTGAGGCGGAAAGCTGGGTTTTTGAGATTAGAAGACAAAATGTCCAGGAGTGGAGAGGCTTCAAAAATCGAGCCATGTTTCCAGGCTCGGTAATGTCCAGACCTCAACTTGCTTTGGAGCTGCCTTTGCTCTAAGTGTTCAGGGAGGGGTCTGGCACTTCAGCTGGCCCGGTCAAGGCCTGGGCAGCAGCTTGTTTCTGGTGACCTTCATGCAGGCTTTAAGGCTGTGCTTTGTTTTGTTTGCTTGTTTGTTTCTCCCCAGCAGGGTGGCCTTTCCCTGCTTCTGGGTGGGAAATGTGGGAGGAGGGAAGATGGGTTGCTCCCATCTCCACAGCTGTGTTTACATTTCCCTGTCAGGGACTGTCTGGGGCCCAACGGTTCCTCAATCCTCTGTGTCCCTTCAGAGAAAAGCTATTTGATATCCCTGTGGGCTTTACAAGGGAGGGGCAGAATGAGCAGAGGGGTTACCGTGGAAGGGAGGAAAGTTGGAAGGGAGGATGGAACAGTGCAGAAAGCCCTGTTTGAATTCTGGGAAGCATCAGCTCCCTCCCTTTCTACTAGTGGCCTGAAGACCAGCAGGGGACAAAAGTACACTTAGAACTTGCCTGCCCCAGAAGAAACAGAACACGTGACATGTCATTTCTAATCACTGGGTGGAACAAAATCTTGCTTGTGATGGGGTTGTGAATGCACAGAGCAGAACAGTCTTCCCTGAGGCTTCTTTGGGGCCAGTGGTCAGAGATACAGCATGTTAAAGCCAATAAGATCATGCTAAAATACATGCAAATTAAAAAGGATTTAAGAAAATGGTCAAGTAAATAATGCTCTTCTTCTCCAGGGAGCAAGTTGAGCTGGTATTAATCAGTATATTAGTGTTGCTGGACTCTCAGCCAAGCCCAGGAGAATGGCTGCCAAGGCAAATCAGGCATCAGGTTTCAGAAATTAAACACATTATTTTATTTTTCCACAATGGGGAACTTTCAGGAAAAAAAAAAAAGTCCTATTAGGCTACTCAGCACACTTTGTCCAGTTTCCTTCAGCCCCAGAGGCCTCCAATTTAAGAGCAAGATGAGCAACTGGAAGCCAGGAGTGACACAGTTATTCCTTTCTCCTATTAACTGCCTGGGGGTGGGGCTGGGAGGAGTGGGGCAGGGGTGATGGTACTGTTTTTCAAAGGTCTAGTAGCTGACCACTTGCCAACAGTTTTTCTACGAATTTATAGGGCAAAGACGTAAAGGGTTGGAAAAGAAAAAGTTAGAGGAAGCGCTGGCCAAAGATTGGCTGATAATGTCTCATGGACCATGGTCAGCTAAGAAGGAGCCTGGTCTCAGGAAAAACTCTCTCCCATCAGAGAGGGAGAGAGGAACCAATTGGCAGACAAATTTTCCCCAAGAACCCCATACTTACTGGTGATGTGGAAAGTTGGTTTTATAATCCTCTAGTGAACAAGGATAACTAAACCCTGGGTTTAGTCCTATGTCAAACATTGTGATGGATATCAGAGAGGTAGACAGCCTGGTAGCGAGTGTAAAGTGGTAATGGAGTTGAAGCTGGGGGAGATCCTGGAGGGCTGGCAGGAGGAGGTGGAGCTTGAGCTGCATTGTACACTCTGATATGTACAGATAGATCCCCTCTCCTTCCTTCCTTTCCACCTCAAAATATTTTTGTAACCATATTTTCTTTGTTATCACAGAATGTCTTTGTATCTCTCCTCTTGTCACTTGGCATACTTCCTGAAAACCAAGTGGTCCACTCCCATGGTATTAGTTAACAACAATGAGCTGATGCTTCTCAAACTGCTCTCCAGTCTCAGTCCTGACATTCAGATCTTCTGAACATCTCTCCTTAGATAACCCAGATTCCTTTTTTTTTTAACCTGCTGCCTGTCCCCTTCCCCCCCCTTTAAACCCATATTCTTTTTTTTTTTCTTTTTGCGGTATGCGGGCCTCTCACTGTTGTGGCCTCTCCCGCTGCGGAGCACAGGCTCCGGACGCGCAGGCTCAGCGGCCATGGCTCACAGGCCCGGCCGCTCCGCGGCATCTGGGATCTTCCCGGACCGGGGCACGAACCCGTGTCCCCTGCATCGGCAGGCGGACTCTCAACCACTGCGCCACCAGGGAAGCCCTAAACCCATATTCTTTATTTCAACAATTATTTATGTAGTGTAATGGTTCTCAAACTCGGTTACACAGTGGAATCACCTGGGATGCTCTGAGAATTCTTGAAGCTCAAGCCAAACCCCAGACCAATGTATCAGGCTCTCTGAAGGTGGGAGGAAGAAATCAGTAGTTATTAAAACTCCCCAGGTGATTTCAATGTGAACCAAATTTGAGAACCACTGGTCTAGAAAGCATTTGGAATGGAAAGGAACATCACTGAAAATTGCCAAGTATTAAGGAATATTTGCCTTGATTTGCTTGTGAATTGGATATAAGCAAGAGGAAAACAGAGAAGTCAAAGGTTCTGATATAAGGAAAAGAACACTAAATCTGCAATCCAGAGACCCGAGTTTAAGATCCGACAGAACAGTTTTTCATCTGTGTGAGGCAAGTCTTTTAACTCCTTTACACCAGAATAGCCTCGTGTGTAAAACTGAAATCCTTCCTACCTACTTCATAGAGTTGTCATGAAAATTATTTGAAGAAAAAAATGATTATAGGCTTTAAAATTATGTCTGTGGAGACAAATTTAAGGTAATGTTATTTTGTATTTTAAGTTTTAACTTTATATTTTGAAATAATTTCAGATTTACAGAAGAGTTACAAGTGGTAGAGAGTTCCTCTATGCCCTGGAGCCAACTTCCTCAAATGTTGAAGAAATGCGATTGCCAAAACCAGGAATTAAGATGGAAAAAATACTATTAACTAATCTACAGACCTTATTCTAATGTCATCAGTTATCCCACTGGTGTGCTTTTTCTGGACGAGGATCCAAGCCAGGATCACCCGTTACATTTAGTTGTCCTGTCTGCTCAGTCTCCTCTAATCTGGACAGTTCCTCACCCTTTGCCTTTTTGACCTTGACATTTTTGAAGATACTGGCTAGCTATTGTGTAAACTGCCCCTTATTTTGGATTTGTCTGATGCTTCCTCATGATTAACTCAGCTTATGCATTTTTTTCAAGACAACTATGTAAGTGATTCTGTACCCTTCTCATTGCATCCTATTGAGAGGTACCTAGTAAGAATATCTCTCAGCACTAGTAATGTTAACTTTGATCACTTGGTCGAGGTGATGTCTGCCAGATTTCTCCCCTGTAAAGTTACTCTTTTTCCTTTGGTAACTTATAGGTATCTTGTGAGAAGATACTTTGACTCAAGGCAACTGATTTGAATCTGAGTGACTGAGAAAACTATTGACAGAAATAGGGCAGTCCGGTGTAAATAAAGCAAGAATGATAACTTAGAGCCCATAGACGGGCGTTTGGGGGTATTTGTAGATGTGAAGGATCTGCAATGAAGGGGTTCCAGGTTGGTTTCAAATTATGAAGTGAGGCATGTCACTAGCGTGTGGGGATGATGCAACTACTGGATAAAGTCTTAAAGATATTAATGGCTCCGGGAGGTTTCCCAAGAGCCCTTCCTGTCCCCTGACAGCGCCGCCTTGGAAACCGTCGGGATCGGGTTGCACCACCTCGGACTCCCGAGTTTGGGGTATTGGCGCCAAACCGCAGAAGTGCGAAGAAGGATGCCCAGCCGGCCTGACCAGCGGTCGCGGGCAACGCAGTGCGCACGCGCCGGGAGGAGGCGCGGGGCGGGGCCGCGGCGTGGGGGCGGGGCCGCGGTGCGCAGGCGCCCTAGCGGCAGGTCCCTGCGGCTCAGGATGGAGGATGAGTGAGTAAACAATCCTGGGCCCGGCGGTGGGGTCGGGCCTCCGCACCTTGCCACCCGGGGCCTGAGGGAGGAAGAGTCGAAGGGGTCAGAGAACTGGAAGGAAGCGGAGGAGCACACTATCTGCCTGGCGGGGGGTAGCGGGGCGCCCACTCCCCGTTCCGAAGGCTGGGGAAAGGGGGCAGCGGGGCGAGAGAACCCCCGGCGAGAACCGCGTCTGCGGCGGGGAGGGCGGTGTGTCGGGGAGGAGGAGCGGCGGGGGCGGGCCCGGGGACGGGGAATCCCGTTGGAGGGCGGGGTGGGGTGGGCGGGAGCCCCAGCGCCGGGAGGGCGTGGGTGGGCGGTGGCAGCTGCGGGGGCCCTTAGCGAGGTGGACTCCCGGGGACCTGGGGCAGTGCACGGGAAGGACCAGACAAGGGGGCTCAGCGTGCGATGACTTTGGGGGTGTTGAGGAAGCGGTGGCAATAAAAACAGGGTGAGGCGAGTGAGGCTCCTAAGGAGCAAAATGGAAAGGAGAGCTCACTGTTGGGGTCGAGCCGGTGCCGCGTGCCTCCTTCGGGTTTGCGCACTAGGCGCCCAGCTAGCCTCCCCCTAGTCCCGGCCCTGAGTAAGAGGCTTCTCTCCAAATTTGGTCTTGCGCCAATCCCTGCCCACCCCAGAATTCTCTTGGGGATCAAATAATGTAAGGGAAAGAGCCTTGAAGCAAGGCAAGGTGGTGTATTTGGGACATGCCTGTTAGGAAATGTGGGACAAACTTATTTAGGTATAAAGCGACTTCTGAGAAATTGTTTCGGGGGCGGGGAGGGGAAGGAAGGTGGAAGGATGTTCGTGCCGCCGATGGAAATATTGAGAGTGGGCTTTTCACAGGTGAAATATGGGATTGTTAATAGAGTCGCCTAGGTATCGAGTCTAGGGCTACAGGGGTGAGGATGGGGGCTAAGAGCCGAGGTAGCCGAACCACTGGGTGCGTGCGAAGATGGCCTTGAAAGTGTAGGTCTTTTCTTCCGCGTTTGCTGCCGTGACGCCTTTGAAGAGAAAAATCCCCCACCCGGTGCTTTTAAGTTTAGGAAACTTGAAAGACGTTTCCAGCCGGAGAAGGTGCTAACTCCATCAGAGGTTTCTGTGAGAGCTTGTCTATTTTAAGCCTTGGAAACCCCAGGGCTGGGATATGTGGCATTGATAAAGGAGATTACTTAGTTGCGTAGAAGAAATTATTAGGAGATAAAGTACTTAAAACACACACACACACGTTTATAATAGAGGAAAGGATCATCTGTAAAGATGTAATAATACTGTTATTGTCAGGGTGTATGCTGAGTGTGTACAGACAGTGTGAATTAATTCTCCCAGGGCAGAGATGTTGGTTTGTTTTATCCACTGATGCACTTTAAGTACTAAAACATTACGAGGCACACAGTAGGTGCTCAATACATGTTTGTGGAATAAATAAGTAGTGGGACGATCTCTGGGACTGGGAGTTGGGAGATCTGGATCCTAGTTCTTCCACTAACTGGCAGAGTACTTATAGGCCAATCACGGAACTCGACGCCAGGGCACAGCTTTAAAACTTACTGAGGTGGAAATGACTTTTTCATTATGGTGTTACTTTATTTATTATTTTTTTAAAAATAAATTTATTTATTTATTTTTGGCTGCGTTGGGTCTTCGTTGCTGCGTGCCGGCTTTCTCTAGTTGGGGCGAGCGGGGGCTACTCTTCGTCGCGGTGCTCAGGCTTCTCATTGTGGTGGCTTCTCTTGTTGTGGAACACCAGCTCTAGGCACGCGGGCTTCAGTAGTTGTGGCACGTGGGCTCAGTAGTTGTGGCTCGCGGGCTCTAGAGCGCAGGCTCAGTAGTTGTGACACCTGGGCTTAGTTGCTCCGTGGCATGTGGGATCTTCCCGGACCAGGGCTCGAACCTGTGTCCTGTGCTTTAGCAGGCGGATTCTTGTTTTTAATTATTTTTTTAAAAGTAATTTATTATATTTTTGGCTGCCTTGGGTCTTGGTTGCTGCGCGCAGGCTTTCTCTAGTTGTGGTGAGCGGGGGCTACTCTTCATTGTGGTGTGCAGGCTTCTCATTGCGGTGGCTTCTCTTGTTGCAGATCACAGTCTCTAGGTGCACAGGCTTCAGTAGTTGTGGCTTACGGGTTCTAGAGAGCAGGCTCAGAAGTTGTGGTGCACGGGCTTAGTTGCTCCACGGCATGTGAGATCTTCCCCGACCAGGGCTCGAACCCATGTCCCCTGCATTGGCAGGTGGATTCTTAACCACTGCACCACCAGAGAAGTCCGGTGTTACTTTAATTCTCTTTGAAACAGCACTAGAATAAGGAGCCTAGGATTGAAAATGAAATTTTATTCCCAAGAAGACTTTCACGAGAAGGGAAAAGGGGAGAAAATGTAGTTGGACTTGTTTCTCTTATACTTGCCTTTGAATTAGCATGCCTTTTAAAACCATTTAAAATATTATTTATGTCTCTTTAATTCTTGAGATCTGAAATCTGGCTTCCTTAGTTCTCCAGGTAACAATTCCTGCCCTTGATTTGTGCCTTATGTGAAAATTGTAACAATTTATTTCGCTAAGTATATCTTTTTCCTGTCTTGTACTAACTTTAAAAAGTCTCTACTTTGTTGACTAGCTACTTCCCAAAGAAGGTTTGAGGCAGCAATACTAAAAACACATTACATTTCTACAAAGGATAGTTAACAACAGAGAAAGAGAAAAAAACAGGATAGGCATTTTTCCAATGGAGACAAACTGATGGCCAACAGGCACGTGAAAAGATGCTCGTCATCACTGATCATCAGGGAAATAAATACAAGTAAAAACCACAGTGAGATACCACCTCACACCTGTTAGAATGACCATTACCAAAAAAGACAAGAGATAACAAATGCTGGTGAGAATGTGGAGAAAAGGGAACCTTGGTGCACTGTTGGTGGGAATGTACATTGGTACAGTCACTATGGAAAACAGTGTGGAGGTTCCTCAAAAAATTAAAAATAAAACTGCCATACAATCCATCAATTCCGCTTCTGGGTATTTATCTGAAGAAAATGAAAACACTAATTCAAGAAGATATTTGCCTCCGGTGTTCAAAGCAGCATTATTTACAATAGCCAAGATATAGGAACAACCTAAGTGTCCATCAGCAGATGAATGGATAACATATGAGATACACACACACTCACACACACACATACACAGAATATTACTCAGCCATAAAAATTTTTGCCATTTGGGGACTTCCCTGGTGGTCCAGTGGTTAAGAATCCACCTTCCGGGGGCTTCCCTGGTGGTGCAGTGCTTAAGAATCTGCCTGCCAATGCAGGGGACACGGGTTCGAGCCCTGGCCCGGGAAGATCCCACATGCCGTGGAGCAACTAAACCTGTGTGCCACAACTACTGAGCCTGCGCTCTAGAGCCTGCGTGCCACAACTACTGAAGCCCACACGCCTAGAGCCCCTGTTCTGCAATAAGACAAGAAGCCACAGTGAGAAGCCTGCACACCACAACGAAGAGTAGCTCCCGCTTGCCGCAACTAGAGAAAGCCCGCTCACAGCAATGAAGACCCAACACAGGCAAAAATAAAAACAAATAAATTAATTAAAAAAAAATCCTCCTTCCAATGCAGGGGACGTAGGTTCGATCCCTGGTCAGGGAACTAAGATCCCACATGCTGAGGAGCAGCTAAGTACACATGCCGCAGCTACTGAGCCCTCGTGCCACAACTAGAGAGAAGCCCGTGCACTGCAATAAAAGATCCCGCCTTCTGCAACTAAGACCCGACACAGCCATAAATAAATATTTAAAGAAAAAAAATTTTTTTTGCCATTTGCAACAACATGGATGGACCTGGAGGACATTATGCTTCTTGAAGTCAGACAGAAAAAGACAAATACTATATGTTTTCTTTTATATGTGAAATCTAAAAGATAAAACAAAAGAACAAAATTTTTAAAAATATGTTGAGAAAGATGAAGAGAATTATACCAGATTAAGATTGAGGGAGAGGGTTTTAAAAGGAAAAACTTCTTTTAGAGAACACCTCCATTCCAGAAACTCCCTAGTTTTGTTTGTTTGTCTTTAATTTGTCCAAACTGTGTATTGGGCTCTTTCCTGGCCTCTTTAGTCCAACAGACTATCAATGGGGACTTCAGTGCTCCAAAACTTAAAGTCAAGAGTTCCTTAATGGGTAGAGTTCAGTGCCTCTGATGTGTTGTGTTCTCTGACACACTTGCCCTAATATTTTGATTCAAAATGGAATAACTGAAAAGTCTTGTTTTACTGAATGATAATGAGCAGTCTATATATATATATATTTTGTTGTTGTTGTTGTTTTGGCCAAGCCATGCGGCTTATGGGATTTTACTTCCCCAACCAGGGATCGACCCCGGGCCCTTGGCAGTGAGTCCTAACCACTGGAATTCCCAGCAGTCAATAAATATTAAGCTTTATGCTAGTGTAATGCAGAACCAGCCAAGGTAGGGCTCTAGCTTATTAGGAAGTTCCTTTAACTCTTCTGAATCAGTGTTGTACGTCCTAAGAGCCAGCGTTTGGGTCTCATAAAAACTAATCCTGCTTTGATATTTATCACCATTGTCTCAAGTGCACGTGACCTGATTCTTTTAATAAAGCAACACTAGAAAATATTAATGCTATAATTTTATTTTAAATAAGAATTCAGGGGCTTCCCTGGTGGCACAGTGGTTGAGAGTCCGCCTGCCGATGCAGGGGGCACGGGTTCGTGCCCCGGTCCGGGAAGATCCCACATGCCGCGGAGCGGCTGGACCCGTGAGCCATGGCCGCTGAGCCTGCGCGTCTGGAGCCTGTGCTCCGCAACGGGAGAGGCCACAGCAGTGAGAGGCCCGCGTACCGCAAAAAAAAAAAAAAAAAGAATTCAGTATCGCAACTTCTTGTTAGTAAGGTTCTTTGTGTGTGTATAGTGCCCAGAAACCCAGTGAGTTTTCATAAAAGTACACAGTCCTATAACCTTCACCACAAGCAAGGTATAGAACATTTTCAACATCTCAAAAATCTCCTTTATGCTTCTTTCCATTTAATCCCTTTCTAGAAACATTCTAGTAGAATGTCATGTAAGCGGAATCATAAAGTATGCAGTTTTTTGTGTCTGAATTATTTCGCTTAGCATAATGCTTTTGCGATATATTTTGCATATACAGGAACTGTTTGTTCCTTTTTACTGCTGAGTAGTATTCCATTGTACGTATACACTGCACTTTGTATACATTCACCAATCCATAGATATTTGTGTTATTTCCACTTTTTGGTTGTTACGAATAAAGATGCTCTGAACGTTTGTGTACAGGTTTTATGTACATATGTTTTCATTTCCCTTGGATAAATAATGAGAAATTGTGTGCCAGGTTTTACGGTAAGTATATATTTAACTTTATTAAAAAAAAAAAAACTGGCGGGACTTCCCTGGTGGTCCAGTGGTTAAGAATCCGCCTTCCATGGCAGGGGATGTGGGTTCGATCCCTGGTCGGGGAACTAAGATCCCACATGCCACAGGGCAACTAAGCCCACGTGCTGCAACTACTGAGCCCATGCGCCAATACTAGAGAGGCCATGCACCACAACTAGAGAGAAACTGGAGAGAAGCCCGCGTGCTGCAACAAAAGATCCCACGTGCCGCAACTAAGACCCAATGCAGTCAAAAAAATTAAAAAGAATAATAATAAAAAAAAAAAACCTGGCAAACTTTTCCAAAGAGGCTGTACCAGGGAATTCCCCAGTACAGCCAAGTTCAGTCGTTAAGGCTCTGCACTTTCATTACTGAGGATGCGGGTTTGATCCCTGGTTTGGGAACTAAGATCCCACAAGCCACGCAGTACGGCCAAAAAAATCATAATAATAAAAATAAAGTAAAAAAAATAATGTTGCAAAGTGGCTGTACCACTTTGCATTCCCACCAGCAATGTGTGAGGATTCCAGTTGTTCCACATCCTTACCAGCAATTAGTATTATAACTCTTTTTAATATTAGCCATTCTTGTGGTTGTATAATAGTTATGTCAATGTGGTTTTAAGTTGCATTTCCTTAATGACTAATGATGTTGAGCATCTTTTTGTATGCTTATCTGCCATTTCTGTATCTTTTTTGGTGAAGTATCTGTTCATATTTTTATTATTTTTTAAATTTATGGCTGTGTTGGGTCTTCGTTGCTGTGCGCAGGCTTTCTCTAGTTGCCGCGAGTGGGGGCTACTCTTTCTTGCAGCTCACGGGCTTCTCATTGCGGTGGCTTCTCTTGTTGCGAAGCACCGGCTCTAGGCGCGTGGGCTTCGGTAGTTGTGGCTCGTGGGCTTTAGAGCACAGGCTCAGTAGTTGTGGCACACGGGCTTAGTTGCTCCGCGGCATGTGGGATATTCCCAGATCAGGGCTCAAACCTGTGTCCCCTGCATTGGCAGGCAGATTCTTAACCACTGTGCAACCAGGGAAGCCCTCTGTTCAAATTTTTTGCCCACTTTTTATTGGGTTCTTTATTTTATTGAGTTGCAGGAGTTATTTAGATGAAGACTTATTTTTAAACTTCTTGACCATAATAGCATATTTTGGAATTTATTCTCAATGTATAGGTGAATGTAATGAAAAGCTCTTAGCTTAGTACTTAACTGGAATATAAATAGTGTTTTGTGTATATAAGTAACTAAATAACAGATCTAGTAAAATTTAAAGTATTTTTTGTGTGCCACTTCCTTTGCCTAAGATGAATGGACCCATTTCTCCAAATCTGTTCTAGTGAATGCTGAGTTTTTTGTTTGTTTGCTTTTTTTTTATATGTAATCTTGGAAGTGATAGCTGTTGTTAATGTCCAGATGCTGTGAAAACCCATCCTATGGCTGTGTTTCAGGTGTTTATTTTAATCAAACTTATCTGTTCCAAACAGTATGTTTCATCTTCCTCATTCACTTTGTGGGGATTGGCCAAGTGCCAAATAAACTTTTTGAGACACCGAAAACACATTAAAAAGCCAAGCAAAATAAATATTGACCCATGGTCACATGAGATTCAAATATCACTTAAATTGTAAAAGGAGGAAGCATGGCTTATTA
The DNA here is from genome assembly GCF_963924675.1 of Phocoena phocoena. Classification (NCBI taxonomy): domain Eukaryota; kingdom Metazoa; phylum Chordata; class Mammalia; order Artiodactyla; family Phocoenidae; genus Phocoena; species Phocoena phocoena. Next base: position 19,010,463 of record NC_089237.1, read on the forward strand.
TACATTATGATTGGTTAAAACGCAGTGACATTTTCATGTACATGTGTGTACTGCTCTGGCCAAATAAAGCACTTGAGTAAAATTAGGAATAGTGGGGCTTCCCTGGTGGCACAGTGGTTAAGAATCCACCTGCTAATGCAGGGACACGGGTTCAAGTCCTGGTCCGGGAAGATCCCACATGCCACAGAGCAACTAAGCCCGTGTGCCACAACTACTGAGCCTGTGCTCTGGAGCCCACAAGGCACAACTACTGAGCCCACGTGCCACAACTACTGAAGCCCGTGTGCCTAGAGCCTGTGCTCCGCACCAAGAAGCCACCGCAATGAGAAGCCCGCACACCGCAACGAAGAGTAGCCCCCGCTTGACGCAACTAAAGAAAGCCCGCGTGCAGCAACGAAGACCCAATGCAGCCAAATAAATAAATAAATAGAAATAGTGCCATTAATTATTAGACTATTGTGGTGTGCTCACAGTCATCTCTTTTGGAAGACTGTAGGAGATCACATTTCAGCCATAACTCCTTTTATAATAAAAATAGTGATGTTTTCCTGTGGCCATCTCCTCTAAGAAATCTACACACACACACACACACACACACACACACGCGCACCCTAGCAGCTGTGGATTCTTTTCTTTTCCATTACTTGGCCTCCATTTTTACCCTTTTTTCTTTCTTCTTTTCTTCTTTTTTTTTTGTTTTTGAAAAGTTTTATTTAAATAAGGGTTTAAATACAATACATAACATTAAAACTGAAGGAAAAAACCAGTTACTTCACGTGGCATTGGGCAGCTGTTGCTAGTAAGTTGCGAGCTCTACAGCTACATGACTGATACATCGGTTTGAAATTTGTTCCCTTGTCAAAAGTTTAAAAAAAAAAAGTTTAACTCTGATAGAAGGTTGGCCTCACATTCTAGTTTGGACGTCGATCAGCTAGGATATGTCTGGTCAAAAAGACGTTGGTGGCAAGCCAGATGTCCTGTCACCTCAATAGAAGGAAGGTGGCTGCTCTAAGCTCTGCCCACCTGGTCACGTTGGAGATACCACGGGATCTTTCCCCTGATGATCAAAGACTCCCTCTAGCAGTACAGCTGCCGTCGCTGCCTCACCCCATCCTCCACTCTCACCTTCACCGAGGGCTGTTCAGGTGGCGACATTCTCTTAGGGCAGGGAACTCTGTAGAGGGATTGCTGAGGAGCTTCTGGCCAGACATAGCCGCCTGTGATCTTGGGGCTCTGGACTTGGCTGAAACATCGCCGTTATTGCTTTGTTTCAGGCTGGACACTGCCAGGTGCCTACTGCGTGACCTCTGTTTAAATGAGGGACTTCAAGACTAGACAGCACGGCTCTTTTCAGTTTATTGCGTGAAGGAGTTACACTAGTCCAAGTTAAAAGCAGACCCCAAATGGTTACATTACACAAGCTGTGAGGTTTTTAAACTTGTGACAAGGGACAGGAGGAAAATTCTACTCATTGCAAGGAAATCCTCACTTAAGCTTCAGTGAGCCAGGAGCACTTAGAACCTATGAACCTTCAGCTGATCGTCCTTAGCCAGTCCAATCTCTGCGAGGAACTGGCATATGTTCTTGCGCTGGTCACCCTGTAGCTGAATTACTTCTCCATATTCTGGACGCTCAATTACAGTTCCATCGCAGGCAAATTTCTTCTGAAACGCCGTCACTAGTTTCTTTTTATCGTAATCATCAGCTATCCCTTGGACAGTAGTAAGGGTCTTCCTGCCATTTCTCTGTTGAATTCTTAGATGGCTATGATCCTCAGCGGCAGCAGGAAGCAGATCATCCCCCGTACTGGCCTCAGCAAAGGGGTCGAAAGAGTGGAGGTTCTGGATAGTGGACATACCATATGATTCCTTTTCCTTGGTGGAAACGACTTGCACCTGCGTAAGACAGAAGACGGCGGGTTGGGGGGACGGAGCGTCAGGAAGCGAGGGGGCTTGAGGGGAGGCTGCTGAGTCCTCGGCTGTGGCTCAATGACTGGGACCCTTTCCTTCCTTCCTTCCTTCCTTCCTTCCTTTTTTTCTCTCTCTTTCTCTCTCTCCCCCCCTCTCCCTCTCTCTCTCTTTCCTTTTCTTTTTTTTGGCTGTGCTACATGGCTTGCACGATCTTAGTTCCCCGACCAGGGATTGAACCCCAGGCCCTTGGCAGTGAAAATGCAGAGTCCTAACCACTGACTACCAGGGGATTCCTGGTCTCCAGTTTTAAATGGATGGAGCAACCTACCTTAAGCTTACTGTTTCAAAAAGGGAAATGAGTGGGAGTTCCCTGGTGGTCCAGCGGTTAAGACTCCACGCACCCAATGCAGGGGACCTGGGTTCGATCTCTGGTTAGGGAACTAGATCCTGGGTTAGGGAACTAGATCCCGCATGCTGCAACTAAGGCCCAACGCAGCCAAACAAACAAACAAATAAATAAATAAAATTTTTTTTTTTTTTTTAAAAAGGGGAGGGCTTCCCTGGTGGCGCAGTGGTTGAGAGTCTGCCTGCCGATGCAGGGGACACGGGTTCGTGCCCCAGTCCGGGAAGATCCCACATGCCGCGGAGCGGCTAGGCTAGGCCCGTGAGCCATGGCCGCTGAGCCTGCGCGTCCGGAGCCTGTGCTCTGCAACGGGAGAGGCCACAACAGTGAGAGGCCCGCGTAACGCAAAAAAAAAAAAAAAAAAAAAAGGGAGGGCTTCCCTGGTGGCGCGGTGGTTATGAATCTGCCTGCCAATGCAGGGGACACAGGTTCGAGCCCTGGTCAGGGAAGATCCCACATGCCTCGGAGCAACTAAACCCATGTGCCACAACTACTGAGCCTGCGCTGTAGAGCCCAAGAGCCACAACTACTGAAGCCCACGCGCCTACAGCCCGTGCTCCGCAGCAAGAGAAGCCACTGCAATGAGAAGGCCGTGCACCGCAACAAAGAGTAGCCCCCACTCACCGCAGCTAAAGAAAGCTTGCGCGCAGCAATGAAGACCCAACGCAGCCAAAAATAAAGAAATTTATGAAAAAATTTTAAAAAATGAAAAAAAGGGGAAAATGAGTTCCAAAAGGAATGGGAGAGGGATTGCAGTACAAAACCAATTGTTTGGGTCATGTGGGTCTCGATAAGGGTAACCTAAGGTTTCTTAGGGAGGCATTTTGTCCTAGATTTGAATCATTTTTTCATTTCCTAAAGCAGATTATTATTAAGCTTGTTCAGGGCAGAAATTATATGAGCAACTACTTAATATTACATGTGAGCAGGGTGTATGTTCTTAAATGGTCTTTTCATTCTAAAAAAGAGTCCCTCTTTTGGTCCCCATTCCATAGAGGCATGAGAAGTACTTAAAAGATGTAGGAAGAAGAGAGATGCTGTAATTTATAGGAAAGAAATTCAGGTCTGCTTAATTTTTGTTATAACCCAGCACCGTAGTACCTTAGCTTCTGGGATTCAAATTCTTAGGTTATGGTATTGTCGTTGTTAAATTCCCTTCCCCCAGAGAGATAATATTTAACTCACAGAGAATTCTGTTTTTAAGAGCTTGAATCACTTGATTGCTTTAACAGTAAACACAGTGAGTCTGTCTGCTTCTTTGCTATTCTGTCCTTACTTCATTTATCCTTGAAGTTTAACATAGCATTACACCAATCCGTCTGGTTCTTTAAATGAAACATTCAGATATAGTCCTCTTGAAGTCCAGTAGCATGAGATATTATTATGATCTGGTGGTGGCATATGTGTGACAGTGGGTTAAATTTTGCTGTTTTCTTGTCTGTGCTGTCATTTCTTATGGGTGAAAACAGGTAATTTAAAAATGCTTCTAGGGGACTTCCCTGGCGGTCCAGTGGTTAAACCTCTGCACTTCCGCTGCAAGGGACACAAGTTCGATCCTTGGTCAGGGAACTAAGATCCCACATGATGCAGCCAAATAAATAAATAAAATGCTTCTAAACTTTAGTTTCTGTTTCAAATTTTGGCTCTTCATAGCTCCTTGTAATGTTTTTAGAAATATAGAATGTTAGGTGAAATAAATAGGCTTAGTTCTCCAGGAAACCTAAGTAGTTGATGTAGAATAAAAACATAGCCTTGCAGATTTTATTGAATCTTTACATGCACTTAATATTTGTTCTTTCTCTGAAATATTAATTTTTGGGCCTGCTGGCTGAGCCTAGAAATTGGTAATTGTGAGAATATATTTGTATGTATGACTGGAAGGATAGAATTCAATAAAATAAAGCCCACTTCTCAAATGGCATCAAGTATTATTAGGACCTGACTTATATGCAGATATAGTGGTAGCAGAGACCTCAAAGTCTTCATAGTTCTTAGGGAGCATCCTACTGAGGGAATCAGGGTCTAAACATGCTCCACTGACTCGAAACTGCTGTCTATTCTCTTTTGAAAAGCTGAACATTTGTTTGGCCTTTGTGTCTTGCCATTCCTCTGAAGAACAGAAGACACCTGTAAAACTATACCCTTTGCCCTGCATTCTACGAGGTAGGTAGAGTGTGGTACAACAAGTACTTCTTTAAAACTGTGAACCTTAATTCAAACAGTGCCCCCCCCAAAAAGTGATTTGCAATGTTACATATTTCTATTTGTCTTGATTTGGAGATAAGATTATGCTGTTGTCATATCCGACCTTTATTGCTAGGCATGTGGTAGATTTAGTCAGTTTGGCGGGTGTAGTTTTATCCTGTGGGTGGATCTTTCCACGAAGCTCTTTGATATTAACTTAGTTCTTGCTAAACATTTCTCTTGATAAGGTAGTGGGTAGACTTCCAAATTTCCAAGTAATCCAAGTTCCTAAATATCTGTGAAAGAACTTCTTGAGAGCTAAATTAAAAACAAGGTACCACAGGAGGACAGAGGCTAAGCTTGTGGGTAATCAGACCAGAAATTGCTGGTATGAAATCTTTTCTTAATTGGAAGTTTCTGTTGAACTCATAGATTTGGATTCTCTAAGCTTATGTTTTTATGACTGAACGTAACGGGAATGAAAGCATAATTGACCATGTTTATTTGAATTTGTGGAATGCTTCATTTCCAGGCAGTTGAATGCTATTTGTCATCTCTGTCTCTCTTTGATTACAGCAAAATGGATATACCAAACCCCCCAACTTCCAAATGTATCACTTACTGGAAGAGGAAAGTTAAATCTGAATACATGCGACTTCGGCAACTTAAACGGCTTCAGGCGAATATGGGTGCAAAGGTAAAAATACTTCTTAACTGAAAGGTTATGTATTTTAACATATTGATCCAATATGGAGGGGTTGGATTTCTTTTTTCTTAGTCTTCTCTTGAAATCCTAACAGTTTTTTCTTCGGCTCTGCTAGGCTCTGTATGTAGCAAATTTTGCAAAAGTTCAAGAAAAAACCCAGATCCTCAATGAAGAATGGAAGAAGCTTCGTGTCCAACCTGTTCAGTTGATGAAGCCTGTGAGTGGGCATCCTTTTCTCAAAAAGGTACTTCCAGTGTCTAAGCTCAGCCTTCCTCTCGTCCTTGAACTTAAGGGTTTTTTTCTGTATTTGTGATATTAGAAAATAAGGATAATGGATACAGCTACTGTAGTCATCTTTGAATAACTGGGATGGTAATTGTTCTCCTCAGTTAATGAGTATAATCATGAGTTTTTCATAGAAAAATAAGACATTTACTGTCTTCCATCCTGGGCTCTGTATACAAGCTTCAAAGCAGCCTTTTTTGTGTCTTGTTTGGCACCTCCACTACTTTGAAATTGGGAAAGGAATGCCATGGATAACGGATAGGAGTGTATTGATCAAAGGGACATCCCTTTCTGTAAACTAAAAAATCATCCTAGTTTCTTATAGAGATAATATTTTTAAAATATAAAAAGCAGATAGTTTATTGAGAGCAACTTTCTTTCCCAAAGCAGAATGTGTCTGTAATCTCTCTACTACTTTGCTTCCGCCTGTCCCCGTCAAGCTATGCAGCTAAGTTGATGTCCACTGTCTTAAAGTGTAGGTCTTCAGGAAAACTTCCTTATCTTCCTCCTTATCTCCCAGGACTCTCAGAGGCCCTTTGCTGTTGGGTTCAGCCCAAGGAGACCAACAGTTTTAGACTGAGATAAACATCAGTTGAGTGTGGGAGGCACTGTGCTGGACTCTGTAGAGGATGCACAGGTGAATAAGAGACCGTTCCTGCTTTCCACAGGTTTACACTTGAGTTGTTCCTTTTAGGAGCTGATTGTTACAAAACCCTCAGCTTATTAATTTGTAAGAAGTAGAAGGCTACTGGGATCATTTTGGAAGGAAACTCCAATTCTCTCTTGGGCTGTGTGCTTGCCCTTCCCTTTCCATGTCATTTCTTATATTTCAGTGTACCATAGAGAGCATTTTCCCGGGATTTGCAAGCCAGCATATGTTAATGAGGTCTCTGAACACAGTTGCGTTGGTTCCCATCATGTATTCCTGGTCCCCTCTCCAGCAGAACTTTATGGTACGTATTGAAAGTACCGTGGTGATTGTTTAAACTTAATGATTTTTTTTTTTTTTTTTAATGTTGATATGCTGGCACTCCTCTCAGGGTAAATGTTGTCAGAATATACTTAACAAAGCTTGGACCTGCAGAGCAGAATGTTTTTGTAATTTATTGACTCTGAAAAACACATATGGCAAGTTGTTCTAACTTGTTAGATTTTGGGCTCTCTGAAGTGTACCTCAGAATTGATGCTGGTTCTTTTTTGAATGAAAGAGACTGGGCAAGAGTCCAATTTTCCTTTGCTACCTTGGCCCAATTTTATAACATTATGTGCAGTTAAATGCAGTCTAAATCAGACACTTCTTTCAGCAGGTTGACAACTCCCTGCTGATGGAGCAATCCTTTCCTAATCCCCTAAAGGCAAGATGCTATGAAAGCAACTAAGATAACAGAGGTGCACATGGATCTACAGTCCTTTCATCTGCACCTTTATGCTGACTCCTACTAGGATTATTTGTGGTTCTGATAATCAGTCCTCTCTAAATATGATGGCAATCGCTTATCATGCCTGGTGACAGATAGCAGTTCTGCTGACTGGAATAGGGTATAGGTTTACAGAAGGAAATCATCTCTTAGAAGAAAACTTCAGAGTAACTTTACTTGATAGTTGGAGAACTAAGAATGACCGTTCTCTGCTGAACCAAAAAATAAAATAAGATAAAATAAAATAAAATAGAATAAAATAAAAATGATCCATTAGTATTGTTTATTGCCAGAAAATATACATAGCTTGTACTGCAATTGACTTTAGATTCCCACTGAGTGTGAGTAATTTGAATTGTAATCATAATTTTTTATTATGTTTATCCGAGGTTAGTCTTAGTCTATATAATAGAATATACAAATACTTTATGGTTGTCAGTTTCTGTTATAAACATTCCAGTTACACTGCAGATTATACTCTTGGAAGCCTTCCTTTCATCTGTCTCTCCACTTATGAGAAGAATTAGAATTGAAGACCTTCTAGGCTGTTGTTTATGTGATATTTGTACCTATTTCACAATGATGTTTAGTGGATAAAATGACGTAATAGATGGAATCACTGTGAAAAAGAAATGTGCTGTCACATTCTAGATGTTGGTGAAAATATCATTGTTAATATCCAGCTTAACATTTGGTAGTTAATATTCTCCAATAGTAAAACTGACTTCTTTTTTTCTTCCAAGAGTAGCATTACCCCCTTCCATTTGAGGTTTTGTTGGCAAAACAAAATGGCCAGTCTTTAAAATGTAGTTAACTTTGTAACCAAAGGCATTTTCAGGGGCTTCAAAGCAGCAAAAAAGGCTTGGCAAAGGTTCCTTTAAACAGGAAAGAGGAACTTCACAGTGGATTCATGGGATGAATCACATCTGGTTTGATTTCAGGTAGAAGATGAGACAGTTTTGTGCAATATTCCCTACATGGGAGATGAGGTGAAAGAAGAAGATGAGACTTTCATTGAGGAGCTGATCAATAACTACGATGGCAAAGTGCACGGTGAAGAAGGTAGTGGCACTGGGCTCCTGGACTTTGTTAGGATGGTGCCTCTTATTTGCTGCATCATTGTCTTGCTTTTATCTACTGCCTCATGGTGTATACACTGAAGAATATTTCAATGTCACCACATGGCTGGGAGTAAACATTTTATATTACCAACACCCCTGTTAAATTTTAAAAGGAAAAAAAAAAAAAAAAAAAAAATTTTAAAAGGAGTTGGGGGAATTCCCTGATGGTCCAGTGGTTAGGACTCCGAGCTCTCACTGCCAGGGGCCCAGGTTCAATCCCTGGTTGGGGAACTAAGATCCCACAAGCCACGTGGCATGGCCAAAAAAAGGAGTTGGGACATAAAAGTAATCAGTGGCTAGAGAGAAAGTTTAGCGAACAAATAAGTTTGATCTTAGGAGTTTTCCATAAATCCATCCAAGGCTGTTTTGTTCTTTGTTTCCCTTTCTGTGAGACTGGCAATGAGTATAACCTCTCTTCTTAGATCCAGATACCCCCTGGATCTCCCAGAAGTTGGTTATAATATTCTGACTTTCCTAAAAGTGTTACCAAACCAAACTTGGATCTGCTTGTCTGCGTGTAGTAAAGCCAATCTTCTGACACCAGGTTGGGGTGAAGGAAAGTACAGCATTTATTGTAGGGTGCCAAGCAAGGAGAAAAGACAGGCCATGCCCAAAGGACTGGAACTCCCTGATGGCTTTCACAGAAGGGGTTTTAAAGGCAGTGTGAGAAAGGGGGCTGCAGGTGCATGATCAACTTGTGCCCAGTTCTTGGATTGGTTGGCATCAGGGTGAAATTTCAAGCATCATCAACTTTCTGGTTTCAACCAGTCTAGGGTCTGCATACTTGTGGTCAGCAGTTTTCCTCTGGTGGGGGTCTGCTTCTTGTAAGACAACTTAAGAACATGTGTCAGGCCTGTATCTATGTCTTTTGGGGAACTGGGACTACGGTGATTCTCCTACATTGTAGGTTTATAGTCTAAACTGTTACCAGTTTCCTGGCCCAACAGCTATTCTTTGTTTCTGCATCTTCACATTTCCTAATCGTTACCTCTTGAGCCAGTCTTTTGGTGACTCAGGGAAGACCTGGGAGACTAAAGCAAAAGCCTTTTACTTCAAAGGACAGGGACACAGTGGCTTGTATACGATTTCAAAAGCAAGTCATTTGTATTTAGTTGTAGTTCTAGAAAAGGCGTTAGTGAGGCGTTAGTGTGTAAGAAGGGGAGATAGGGAGAGACTCTCCATGGACTTGCAAACCAATAGCCTCGCCTGATCTTTTGACAATTGTGGGTGCTGCTGTGATGCTGTTGAAATGCATTATTTATACACAGTGCCCCCTAGTGTTCAGAGGCTTTATCCTAAGTTGTAGTATAACCCCATGTATTGATAGTATGATTTGTTTTTTAAAGTATGCTGTCTTTTGATTCAAAGGAGTCACTACTGACCCATCAGCAGCAAAACCAAGTACATTTTCATTTTATCATCTTCCTCTGTCCCATCTGTATTGTTGGAACACTTTTGTGATATTTTGGACCATAAATACAGGTTGATATTACTGAGGAAGTGAAGACCCCAGTAAAAAGAAAGCCCATAACTGGATTTCCCACTCTAGCCAGCTGAACTGTTGCAGTTGTATGAGCCAATCCAATTATTGTAATTCCCTGGTTGTCCACATAAAAATGTACATATATTATCTATCTGGGTCTCAGGAGTGAACACAGGAAAATCTTCCGAGGAGGACTAATGGACTATAAAATGACCGCTGCTCATCCATCTAAATCTTATATTTCAGAGATGATTCCCGGGTCTGTCCTGATTAGTGACGCTGTTTTCTTGGAGTTGGTAGATGCTCTGAATCAATACTCAGATGAGGAGGAAGAAGGGCACAACGACACCTCAGATGGAAAGCAAGATGACAGCAAAGAGGATCTGCCAGTAACAAGAAAGAGAAAACGACATGCTATTGAAGGTGAATAGCACGACTTCCTAATTCCACCGTGAAAGTGACAGTGAGAGGGAGGAAGGCGAAAACGGAAGTTTATTGCTTATTAAAGGCTGTTGGTGCTTCTCATTGGTCCACATAAAAGGAAAATGTGTTCACTGACTAATGGTTTAAGATAGCTGTGATCTAGCTGAAGAGGAAAGTAAGAGAACTTAGACAGTAATCATTGTGCATTTCTAATTATAAAAATAGTGTCTTTGGAAAAGTATATAGAAGAAAATAAAATTACCCTGTTATGCTGCTGCCTAGAAATAACCAGTATTAATACTTCCTTCTAGACTTAAAAAATGTATATATATAAATATACATATGTACACCTAAAATGGGTACAATATTATATATCAATTATACCTCAATTTTTAAAAAGTACATATGTAAATTAACATACATATGTGGTATATGAAATTGGCGTCACGCCACATATGTGTGTATACCCATACATAATTTTATACCCTTATTTATTTAATCTTATACATCATGAGCATTTTCCCGTGTTAGTCAATATTTAATTATTTAATTAATTTCACATTTAATTATACTTTATGTTATCTAATTATACTATATGTCTAGACACATAGTGTCTCTCTCTTGTTATAGCGAAGTTTAAGTATCCATCTTGTTCTTCAGCATCAATATTATGGTGGGGTCCTTCTGCACTCAGGTGTCTCCATAAAAACTTCTGTTTTCACCTCCAGATTCTGTCTGGGACTGTGGATTTTTTTTTTTTGGCCACACCACACAGCTTGTGGGATATTAGTTCCCTGACCAGGCCCTCGGCAGTGAAAGCTCAGAGTCCTAACCACTAGAGCACCAGGGAATTCCCCTGGACTGTGGATTTTGTTGTTCACATGTAGATGAATCTGATTTCCTTATTTACTGGTGGCCTATTAGATAGGTCCAGGTAGCACTGACCTTCTTTATGTATTCCTAAACCGTCCATGGTTAGGTTAACAGAGCAGCTCTAATCAAAATGCTGTGACAGGGCTTCCCTGGTGGCTCAGTGGTTAAGAATCTGCCTGCCAATGCAGGGGACACGGGTTCAAGCCCTGGTCTGGGAAGATCCCACATGCCGCAGAGCAACTAAGCCCGTGTGCCATGACTACTAAGCCTGCGCTCTGGAGCCCGTGCTCCGCAACAAAAGAAGCCACTGCAATGAGAAGCCTGTGCACCGCAACGAAGAGTGGCCCTCGCTCACCGTAACTAGAGAAAGCCTGTGTGCAGCAACAAAGACCCAACACAGCCATAAATAAAATAAATTTAAAAAAAAAAAAAAAAAATGCCGTGACAAAAGGAGAGACAATCGAATAGCTTTGTTTGCATATTCTGATTATGGCACTCAGGAACTTTTTGTCATTTCTAATTCAGGCAACAAAAAGAGTTCCAAGAAACAGTTCCCAAATGACATGATCTTCAGTGCGATTGCCTCAATGTTCCCTGAAAATGGTGTCCCAGATGACATGAAGGAGAGGTAGGGAAAGCTGCCCCCTGCAGGCCACGCAGAGCACCGGGGGGCGGGGGGAAACTTTCATACAAGCTTGTTTTTGGTTAATAAAAAGCCCCATTTCTGGTAAGCGCATTATGATTTGCCTACACTTCTGATTACCTCTGAATGCCCATTCCCATATTAAGGGACATCGTTGGCTGGCTTTTAAGTAAGTCTGGGCAGAGAAGTTTAAAGATTTTGCCACTTTTCTGGAGAATTACTCCAGCACCACATTTATCAAATCTTTGCCTCCCTTTACTTTCAGACACACGCCGAGCCCAGCGTAATTACAGCGGTGAACCCACTTGGTTATACATCAAGACCTATAAAAAAACGCCCATTCTCCCTTGGCAGACCATTCGCGATGACTGTCACTACTCAGTGTGCATTTTCTCAGTGCAAACATTCCCTTGGAAGGAACTCTCACCTCTCTTTTCTTAACTAGGTATCGAGAGCTCACAGAGATGTCAGACCCCAATGCACTGCCCCCTCAGTGCACACCGAACATCGATGGCCCCAATGCTAAGTCCGTGCAGCGGGAGCAGTCCCTGCACTCCTTCCACACGCTCTTCTGCCGGCGCTGCTTTAAATACGACTGCTTCCTTCACCGTGAGTGGGGTGGCCCCGAAACGCTCTCCCGTTTTCCATCCCCAGCCACCACTTCCTTCTCTTTATTTCAGTTTATCCGATAGAGTTCCCGGCTTCTGATCTGATGAGGGTTTTACAAAGGGCCCATTCTGTTTTCTCTTGCTCAGTTATAGTGCAGTGTGCTTTGCACGGTCAGGACAGAATAACCAGCAACACAGTTGTCCCCGAGTACCCCCTAGCTTTGGAAGAAGTGTGTTGATGTCAGAAATGATTTGGTTTTGTGCACCTTGATGATAGCTGTTTATATTTAAATTCTCTTGCAGTAGCTCCCTAATTCAATTTTGTCCCTCCCCCTCCTGTCAAGTGGATGAACCACTGGCAACAGGACGGTTTTGTGTTTTCCAGCTTTTCACGCCACCCCTAATGTATATAAACGCAAGAACAAAGAAATCAAGATTGAGCCAGAACCATGTGGCACAGACTGCTTCCTTTTGCTGGTACGTTTTTAAGCTGTTCTGCCATTGTTAAACTTTGTTGAAAACTGAGCAGGAAATGGTCCTTGGGCTTTCTACCCCAGGAAAAACAAACCAAGTGAGCTGGTACATAGCACCCTGGGGGTCACACAGTACAGATGAAACATGGCTTCTGCTCTTAAGGAGCTCCCAGTTACTGCAGTAGTAGGACTGTGAAGTTAGTCTTGTGGAGCGAGGTTTGAAGAACATTGGAGGCCTTCTCGCTCTAAATATCAGCCACTCAGATTTCAGAGTCTGAAACTGTGTTGTTTGAACTGGAGCTGTATGTGTGTGTGAGACACCATTTTCTTTGCTGTCTCCCTTTAAATGCATATAAATGTAGGAGGAATAACACGTGAAGGTGCTGATGTCTTATGTGAGTTAATCAACCAGATGGACCCTTCCCCGATGGACAGACCTCATGCAGCGGCATAAAGTCTCCTGCATTCATGTGGGGAGGCGGTACACTGAGAGCTCGAAGGGAATAGGTTCAGTTGGACTTGCCAAAGACACAGTTCTGCTTTCTACACAACAGGGTGAGCTTAGGTAAAGAATAAAATACCTTGATAAAATTTCTGCTACCAATTAAAATGAGGTTATACAGCCAAGTGCCTCTGGGACCATCTTTAGTGGGATAATAGAAGGAAGATGGTAGAGAGTTTCACTGGATAAAAATCTGGAAAATGTGCCATATGGTAACGCAAAAGAGTAAATAGACTCTGTCTGATTTATTTTTTCCCTAATATGTATTAACGCTTTCCTACGTGTCAAGCAGTAGGCTGGCCCTTAACATATATTATCTTATTTTCATGCTTATAACAACACCTTGAGGTGGAGAAACTATAGGTTATAAAAGTTACATATTTTGCCTAAAGATTGTTACTGTGTCAGTGGTGTGGCAGTGAGGAAATTCAAGCTGTGGTCTAACTCCACAGTCCATGCTTTTTTGTTTTTAACACCATGTTATGTCAACATACCAGCATTTATATAACTCGGAAGGACACTGCCCTCTCCACAGTAGTTTTCCTGGAATCTTGTGTATGTCACATCATAGCATAGGCCCTTAATATCAGATTCAATTAAATTCAAAACTTCTCTCTTGGAATTTCTTTTAGGGCCTTCTGAATATCCTTAGTCATGGTAAACCTTTATCCTTTACTTGTAGATTTAGTTTTCAGAAACAGCTAGAAATCTTTGGAAACCAAGTCTGGTGAGAAGATAGATGATCAAGCTGAATGATGTTACTTGGTCTTTTTAAAAAAAAAAAAAACCCACAATAAACGTAGCTATAAAGTAACAAAACAGTATTCTTCCAAGTTTAAAATACTGACTTGGAGGGAAGTTCCAAAATTAAGTAGTAATATTATACAAATTCAGGGATTATACATTTTCTTATTGAAACAGAGACAGTGTGATTAAATGTAAAGAAGAGTGAGGCCTGGAGACCAAGAGCCCTGATTCTTGTACCTACTCTGGAATATTAACTCCATGCTCTCAGCAGGTCCCTTCCCCTCTCTGAACCTCATTTTCTTTCTTTCTTTTGTTTTTTTGGCTGCTTTGGGTCTTTGTTGCTGCACGCAGGCTTTTCTCTAATTGCGGTGAGCGGGCGCTACTCTTCTTCGCTGCAGTGCCCGAGCTTCTCATTGCGGTGGCTTCCCTTGTTGCAGAGCATGGGCTCGGCACGGGCTTCAGTAGTTGCGGCATGTGGGCCCTAAAGAGCACGGGCTTCAGTATTTGCGGCACGTGGGCTCAATAGTTGTGGCACATGGGCTTAGTTGCTCCGCGGCATGTGAGATCTTCCCGGACCAGGGATCGAACCCGTATCCCCTGCATTGGCAGGCAGATTCTCAGCCACTGCACCACCAGGGAAGTCCCTGAACCTCATTTTCTCATCTACAGGAGAATGTGTTCTCAAATTCCAGACAGCTAGCGTGCAAATGAACGTAAGATACAACTCACCGGACAGTTGAAGATGCATAGATGCATCGATTATATCTTTATAAAGATTATTTTATAGGGCAGCTCTTTGGTGAAGAGGTGTAAGTTTGTAAGCTTTAGAATGTTAAGAAACTATCATGTGGTCATACTTATGTGGTACAGAGAAAAGAAAGAAAAAGAAAAAGCCCAGATATTGAAGATAGTTTGTGGTGACGGGAGCAACGTGGTGGCTCTGGGCCTGGTTCTGTTTCCTAACTGTGACACGGCCATTGCAGGAAGGAGCAAAGGAGTATGCCATGCTCCACAACCCTCGCTCCAAGTGCTCCGGGCGTCGCCGGCGAAGGCACCATGTGGTCAGTGCTTCCTGTTCCAACACTTCAGCCTCTGCTGTGGCTGAGACCAAAGAAGGGGACAGTGACAGGGACACTGGCAATGACTGGGCCTCCAGTTCTTCAGGTACAGTGAACAGAAAATGATCTCTTCTTTCCACACGAGGTAAACCCAGGATCATTGCCTAACATCTAACATCACTACCTTTTAAAATTGTTCATTCTTTCCACATGTTCACCTGTAAGCACTAAGGACGGGGAACATTTTTGTTCCTAACGATTCTGCCTTTAGAATGAAATACTGAGTCTGTGGCGCACCACTGATGACAACTGCACTCCACCTTCTTCTGTTTCTCTTATTTCTTCCTTTCTTAGAGGCTAACTCTCGCTGTCAGACCCCCACGAAACAGAAGGCTAGTCCGGCCCCACCTCAGCTCTGTGTAGTGGAAGCACCCTCGGAGCCTGTGGAGTGGACCGGGGCTGAAGAATCGCTTTTTCGAGTCTTTCATGGAACCTACTTCAACAACTTCTGTTCAATAGCCAGGCTTCTGGGGACTAAGACATGCAAACAGGTACTGTCTGAAAGGAACAAGAACAAGCTGCTACTCTGGTGGCCCTTTTGCCTTTTTTTTTTTTTTTTTGGCTGCCTTGGGTCTTCGTTGCTGTGTGCGGGCTTTCTCTAGTTGTGGTACGCGGGCTTCTCATCGCGGTAGCTTCTCTTGTTGCGGAGCATGGGCTCTAGGCATGCGGGCTTCAGTAGTTGTGGCGTGTGGGCTCTAGAGCGCAGGCTCAGTAGTTGTGGCGCACGGTCTTAGTTGCTCTGCGGCATGTGGAATCTTCCTGGACCAGGGATCGAACCTGTGTCCCCTGCATTGGCAAGTGGATTCTTAACCACTGCGACACCAGGGAAGTCCCCTTTTTGCCATTTTGTAAGACTGCCTGTCTGGACAAGAGCTGTCTAAGGCTCAGTCCTTCATGAGCCTGTGCTTCTGGGCCATGAGGTGGGTTCCCCAAACATGGGGCCTCCTGCGAATGCCAGGCCTAGCAAGGTTTGGGGATCTGCTCTCCTTGCTGAATTCTTATTTCTGTCTCTAGCCACTCTCTACCTCTTCTGGATGTTTCTACCCTCTTCAGCTTTTGTTTTTTTTGGTTCCTGCCTTTCTTTCTAAATGTGGGCCCATTTCCTAGAAAGGACTCCTGGGTCTTTCTGGGGATCTTCTTATCTTGCATTTCCACTGCTGCTCCTGCTTCTGTAGCGGCAGCTGCCACTGCCCCCACCCCACCCCACCTGTCAGTCTTCTGAGTTGCTTTATTCTTCAAATGCTGAATCATCAGATTTTCTAAATATGACCCCTAAGAGCTGGGCCTGGAACTTGTCCATCTCACTCAGATCATCTGAAGAATCACAATCCGATAGCAGCTACTGATTACTCTGGGGGCAGGAAAAGCCTGCGGTGAGGAGACAGACTGAAGCACAGGGACAGGGAGTCAGGTGTTAGGGCCAAACTGTCCAAAGAGAGAGGAACGCCAGAGCCTGAGCCCTGCTCGCGTAGCTCCCTACCTTCTGAAAGTGTCTCTGTGACGTGTTCCTCATGCTCCCTCTACTTAGAACAAATAGAGCCGTGAGCTGAAGTGCCGTTTGCTTTCATTTTGGAGCTCACATCTCTTTCCCCAAGGCACAGGTTTTCTTGACCTAAAAATCTGCAGAAATGTGTGCAGAACCATTTTTGTGTGTATTTTCCTGAGAAGAAGATTCATAGTTTTCACAGAATCTCAAGAGGGCCTGTAACCGAAAAGGAGAAGAAAAAGCTGAAAACGAACGCTCTAAGGGAAGCAGCACATTGAACGGGAACCAGCCTTCCTGAAATGCTGTGCTGCTGAAATAGTCAAGGCTCTGACATCTTTACGCCAACAGAGGGAGCTAGTGCTTAGCCGGGTGGTACCTCTGGTCACGTCAGACTCAGGCACACAAGGTACACGGTGCTGCCCTTCCTAAGAAGAGGCAGATACTGTTGGTAAGAATCGGCCCACTCAGGGCTTGGTAGGCGGAGCAGTAGATGAAAGCTGCTGACCAGGAAAGCTGTACCTGTACTCAGTATTTCTCCTTCTCGAATCAGGATAAACACTTAAGAGTTAACTTCAGAGCCAGTAACCCGATGTCCCAGGGCCACTCTATCTCTCCCTACTGAAGATGCTCAGTCATCGGCCTGTGAGCTCTCCAGATCTCTCCCAAGCCCAGCACCTGGCTGGGTCACTTATCTGACCAATCAGCTCAAGGAGAAGTGACAGGTCCTGTTGGATTTCTCTTCCAGGTCTTCCAGTTCGCAGTCAAAGAATCACTTATCCTGAAGCTGCCAACAGATGAGCTCATGAACCCCTCACAGAAGAAGAAGAGAAAGCACAGGCAAGGGTCGGACAGAGGGCTTTCTATGGCCGGGCTGTCCCTGTGCTCTGACCTCCCCTAGGACTTCCCTTCTGCCTCCCTCTTCAGCCACTGCCCATCAGTTCAGCATCACCCAGCGGGGGGCCAGCCTTCTCAGTGCTCCCTGTGGGTCTGTGCCTTGGACCAGCCCTCCCCTTTTCCCTTGATGCTGTGGACCATGAAATAACTGGTTTTCCGTCTAAGCTCCCGGCCAGTAGGACGTGAGCTAGCCTCGTGGCTCCACCCTGAGGCCATTTATTCTCATTGGGCTGTTAGTTACCACTGTGCCCACTTCTCAGCTCTGACCAGAGTTCTGTTTTGTCTTTGGTTTTTTTTGTTTTTGGCATTTATGTTGTTTTTCTAAGTGGCATGACAACACTGCCTCCTAGCTAGTCTTTGCTTAGGGTTGGAAGTTTTTTTTTGTCTTTTGGTTTTTTGTGTGTGTGTCCGACACTCTGCCTGGCTTTATTCCCCAAGGAACTGACACCAGTTCTAGATGTAGAAGGAAATCCCTGTGGCTTCTCCCTTTCAACCTCCCCGTCCTGAAATGCCCCCACATCTCCACCTCCCCAAAGAGAGGGAGGGCAGGGGAGAGGAGACGGGGAGAAACGATAGCATTTTAATAGACGTAGAGGGTTGGGTTTTGTTTTGCATCTGGTTTTTGTTCTTTTACGTATGTTTGTTTCTTGAGAGGGGTGTTGTTCATGTCTAAATCTTGAGGCATAGGCCAGCTGCAGGTAGGATGGACTCCAGCTTCCATGGACCAACGTCCAGGCCTCCTGTGAAGGGATTTGGGGAGGATCCCCAGTCATCAGACCGCAGTCCCTCAGAGCAGGTCATGTTATCACTTACCCGAATCTGCAGAGTTCCCCAGGGCCATGACCCTGAGTCGTACCATCTCTTGCAGGCTGTGGGCTGCTCACTGCAGGAAAATTCAGCTGAAGAAAGGTAAGTTCCACCAGGGTGATCCGCTCAGGTTGCAGCCTGTGGCCGCCCCTCCCGCTGCCCCACCCATGGCTGCACTTGTTGACCCGGCACGGCCTCCACACACATTGCAGGTCCCCCTGCAGCAGCTGAGAACAGCTCAGCACCTCACTGCAGCCGAGAAGACCTCTTAGGAGGTAGAGTCACAGGCCTGTGGTCTCTGACTTTCATCATGGGCCATTTGCCAGGTTTTAGGCTTCGTTTCGTGTTTAAAATAGCTGCCCTGTGATTGGACCATTTCCACACTCTCCCCACATAGCAAATCACCCCACTGTAGCTTATGAACCATCACCTGTGATTGCTTCTCACTTCGGGTGCTAAATGTGTGTCCAAGGTTATGATCAGAACAAGCCTCCTTTGAATGGGGGCACCTGGACCCTTGGGAGGGAGGGCAGCTTGGGAGTATGGCCACAGCAGTGTCCTGTCTGTTCTTTTCTCTCCTAGATAACTCCTCCACCCAAGTGTACAACTACCAGCCCTGTGACCACCCAGACCGGCCCTGTGACAGCACCTGCCCCTGCATCATGACTCAGAATTTCTGTGAGAAGTTCTGCCAGTGCAACCCTGACTGTAAGAGTTCTCCGTTTGCTGCAGTAGTCGGCCTCAGCACCCTAGGTTTCCCTCCGCTCCGGCCCCCACCCCCCAGGCCCTTTGCTGCTTACGGGCCTTCTCATATCCTCCTTGCTGTGTTTGAAGCGTTCTCCAGGGAAAACAAGATACTTAAGATCTGGAAAAACCATTTTTTAAAAACGCTGATGTGTATGATTTTAAAAGCAACGATTACACAGAAATCAGCTGCTTTTCCAGCTTCACCTTTCAGGGCAGCATTAAGAAACAGGGGCATCTTTTTCCTTAAAGTGCAAAAACACAGCCTCCCTATCCAGGATATTGTTTTACAACGTATACAGGTTACAAATCTGTGTGTGTCTGTTTTAGTCTCATATCTGGAGTTTTAGGTCATCCAGGTCAGTCTGGATGTCAGCAGAGCGTGGAACAGGGGCTCAGAGTGCTTCTCTCTCACGTCTTATCCCCGCGTGCCCTCCTCCACTCAAGGCTGAGCAGTATGAAGGCAGCCCCCAGAGCTTGCACACCTTGGTGCCCAGGCAGTTGTGCTGGAAGCACCTCCTAACCCAGAGCAGATATCCATCTTAACCACAGTGGAGGTGATGGGTGTTCATGCTGGGAGGAGTGGAGGAGGATGATAGAACGGATGCATTCTGAAAGTGATTCTTGTTTTGGTAGTGAGGATTTACCAGTGAAAAGCACTGATTTCTTCTTCTCTGGGGCACTCTCCACCTCCCTTCCAAATTCTACTAACAAAGCAGGGGAGAGCATTGTTAGGGAATCTCTAGGAAACACATCTCCAGAGTCAAAGCTGCTTTTCTGACTTTCAGGCATGGATGTTGGTAGGCGCTCCATTTTCTCTGAAAAGCACTTGAGTATGTGATTACTGGGAAGGCAGCTTCTCTCCTCTGTTGCCACATACCCTTGAACCCATAACATGGACTTCCCTGCCGTCCCTTGAGTCAAACCCGAGCCCAGCACCAGGCTGCTTCTCTCTCCACCCTTGCCTGCACCCTGCACAGGTCAGAATCGCTTTCCCGGCTGTCGCTGCAAGACCCAGTGCAACACCAAGCAGTGCCCGTGCTACCTGGCGGTGCGAGAGTGCGACCCCGACCTGTGTCTCACCTGTGGGGCCTCGGAGCACTGGGACTGCAAGGTGGTCTCCTGTAAGAACTGCAGCATCCAGCGTGGCCTCAAGAAGGTGAGGGCTTTTCCCGGGACTCGGGGCCAGATGGAGTGGGAAGGACTGACGGTCCGAGTGGCCCCTTTCTACTGGTTCCTTAGGCAGTTTGTACACCAGTGTCGGTAAATCCTAACAGACACACGCTTTCTGAGTTTATCAAGTGTTTGGTCCCCTTGAGGGATTAGAAAAATGATCCCCTGACCTGGCCAGGCTGAGAGGAGCAGAGAGGAGGGCCATGTCGTTGACATTGTCTGTCTTTACTGGACACCCACAGTGGGTTCCATGGGCTCAGGCCCAGGAGGTCCCCAGGGCTAGAGGAAGGGGTGTCATATCTCCTTTCACCACCTCCCACCAGAACACAATGGCTTAGAGCCTTTTCTGTTTTCAGATCCTCTTACAGTTACTAGCTCTTTCCACCCTGCTCCCCGCAGCACACATCCCCCACTGGCTTGCACACGCCCTGTAGTCTGAGGTTTGACTCCCTCTTCCCCAGCACCTGCTGCTGGCCCCCTCAGATGTGGCCGGATGGGGCACCTTCATTAAGGAGTCTGTGCAGAAGAACGAGTTCATCTCTGAATACTGTGGTGAGGTGAGTGCTGTCGGTTTGGCCCACATTCTCATCTGGGGAGATACTGATGAGAAACCCTGATTTTCTGTGGGCCAGACTTCTGTGAATTAATCTCTAAATAACTCAGCTGAGTTCTCATGTGGCCTCTCGGGGGATGCCATAGAACGGTTTGCAGTCCTGAAACAAACCACTCTTTCTTGGGCTTTTTGGCAAGTCAGGCTACTCAAGGGGTGCGGGCAGGAGACTCTGGTCAGCCTTAGTGCTGGGCAGTCTGGGTGGGTGGGGATTGGGAGGAAGGAAGGCGAGCTGTCCGTCCGACGATTCTCATCGTGGTCCTCGATAAGCCCCCTCCCGGCCCTTTCTAGAGGCGGGGTGCGGAGCCCTGAACAGACAGCCACGTCCCCCTGTTTGTTCCTTGTCTGTCTCTGCAGCTCATCTCGCAGGATGAGGCTGACCGACGAGGGAAGGTCTATGACAAGTACATGTCCAGCTTCCTCTTCAACCTCAACAACGGTAGGGAGGCTCTCTTGCATCCCCAGGTGGTCTCGGGCAGGTCTTGCTACCACCTTTCCCTGGTCGTAGTACAGGTTCAGGTCAGCTCTGAGTCTTCCAGGAGATGCTCAGAGCACAGCGGTGAAACTGAACTCAGAGACTCCATGAGCCGTAGTTCACTTGCTTCGGGAGAACCTCCATTTCCGGGTTGTGTTTGTATTCAGAGCACCGAGCACTTACACCTCAGAAATCTCCCTCCCCAGTAGATGGGAGGGGAGGTATGTGCTTCCAGCAAGAAGAGGGGCACCCACGGGGAGCGCTTCCACACAAGGCTGGTTTCTAGCTCCTGTGGGTGTGCTGGCTTCAGAGGCCCCCCTGCATTGTATTGTCTCTGTTACAGTTTAGTTGATTTCAGACTCAGGCTCAGGAAGCTGTAGAGTTGCCTGGTGAGCTCATGGTCTTCCTTGGTTTACTTTATACAGATTTTGTAGTGGATGCTACCCGGAAAGGAAACAAAATTCGATTTGCAAACCATTCAGTGAACCCCAACTGTTACGCCAAAGGTGAGTTCCCAGTAACCTGGGAGGTGGGGTGGGAGATGGATGCTTCATTTACTATGATTTCTATCCATTATTCAGTTTTTTTCATAGCTGAGTTATTTCTTTGTCCAAAGATAATCACGGTTCACGTCTGGTATCATTTTGAGCCTCTCTCGCTCCGTTTTTCAATCTGCTTTTTTCACTGGATACATTATAAACATTTTCCCCAAGACATGAGTCTTTTAAAGATAATTCTTTCCCCCTGTCACTAGCCAGAATAACAGATCTAAAAGCAGAGAGACAACTACCTTCATTGAGTACTTTCTAACTCCACTTCATGTATGTTTTCACTGGGAATTTGGAGAAAATCAGCCCGGACTCACTACTGACTGTTGACTTGGAGTTAAGTAGAAATCTAGCCTTGGGTTTATCCTGTTTCAGTGGTCATGGTGAATGGGGATCATCGGATTGGGATCTTCGCCAAGAGGGCGATTCAGGCTGGTGAAGAGCTCTTCTTCGATTACAGGTGAGGTAGCCAGGAGTAGTCCTAGGGAAGTGACCCCAGAGGTATAAGGGGTGGCTGTTGAAACTGATTTGGGGACTTAAGGTGAGTGATACGGATGAAGGAGAAGATCTCATGGTGGGCAAGGCTTTTTCTTTGTTCTGATCTCTGATGCCTTGCCTCAGAGCGGGAGCCTTGTAAACTGCTGGTAGGGAGTGGGAGGGGAAGTGAAACGGGAGGGGACTCCTTATTTTCAATCTCAAAAGCCTTGGTAGTAACCTGGTTCCTCCTCCTGCTTTGGGACAGGTACAGCCAAGCTGATGCCCTCAAGTACGTGGGGATCGAGAGGGAGACCGATGTCCTTTAGGCCTCCTGGGCCCCTCGCCAGCACTTATGGTAGCGGCACTGTCCTGCTTTCATGCACACACCACTGCTGCCCCAGTTTCCTGCACTGTGTGTCTCCCACACCGAGAAACCCCCACCCGCTCCCTCTGTAGTGAGGCCTCAGCTGTGTCCAGCGGGGGCAAAACTGTCTCAGTGAGAGGGGAGACAGAGGCAGCTAGGGCTTGAGCTCCCAGGAGAGAGCTGCACAAGCGGGAGACCGATCTCAGGCCTCGGAGGAAGAGAGCACAGGCTGGGGGCGGGTGACTTACGCTTGAGTTCTCATCAGCTACCCAGGCTGTGGGCCTCGGGAGTTAACTTGGACGGTTCCTAACAAGCATTACCCTAACTTTCCAAATCAAGAGTCCTTCTGTAGTTGGGTTGCCAGCATATCTCTCTGTGGTCCTAAGACCTGGAGAGGAGAGGCTAAGTGAAGTTTGGTACCTGGAGCTTATGAGTGGTCAGGGTTCAAGGCGAGCCTGGCGGGCAGCACAGACCGAACTCAGAGGGGAGATGGGTCATCTTACTACCTCTTTCCTCCTGACAGGCTTCAAACTGAAAGAGTGTGGGTTCTAAGTAAAGATATTCAATGCTGGGAGAAGGAAAGCTGAGTGCCATCCTTCCACAGGCAGAGAGTGAGAACCAGCCTGACGACAGTAATTAAACTGCTAAGCTTGGGGCCCAGCAGGCTTTGAGCAACCTTCTCTGTATACTCTGGAGATGGATAGACACGTTTTCAGATTCCCGGGAGCAGGTACCAGTGCCCTGTCAGCCCCTTCCAAAGTTCTGGCTTAGCGACTGCAGGCAGGCATTACGCCACCACTGAAGAACTGGGGGGGGCGGGGCGGGGGGTCGTGCAGCCTGGGTGTGATGCTCTGGTTCCCTGCAGATATAGTTGTTTTCAGGCCTTTCATTCCCCTTAGAGGCTGGGAGCCACTCTTGCTCCTCTCTTCCGGGTACAGGGGTACAGGCCTGGACTAGAGAGGGGGGAGGTTAGTGGTTGATTACTTTCCTGTCTGTAGCCCCTGCTGTTGGAAAGGATGAGTTGACAGTATGTGTGGAGGTGAGCAAGGAGCTCCCAAATTGCACGTGTTTGGGATGGCATCACGCATGCGGTGCAGACTGGCAGAAGGTATCTGAAGTGTCGAGAAGCAGGCCGGCCACCTGTGCCAGTTCATGATGCCGTTCTTTCTGGGATTCACGCAAAGCACTTTATTTCCTTTAGAAGGTCTATAGATTGAGGTGGAGTTTGAGCTAAGGTCTCTGGGGTCCCTGCCCAAATCTCGTTCCTGAGGGAGGAGGGGGAAAGAGACAGCGGAAGACTCTCCTTCAGTTCTGTCTTATGTCATGGTGGAGGCAGGAGGAGCTGCCTTGAAACAGAAGAACTGAGTGAGAATGGCGCCAGCTCTGAGAGCCGCCCCTGTGTCAACAGCTGGTGCTGAGCTGCAGGGAACAAGGAGCATTGTGCTGGGGAAAAAGACATGAGCAGGTACAGACTGGCCTAGGGAGTGTTAGGTACGGGAGCGGGCTTCTCCCTTCTCTCTGGGGAATTAGAGCCTCTCTTCCCCAGTCTGTGTCGACCACCCCCTTCCCCTAACCCCACTGGCTGTCCCATGAAGCAAGGAGTAGGGTTCCCTCTGGCCAAACTGTCACCTAGGGATTTTTGTGGAACGTGCTTGCACGCACGTGCGTGCGCGCACACACACACACTCACATCCTCTCACTCACCACACTTGTGGGCACACATGCAGCCAGCACTGAGCACACGCCTAGCTAGTTCCTGACAGAAGCCTCTTTCCACCAGACTGGGCCAGCCCCCACTATGATTCTGAAATCTACACCTGCTGTGGTCTGTATGCATCGTGTATAGGGGACACCCTCTAGCTGGACTGTGGGCTCCAAATTACTCATCAATTATAGGGAAAAACCAGAGGCAGATGAAGGAGGAAGAGTTAGGGCTGTCTGAAATGCCGGGGGCTGGCTATAAGGAGAAGATGGGGGAAAAATTATATCCAGCCTTTGAGAGGCTAGGCTGACCCCACCCTTCCCTCCGTGTACAGAATCACTGTGGTTGATCCCCTCCCCCAGTGTCAGACCACTACTACTGCTGTTCCTCCAGCATTCCCGTCCTTATCCCCTGCTGTCCCCCACCTTTGAATGACGGGTCTTAACCCCTCCCCCTCAGACATGTAATGATGGATGGAGCAAGGTGCTGGGGACCGGCGGGGGGAGGCTGGTATATGTGCGGCTCTATTGCCAGTGAATTTCACGCACTTTAAAGTCCTGTGG
Source organism: Phocoena phocoena (assembly GCF_963924675.1). Taxonomy (NCBI): domain Eukaryota; kingdom Metazoa; phylum Chordata; class Mammalia; order Artiodactyla; family Phocoenidae; genus Phocoena; species Phocoena phocoena. Next base: position 19,035,203 of record NC_089237.1, read on the forward strand.
CTTGTGACCTCTTATCTGAATAAAGTGGTAGAATCCATTTTGGCAAGTTGTATACTGTGTGCTTCGGGGTCCAGGGATGGACCCTGGAAGGATCCAGGGATGGTGGTACAGGGGCAGCTCGGGTTGAAGCTGTAGCATTCTGATCTCCGCTTGTCCACGGAGATCTGGGGTTGGGGGAGATCTGGGGTTGGGGGAGATCTGGGGTAGGGTGTTGGCAAGAAGCAAGCAGGCTTCCAGTAGGTGATGCAAGGATTTTGAGTGCTCCCCATAGAGTTTCTGGAGCCGTCAGATTAGCTGCCTTAAAATCATCCCACTGTGCCCTAACCACGACGCCAGCTACCACACACAGACTTAGGCTCTGTCACTCTGCTTTATTAGAACAGCTCCAAGTCCGAGAGCACAGCTTCAGAGTGGAGGCCGGATCAGGCTTGGGTGAATGGCCAGCAGACCTCATGAGACTTCCAACACAGGAGAAGCACACTACAGACCGTGGGCACAGCACAGGACAGGACAGTCGATTGATTTTTTTTCTTTTATATATAAACTGATAATTTAAAAAATTAGAGTAATATATAGAGTTTCTCTAGAGAGAGACATTGCAACAAAAAATATATATAAAGAATATGACCTCCGGGGCAAACGAAGCAGCATCTCTGAGCGGAGGAAAGAGGGCTCCTCATGCATTGGAGAGGGGGGCCAAGCCTTTGGACAGGCACCAAGGCTACTGCATATCTTGGAAGAGGGAGGAAGAGTAGAGGGCTGGCTAGTCAGCGTGTCTGCGTTATTCTCTCTACATTGCAAGTTTTTTATGGCTTTGGCTAAAGCATGTAAAGCAGTGGAGGTACTAAGGTGCTAAACTGAGGCCTCTCGGTCTCTGTAACAAACAAAAAACGGGGGTGGGAGACATCAGTGAAGCCCTCCCTAATCCCCAACTGAGTGGAAGCCATGGAAGATGTTCTGCAGGGGAGGGGGGAGGCTGGGGGGTATGATTCAGCAGACTCCTCCCCCCATACCCCGTGCATCCCTGCAATCCCACACACCTGTCCCTGCTGAGATTGAATATTTGAAGGGAGGCAGTTAATCCCCCCTGCACTCTGTTGTTAATCCCTGGCAGCAGCTGGGACAGGGATGGCAGGAAGGGCCTGTCTTAACCCCATGAGGCTTCTCTGGGGCAGGCAAACAACCAGGAGCCTGGGGAAATGGGGACGGGCAGGGCATTGGTTTAGGCAGTGAGGCTCAGCCACTCCCTTTGGTCCCGTCTGTAGCTCTGCCCACCACACTTGGCAGGAGGGAAATCCCCTGCATGAGCAGAGCCAGCTAAGAGGAGCCAGATGTCCCTAACGGGTGGGGTAGAGGCAGGGATTGGGGAATTTGGAGGAGATGGACTTGGTCCCTGAAGCCCTTCTCCTGATTCATTCGGACCTAGACTCCTCCAGGATCTGGGGTAGGTTTTGGTCCCGGGGGCCAGGGGCTGGGGCTGGAACTTGGGTAGAAGCTGGTGTTGGGGCCGGTTCTGGGGCTTGGGCCGGGCCTGAAGTAGGTAGGGGAGGTTTGCTGCCAGGGTGGTAATCGTGAGTGGCCTTGGGCTCATTGGTGTGGTAGGAGCCCTTGTAGCGATGATTTTGCAGATAGAAGAGCACCAACATTCCCACCAACCCCAGCAGCAAGAAGACCACCAAAACTGAAAGAGAAAAAAAGGAACAATTCAGGGCAGATCTTTGGGGCTTCACCTATATACATACACACATGTATGCTTTTGGCCTAAAGCATACGTGTACAAGAGCGTCAGCTGTATGGCCACATCAAGCCATTCCTAAGTATCTGGTAGGTCTAAATTCCTGGCTCATCCCCCTATTTCTAACATTCTCTTTCCACATCCCTGGTACTTACCCCAATTTCTCATCCCTCTGGATGTTACTGCACCCCCATTTCCTCATCCCTTAGCTTTAGCCTCATTTTATTTTTTAATTTTCTTATAACAGTTTTATTGAGATATGGTTTACGTACCATAAAATTTACCTTTTTATAGTGCAGTAAAGCTCCTTTTAATAAACAGTTCCTGCCCAGTTCTGGGACCTTTTAGGTATTGAACACCTGACTTTGGTGGAACGTAATGACCACGATCTAGCAGATAAGCATGTGACTTAAGCTGCTCATCAGGAAGTGGAGATTATCTGATCCACAAGGTCATAAGGTCAGATGTGACCAGCAGTGGACTACCACTGAGAAGAGATGGTATATGGGATCAGGCACTGATGGGCACGTCGCTGTAAAAGCTTTAGCCCCATTTTGATATTTCATTTCAATTAAAAGTCTATAGCATCCTCAGACATTTAAAAATCTCCAACCTGGTTATCAGCTACCTTCAGCATAGCCTGTCTCATCCTTCTGGGCGCCACCACGCACCTAGTGCCTTCACCACCCCTCAGCCCTGAGGATACGGGGCAGGGAGGCAACGCTGACGGCCAGAGGGTAGAATGAGGAGGTCAGGGTAGTGACTGTGCTACTCACAGCCCAAAAGTATGGCAACCCATCCGTCATCGTGGTAGTATGGGAAGTCTGAAAAAGAGAAAGCACCAGGTAGGAGAAGCCGCCTCCAGGTTAAGAATCATTTCCTTTCCCTGTTGTCCCTCTCTTCCCTTCCTTTACTGTGTCCCAGGGATGTACCTGGGGGCAGATACCAGGGGTCCAGCTCAGGTGGCACCTCTGAGACGAGACGTGGCATGGCTCCGCAGTTAGACTCAGACAGTTCTCCCTGAACGCGAAGGGCCTCAGCCAGCTCCGAGGTCATGGGTCGAGGTGTTCGGAAGTGGCTCTTGAGGGGGGCCACATTGTTGAATCGGACACCAGACAGGCAGCCCGAGAAACCTGGTGTGTTGTAGCGCTGGATCTCCGGGTCAATCACTCCCGTCTCTGAGGGAGAGGCAGCCAAGAAAGAAATGGGCTTGGACCACCAATAGCCCTGCCCCCTCTCACCATCGCTAGGTTCCCACTCTTTATCAGCACCTTCAATGCCACTCCCCGTCCTTCACTCCCCTCTGGGCTCCAGGGACTTCACCCACAGCTCCTTACCCAAAACGCCCTCTCAGCCCCAGCTTACCCATAACGCGCCCCAGATACAAGGCCTTGGGTGAGTCCAGCTGGCTGTCCACCAACAGTGAGAACTTCTGTTCTGTCAGGGGGAAGTAGTCCACCTGAGTGGGGAGGGGAAAGGAGATGAGGGAGGGAGAACCGGGGGCAGACGTAGCCTAGGCCAGGCTGGAACTCTCCTCTCCCAGTTGGTGGTGAGTCCTAGCTCAGTCCCAGGTGGGGAACCCCTGGACCCAGACATAGGATTTGGTATTAAAAACCCGACAACCTGGTTTTGAGCCCTGTCTTCGCAGCTTACGGTGGTTTGACTTTGGGAACACCACTTTACTGTCTGAGCCCCTTTAGTGATTTGTCAAACGAAGATAAGAAGAGCTGCCTACCTGAACCACCTCACAGAGAGGTTGTGAGGTCCCATGAGATTACACACATGAACATCCTCTGTAAATTGGAACATGCTCTACAAATGCTAAACATTTGGCATTTCCCACTGCCGCAACCTAGATGGCGAGGTTGAGGTCTGAACGGGCCCGCCTCCCTCGTCCCCCTCCCCCTGCACGCACCTGGATGAAGAGGTTGCGGTAGACCCGGGTGAGGTTGACGCTGTGGGGCTGGCCGTCAGTCACGGGGCGGGTGGTTAGTTGGTACACGTAGGGACTGGTGCCCAGCTGGTAGCGCAGCTGCAGGGTCCCTGTAGGGTGTGGAGGAGGAAGAGGGGGGTCTCCTCTCAGCTCCCAAAGCCCCCATCTTGTAAGAGCACTTGAGTCCTTGTATTGGTCAATCGATAGTTACGAGAATGGAGGGCACCCAGAGACAGCTGGAATTGAGAGCGAGAGCCTCGGAGGGCTTACCGTCTTCCTTGATGAGCACAGCCATGTAGTCACGCACAAAGGAGCTGACGTAGAGCAGGACGGCGGGGGCGGAGTGGGTGCTGAAGCTGAAAGACACCTCCTCTCCAGTGACATTATAGACAGGTCCACGGTAGCCCGGCACCGGCCGGCCAGGCCGCGGGTAGTCAGGCAGGCGGTACCCAGGGCCGTGGTAGCCGGGCGCGTAGCCGGGGGTGTCGTAGCCGGGGATGTAGCCGGGCTCGTAGCCCGGCACTGGCCGGCTCAGCATGTGGGAGAACTCGCGGGCTGCGGAGCGCAGCGCTGACTGGAGGTTATAGCGCATCCAGGTGCCCGGCTCAAAGAAGCCGCCAATGTCTGAAGGCAGAGGTAGTGAGGTCAGGGCCCCCGTTCCCACATTCAGACGCTGTGTATGTCATCCACACACACCCTCTGGCACGTGTCCCCAGTTTCAGCCACCACCACAACCCGTCTCCATTCACTTTTAGGTCCTCTGGCACCCCTGTATCACGGAATGGAATCTTAATATCATGGGAAATGTAAAAGATCATCTAATCTAACCCCTGTGTTTTACAGCTGGGGAAAGCGAGGCTCAGAAATGGGTAGCTACTTGCCTAGGGATACACAGTAAGTGGACAGTCAAGATTAGAATCGAGATACCATAAGCCCATCTGGTACACCTGCCACTACTCACACTTCCGAACCAAAACCAAAGGTCTTCTGTCAGTCCCTTAGTCCCTGTATCTCCCTACCTCACCAGACTTCTCCCACCAGTGACCTCCCTGCTCACTCATCCCCCTAGACCAGGCTTAGGGAGGCTGCAGTCTGGGTATATGTGCAGAATCTTGCGATGGTGAATGTCAAGGCTTGCCTTAACCAAGGACCAGGTTGTAGACATGTTTTAGGAGTGAAGCGATTGTCGAATAGGAAATGGCATAGGAGGGCATCGTGCAGCCTGAGGGGGATATGCTTGCAAGTGGGGTGACCTGTGTTCCCTCGGTGACAGTGGGAAGATGGGGAAGTTATTTGCGTGTTGCTTTTGATCTTTTTCGTGCCAGCTAGCTGTACCATCCCTTCCTTGCCCCACTTTATGCCTTTGGAGTCACCCAACATCTTCAACTGCCTGACTGCCCCAGCTCAGAGCTCAGGAGCCCAGGACGACCACAGTTTTCCCCGATGCTGACTTTGTGCCCTCCTTCCTTTCCTGCCCTCCCTACATCCCATTATGGCTCCCTGTCCTCCCATAACCAGCAGCACTAACCGTGGTTGCAATATGGCCCGTCAAAAGCCGTGAGGTCACAGTCACAGGTGTAGTAGCTGTAGCGCTCCACGCAGCGGCCTCCATGGAAACAGGGGAACCGGGGGTGGGCGCAGTGGCCCGTGCAGTTGGGTGAGGTACCCTCAGAGGCATTGGCACGGCCCTCCAGGTTCAGAGTCACTCCGTTCAGACGCATAGCCCTCAGGCAACCCACGAAGGGCCGCCTCTTAAGCTCCGCAGACCCTGGGGAAGTTGGGCAGGTCAAGAAATGGGTGTAGAGCCAGAGACAGGGATAAGCATTGGGGTTCGGAAGGGAGCCAAGGGGGCTAGAAGAACAGAATAGATGCCAGGGACTGGAGAGGAAAGGTGGGCCTTTGGCTCACTCTGAGGTCGAGGGGATCGGGACCTAAGACACAGGGTTCCTGGAAACAAGGAGAGTGGCCTTGAGAGCGGGGGAAGGTGTCAGAGGCTTCAGACCTGCCTCTGGGTTGCTGCTCACCAACATAGAGGGGCTGGTCGTACTCCAGCCAGATGTAGGTCTGCAGGGGCATCGGCCGCACCACCCAAGGCCGGTGATCCACGCGGAGCCGGGCCTGCTTCACATTGATTTCAGCCCGGACCAGGTGCCACTCGTCATCGTTGAACTCAAAGTCATCGGAGTGCACTGTCAGGTTCTCATCCCCATTCCCCACGTCGAAGGCGAAGACCACATCCCGGGATGCTGGACAACGTTGGGGGTTAGGGGGAGAGGACTCAGACCTCCAAGATCCCTCACAGGTTCACCTGATACAACCCCTCTTCTTCACCCTTTGGAGCTCCTTGAATGTCCCTCCAATCTGTCTACAGCCTGGGACAAAACCCATAAACGGCTTAAAACCTCATACCCCGGACTTCCCTGGTGGCGCAGTGGTTAAGAATCCGCCTGCCAACGCAGGGCACATGGGTTCAAGCCCTGGTACGGGAAGACCCCATATGCCGCGGAGCAACTAAGCCCGTGTGCCACAACTACTGAGCCTGCGCTCTAGAGCCTGCGAGCCACAACTACTGAGCCCACGTGCCACAGCTACTGAAGCCCGCACTCCTAGAGCCCGTGCTCCACAACAAAGAGAAGCCCCCGCAATGAGAAGCCCACGCACCGCAACGAAGAGCAGCCCCCGCTCGCCGCAACTAGAGAAAGCCCGCGTACAGCAACGAAGACCCAATGCAGCCAAAAATAAATAAATAAATACATGTATAAAAAAAGAAAAAAACCCTCATACCCCTGGTCTCTCTCAAATTCCCAGACCCATGGAGCCAGCTTCCCAGCCCCACTTCTCAGGTTAGAAGCATAGCTCATCAGGTAGAAGACCCCCACACACCAGGAGTCCAGCTTCCTTACAAGTCAGGGACCTAAGGCCCAGAGAGGCTAAGTGGGCACTCGGGGTCACGAAGCCAGCTGTCAAGACAGAGCTGGGGGACTTCCCTGGTGGCGCAGCGGTTGAGAGTCCGCCTACCAATGCAGGGGACGCGGGTTTGATCCCTGGTCCGGGAAGATCCCACATGCTGCGGAGCAACTAAGCCTGTGTGCCACAACTACTGAGCCTGTGCTCTAGAGCCCGCGAGCCACAACTACTGAAGCCCACACGCCTAGAGCCCGTGCTCCGCAACGAGAAGCCACCGCAATGAGAAGCCTGCATACCACAACGAGGAGTAGCCCCCGCTCTCTGCAACTAGAGAAAGCCCACACAGCAACGAAGACCCAATGCAGCCAAAAATAAATAAATAAATAATAAATAAATTTATAAAAAAAAAAAAGAGCTGGGTGTAGAAGCCAGCGCCATCTGAAGCCCTTTCCATGCTGCCTCGCAGAGGGGCATCTTACCCCTTGTCGCTTGTCCCAGCCTCCACCCACCCCACACCTCCCCAGGGATCTTCATCCCCCGGCAACGTCTGCCTGCTCACTGTTGAGTTCCACCCGCACGTAAGGTCGGCGCCACTGGCAGTAAGGGCCCCCTGTATTCTCCAGGAAGACTCCTGAGGGAGCCGAGGTCCTGAAGTAGAAGGAGACATCAAGGCTGTGGTTGGCCTGGATTGGGGGAAAGCGCAGTGCAGCCCCAGTGTGGAAGGCGATGGTGTTCCAGGAATTTCCTACAAAACCAGATGGAGGAAGGCCTTGTCAGCGAGGTAGGAGGGGGGAAGAGTGAGGCAGCCTCAGATCGGGGGGAGACAGGGCAAAAGGGGACAACTAGGGGTCCCCAGGGAAACTTAAGGCGTGTAATGAAAGAGAGGAAGGTGCCGAGGAACAACACAGGTGTGGGCATATCACACCAGGAGCTGGGGTGTCTGGCAGTGTGTCGTAGAGACCCCCAGTGGATCAGGTAGACTAGATTTTGGAGACTGGAGAGCTGACCCTGGGAGGGTACACAAAAAGGGTCTGTCACTCACGATCACCATAGCAGCGCAGAGGCCTCAGGAAGAACTGGGCCTCGGAATTGGAACGGTTCGTGTCCCCCACCACCACCTGAGTGACAGGCAAATGGTCCACAAAAGTCAGCAGGCCCTTGTCGGTTCTCCTGTGGGGACAGGATGTGGTGGCTCAGCCTCTGCCGCTCAGCTGTCCCTGGCGTCCTGAAAGCCCTGTCCCTTTGCCCCCCCCTTACCACTGGGGCTGGTCGGCATCACAGTTACAGTGTAGAGCGGGGTCCACACAGCTCCGGTCCAGACCACAGGCACAGCGCTGAATGCCGGGCTGCGAGCCACCCCAGTAGAAGTGCTGCTCCTCATTTCGGCCAATCCAGAAGCTATAGGGGTAGCCTCCTGGGGAAGAGGTGCAGGCAGTCTCCAGGCCCTGCCCTCCGTTAGCCTCTGGGCTCCTCTCTCACCCTTCCAACCAGCCCAGACCCGTTCTTGAATCCTGTAGCCCAGGGCTCCCTTGAACCCTCTAATCCTCTTCTCCCAGACCCCACCAGTCTCTCCTCCAGCTCTCCACCTTGCCCTCCCCACCCCCACCCCCCCTAACCTGCAGTGTTGAGCAGCCGGGAATTGTAGCAGGAGAACTCAATCCACTGTTCACAGTGCTGGGAAGCATTGGCCAGGGCACTGACTTCCTCCCAGGATGCATTCCAATACTGGACGGCCCCGAGGAATGGCCGCTCCATGCTAGAACCTGTCACCCGAGTTGTCCACAGCCTGTCATGCCTCACAACTGTCCAGGCCCGGTTCTCTGCGGGAGGGGGATGAGACAGAGCTGTGGCTGGAGACGGGCATTCCCTACCCATCTCCCTGCCCCGCCCCCAGCACCACTACTGCAATCCAGAGACAAGAAACATGGCCAGCAGCTCCATTTCAGCCCAGCTTTAGGCCCCCAACGTCATAGGCCGGAGATGAGACAGCTGGAATGGATCAGGAAGCTGGGATCTACCTGCAAGGCTAGATTACAAATCCCTGAGTGTCCCCTTCCCCCTTCTGTCCTCCTTTACCCCCACCACCATTTAATCTCACTGGCCCCTGTCCACGCTTCCATCCTTCCATTTCCCCCACGCTCCCGCATTGCCTCGTCAGCTGCCCCTCCACCACCCGTCAGAGCCACTTACCTCGGATATCACAGTACACTACAAATGGCTTCAGGGGGCCACTCCCATCAGGATCAATGGTGAAGTTGCCAGAAGTTTTCCCACTGAGCCGATAAGCCTCACAGGATTCCTTATACAAAGCTGGTTGGTGGTGAGGTGGGGAAAAGGCAGTTATAGGGTCAGGGGGCTAGGAGGGCCAGCCCTACCATCTCTAGCGGCCTCAGGATTGCCAGAAACCTCCTGACCTCCCCTGTCTCTGACTCTCCCCCGTACCCAAGCTGGCTTACGTTGGTGGCAGGTCTCCCCCTTGTAGCCTGTCAGTTCACAATAGCAGATGAAGTCATCCCAAGACTGGTAGCAGCGTCCATCATGCTCACACATATTAGGGCTGCACCTAGGTGAGGGGGTCAGCACCGAGGGAAGGAGCCTTATGGGGAGCTTGAGAGTACGGTCTGATCCTTACACGCTTCACTCCCAGCTCCTGGGAGCACCAAAACCCAGTGTGAAACCTACTCCACCTAACAAGCTTAAATGCTGGGGCATTAGGCAGGCCTCAGGGCTCAAGTACTATACTGTCTCCCCTTCCCCAAAGGAATAAATAATGCCTTACTTCCCCCACCCCCCAAATAAAACCCTCAAGGACCAAAAACAGATGCTTCGTTTCCATTCTGAGCATGTGTCACTTTAAGGGAAGAAATAGAAGGTGAGAGGACAAGGAGGAATCATCCCCAGGTAGGAGACTTTGGAGCTGGGACCAGGAGAAGGGAGATCATTGAGAAAGGCCATTCCCATCATTGGGAGACCATGGAAGAGGGCTTTGGAGGGGTCACCTCTTGTAGGGAGAGGGGCTTCTGGATACCTATCAGTGATGCCACATGTGTCAAAGAGGACCTCAGCATAGTATCCAAGCCGCCGGCCCTCCACCAGAGTCAGGTTGACCAGTTGACCATCCACCTTGAGCAGCTCCATGCAGCCATGGAACGCCGTCTGGTTGGAGTGGCAGCCCGATCGACTGGCTGGCTTGGGACAACCTGGAGCAACCACCCCTGTGAGGCCCTCCCCAGGGGAGACTCCAGCGACCCTCCCCCAGGGAGATGCCAAGGGAGAGCCAGACACGAAGGAAGGAAGGGGAATAGTAGACAATGACAGTGACCTTCCAGTCCCCAAGGCCCCAGAGGGACAAGAGGGATTTACTGCTACAAAACTCTCCATGTAGCCCTGTCTGGGTGGACTTAGATGGGGCCTTCCCACCCAGAGACAGGGGTCTAGGCAGGTCGGCCGCCACTTACCTCCAAAGAAGTATGAGGTTCCTGTACGGATCAGCAGTGGGTATGAGACCCTGACCTCTGCCCCCTCCACATCATCAATGCTGATGACTGCATGGTTTTCCTGTGCCACGAAATTCACCTCGTGCCAAAAGCCATCATTCAGGCGGAACCCTGGACAGGACAGGAGGATGGTGTGGGGGGGGGCGGAGGGGCACCACGTTCTATAAGAGTACCTAGAGCGGGGAGGCAGCAACCCCACTCTGTGTCCTAACAGTAGCCTCTGTGCCTCCCATTTTTACACTTATCAACCTGAGTGGTGACATCTCTGAATGTCTCTCTTCACTGTGTGGAACCCCAGTGGCTGACACAAAAGTCGTAACTGAACGACACCTCCAGAGACCCTCCGGAACTGGAGAGTACCAGGATTCTCGGCCTTCCTGCTTCTCCTTAGCTCCTCAGATCTGCCCCGCCCTCCAACTCCCAGCAGCCTCCATCCACTCCCACCTTTTCCCAGGGCCCGGGGACCTCCTGCCCTGCTCCCTCCCTTCACTCCCTCACCCCTCTCTGGTGTGCAAAGGCTTCAGTCCAGGCCTACAAACTCCTCCGCTCTTTGCCCTTCTCTGGCCTCCCTGTGCCTCCCCCTTCCCTCCTCCCCTCACCAGCAGCAAACTGAAGTTTCTTTCGGCCAGTCTGCACGATGGACACATTGACCTGCCCTTCACTGAGCATCAGCTCCACGTGGCCCAGCCCATCCCCCAGGCGGGAGAAAAGTAGCAGCCCGGTGAGATCCCAGGTACGGAAGCGAAAAGAGACCGCGAGGCGGCCTCGGCGAGGGAAGCCAGGCACTTGCACGAAGTTGTGAGGACCTCCAAAGTTGATGGGGTGAGGAACCGGGTCCAGGCAACGGAATGCCACCTTACCCTAGGGACGAAAGTGAGGATCCGTCAGCACCCGAGCCGACGCCCCGCCCCACCTCTGTGAGGAGTGAGGTTCCCTGGGTGCACCTGCCCATCTCCCCCAGAAACATGTCCAGCTGTGGAGGAGGTCTCCAGCCACCAAGTCGGCCTGCAGGACTCTCTCCTGATCTACATCGTCTCCAGGGGCGACGGCTCCTTCGCTTCCTTCCAGCGTGGAGAGGCGATTTCCCGCCTGCTTCCCGGAAGCAGTGCCTGATTACGCTCCTGAGTTCGGGTGGGGGGAGCACCCACACCCACACATCGAAACAGCCCTGGGTTCAAGTCCCTCCTCAGCCCCTGCGCAGCTGCGTGACCCCTGGTGGAGCCACTCAGGGTCGCTACACCTTATTTTCCTCAGTTATAATTGAGGAGATGCTTAGACCGCACCACAGCTTTTAACTGGGGGGTTGGGAGCTGGCCTTTTGCACTTCCTGTGAGTCAGTGATGACACCATCACCCCCACTTGAGCATCCAGCTGGGGAGAGGGGTCCTCGGCTTTTACATGATTCGCAATATCTCTTCCCATTCCACCTCGTGGTTCCAAGTGGCTTTGACGCCCCAGTCCTCCCAGATCCCCCTGCCCACTGGCCTCGAAGGTGATCCGTGAATGGCGCCGCACGGCCAGGTCCGCGATGTTGACTCGGTTGAAGATTACGTTTTCCATGCAGCCGCGGAAATTATGCCGATAGGCAAGGTTCTTCTGCGCGGCGCCCACCAGACCCCCGATGAACATCTGCGGGGCGGAGTGAGGAGTACACTACAAATGGCTTCAGGGGGCCACTCCCATCAGGATCAATGGTGAAGTTTCCAGAAGTTTTCCCACTGAGCCCGGCAAGCGCGGCAGCGCGCACGCCTTTCTCACGCTCCCCCCCCCCCGCCCCACCGCTGCCGTATACTTTCCCACGCTCCAGGCAGATTGAGTTCTATAAGACTTGAGACACACAGTGCCCCAGTATTGAAGCTGGAAGCTCGCTGGGCCTCCCCAGGCTTGGGTTCTAGCCCTGACTCCACCACAAATTGGCTGCATGCCCTTAGGTAAGTCAATGAACCTGTCTGGGATTCTTTATCTGCAGATCAGGGCCTGAAGGGGGCAATTTTCTCATCCTGTCCGATCCCCCAAATCCAGATTTCCAGACTCCATCTCAGTAGTTCTGGGGTGGAGTCCGGGAATCTGTGTGCTAACAGCAGCAGCAACAACAAAAACCCAGGCCTTTCTGGGAGTTTGCCAAGAGCTGCTAGCATATGCAGACACCCGAAAGCAGAGTCTTACCTCTGGTAGAGAAAAGTGCTGTCCCCCACCGGCCCACCCAGCATCCCACTTCACCAAATGGCTCCTCCCCTCTCCGCTCACCTCGGTGTCCAGGTTCAGTCTCTCGAAGTCGCCATTGAGCACGAAGCGCTGCTCGTAGCCGTCCAGGGTGAGATTTGCTTCGCGGCCAAATCGGTCCACGCGTACGTAATGCCAGTGCTGGTCATTGAGGACGCCACCAGCGCTCACGGTTGTGTGACCGGGCCTTGGCTGGATGGGGCTGCTGCCTGAGGGTAGGGTGGGGCGGGGTCAGACCTGGAACCTGGAAAACCCAAGTGAGCCCTACTGCCCAGCTAGTCCCCAGGCAGAGCAGCACAGAGGAGGGACTGCCCAGGGCCCAGGGCAGCCAGGGAGGGTGGGCATACAGAGACTGGACCACCCTCAGCCTGGGATGGAGCAGTGGCCACTGGCAAGTATGGACTTAGAGTAAGCCATTTAACCTCTCTGAGCCTCTGTTTTCCTATCAGTAAAACTTGAGGCACGATAGTTGCTTCTACCTCATCATGTGGATGTTATGAAGAGCGATTGAGATGCAAAATAATAACACTTTAGGCGTGTGTGTATACGTATATACAACGTTTTTACAATGAGGAAACAGACTGCGGGAGTGCTTGTCCCTCTGGTAGGTGGTAGAGCTGAGACTGGAATCCGCTTCTCCTGATCCCGAGTCCAGTGTTTTGCTAGCACCAAATTTTACACAAAAAAGGTGGGTTGGTCCAAACACTAAGGAAGGGAAGGATAAGGAGTGGGGTGCGGCTTCGCGGAGGAGGTGCAACAGGAGACGTGGGAGGAGAGCCTCAGGCTTTGCGCCGGGATCTCTGAGCTCACCCAGGCTCATGTGCAGCAGCAAGTGCGCCCCCTGCAGCTCGAGTGTCACGTAGTCTCCCTGGGCGCCCTCGGCGTGCAACAGGAGCCCGTCCTTCTCTTCGGTCTTGAAGCTGAAGGCGAACACGTCCCACAGACTCCGGCTGACCCCTCGCGGGAAGCGGTACGAGATGGCATCATCGCCATCGAAATAGAGCACGTCGGACTCTGCGCGAGGGGCACTAGGTGGGTTGGGGACCGGGGAGACTCTGTCTCCCGGGCACCACCCCCACCCCGCCCACGACCTCACACCCTTACTGTAAGGGCAGCCGTAGAGGCCGAGCCTCAGGCCGATCTTGCCGCGCGGGTTCCAAGCCAAGGGCACGATGCGGATGTAGCGCGCCGTGAAGTGGTAGTGCAGGTCGTGGCGAACCACCGCCGACTCGTTCACGTTACCGAAGAAGGTCTGAGGGGCAAGGGAAGAGGAGTGACCACGCCCCCACCCTCTGCTTGTTTCTCCACAGCCTCCCAGTCCACAGTTGTCGCATCTAGCCAATCTCGACTTCTGGAAGGCAAACACTCCTTATCTCCCCTGCCTTCATGGCTTTACACAAACACAGTTTCCCTAGCCTAGAGCGTCCCATTATATCCTCAAAGGTCAACTCAGATGTCACCACCTTCATGAAGCTCTCCCAGATTTTACCCTGAAGTATGTTAAACCCTGTCACTGGGAATATCCTGCACACATGGGGAGCCGACAATCCCTCCGGACTGAGTCCCTGGGGAGGAAGTCACTGCTCCTCATCTGTGCCCTCACCACTGCCTGCTGCCCCTCCCCCAAGATTGTGCCTGGCCCAGCCCAGTTCACAGAGCTGAAAAGGTTCCCCAAGTGTGTGCGCAGGGAGCCTGGAGTACCGCGTTGTGCCCTCGCTGATAGAACGGTGTCCAGCTGTCCACTCGGTCGCCATAGAGCAGCATGTAATGTGTGACCCAGTCCCAAGAGTTAAAGGAGCCCTGCGTGGCCACAGCCCGGATCCGGTGCTTCTTCATTAGGTCGATCTGGAGCCAGGGATTTGGGTCTCCAATCCGGGGAGACCATCCGCTTATGCCTATAGAAGGGGCAAGGCCTTTCACCACTGGCTCCCCATTCACCTCCAGCCCTCCAGAGTCCCCCACCCCACCATGGGGCGCCACCACGCTCACCGTGCAGCCGGGCAAAACGGGGTGCGGTGAAGAGCCCATAGTAGGAGGAGGCACCCAGGGAGCGTGCATACAGGGGCCCAACCAGCTCCTCGTCACAGCCGTCTGGGTTGGGGGAACAGACATGTTGATCAGGGTGGCCCCTCCCAGTCTTCCCAAAGGCCCAGCACGCTGAGCAACCGGAGCTCTTTCTTCTCTCTCCCCCATTGCAGACCCAGCCCTAACTTAAACCATCTACTCAACCTGGTCTGCAGCAACAGCTGCACGCTTCAGGGAGGCTGCCTTCTTCTTCTGAAAGAACCCGTAGGCCAGACCCTGCCTAGTACCAGCTGGGGTTCAGTACACCCACAAACACAATCCCAAACCTCAGCATCTTTTAGAACCTGAGTCACCCCAAGACACCAATCCAGCCCCAGCCTTAGCCTCAATCCCAGTCAGCAGCACCCACAGACCTGCACCAACCCCAAATCCAGGCCTTGGTCCCAACCCCAGCCAGTCCAAGCACCATCACCAGTTCCACGTGCAACCTTAGCATCATAAAGGGTCACCAAATACTGCATGGATCCCAACCCCAAAATCCAGCCCCAGCCTCAGCCCAAAACTCTGGTCCCTGGGCCAGCTCCAAGCCCAGCCCCAGCCCCTGGCAAAACCTTAACCCTAGCGGGGTCACTGGCACCACCCTTATTCCCAACACTCAAACCCAGGCACTAGCTCCCGCTTGGATCCCAGTCCCAAATCCCCGCCCGGGCCGACTCTATCTTCAGCTCTGAGCCCAGCCCCATCGCCGGGCGCGCGCGCCAGCCTCGGGGCTGCATTGCGGAGCGCCGGGGAGAGGCAGGAAAGGATGAAAGCGCACGAGCGCGCGCCGGCCGGGAAGGGACCCGCGACCACCCAGCCGCAATGCGGTGCGGGACCCGCCCTGCAGACCTTAGACTCCCAGGCCCAACCCCGCCTGCCTGCGAGCCCCGCACTCACAGTAGCCCCAGCCCCGGGCTCCCGAGACCGCGGCGAGCAGGATGCAGAAGAGTCGGAGACGCATCATGCAGGGCTGACGGATCCCGGCGGCCGCCTCCCAGTGCCCGTCTCCGGCTAGGGCTCCAGTTCCAGCTCGGGCTTTCCTCCTGGGGTTCGCAACGGATGGCTATCTCTCGGCCCCTTACCCACCCCTTCCTCTTTCCTCTCTCCCCCAACCTTTCTCCCTTGTCTCTCTCTGTGCTGTTCCTGGTCCTCCGCTGTTATCGCCTCTCCTTCCACCCTCTCTCTTCTCACCTCCCCCCTCCCCCAGCCTCTCTCTCCTGGCACGCGCCGCTTTCCCGGACCCCGCGCAAGCGCGCGCCTCAGCCCTACTGCGAATGGGCGGGGGTAGAGAGCCTCCCGTCGCCGGGAAATACCCTGAATAACCCGAGGCCGACAGGGACTGTGGCCGCAGGGATGGGGGAAGGGAGGCTAGGGCCGGTTAGGGGGTCCTGAAAAATCCAAGAAAAGGGAGTTGTAAGGGGAGGGTGCTTGGAGATGAGGAGAAGAGTAAGTAAAAGAATCTAACATTTTCTGACAGCAAATTATGCTCCAGGCACCCGTACAAGGCACCCTCAGCACCCTGTGAATTCTGCATTTTTACCTCACTCCACTTTGCAGATGAAAAACCTGAGGCTCAGAGAGGTCAGACAACCTACTTAAGATCACACAGGTGGCTAGCAAACGATGATATTACAAAACCCATTCTTTTTCTACTGGCACGGTAAGGAGAAATTATTTTTTAGGACGTAGAATAGGAAAGTTAGGTAAAGACGGCCCACAGACCCTAATCCCCACCGCCCTCCTGGCCCTTCACCCCGCCCCTTCCTTCCTGTCCCACTAGTTTAACTTCTGTCCCCAGTGGCTTTACCTCAGAAACCTGAGTAGCCAGAGATGGGGACTGAGCCCGCAAAGCAGGTGGGAGTGGGGGCAGGGGGGTAATGGTTACAGAGAGGGAGGGTAAGGTGAAGGGACGGGATTCTCTACCTAGCACCAGGCCTCTGCCATGCTGTGACCTACCTAGGATGCCTGGAGCCCTCTGGGACCAGGGGCCCTCCAGATAGATCGGGCTGGTAATGAGACGCTGGGGTTCGGGGACGGGACTGGGGTTCAGAGGGAGGATGAGCTGAACCTAGAGATCTAAGGTCCCAACTGAGCCCAGAAAACCTGAGCTCCAACCCTTACGACCCCCTTGTCATGAGTAGTTCAGTGCACCTGTACTGGAGGCTAAGAGGTGGGGGTGAGAAGGGGAGAAGGGAAAGGGGACATAGAAAACCTCTCCAGGCCAAGCATGGAGTCCAGGGACCAGGTGTCAGGCAAAGTCTGCATGTGGATGTTCTTCCAGGAGAGGGCGCTGCAGAGGAACTGAAGCGCTAAGATCTATTAACAATACAGACGCTTGGCCTATGGAGAGCACAGATGCTTCACATTCATTACCTTCCTTATTTCAAACAACCCTGCCGGGGGGCTGGTCAGGATTTCTAATCTCGACATTATGTATTAGGCAACTGGAGAGCCAGAAAGAGCAAGTGATTCACTCAAGGTCACCGAGGAAGCTGGATGTAGAGGCAGGAGGGGTGCGAGGGAAGCCAAGGCCTGTCTGAGGGTGTGCTAAGAAGAGTGTGGAGAAGAGTTTATGTCTTCTCCCCGGGTACTGTACCATTGTACCTGGTCACACAGGAGCCCCCAGCTTGGAATGCATGTGTGGGAGGGGGAGGTGTGTGGTGGAGGCATGCCTCATAAGGGCTCTCTTCTCATTTTGGCCTCCCCAGGTCTCCTGGGGCCCCTACTCCGGGGACGATGAGGAGGCATACTCGGCTGAGCCGCTGCCAGAACTCTGCTACAAGGCTGATGTCCAGGCCTTCAGTCGGGCCTTCCAACCCAGTGTCTCCCTGACGGTGGCTGCGCTGGGTCTGGCTGGCAATGGCCTGGTCCTGGCCACGCACCTGGCGGCGCGACGCGCTGCCCGCTCGCCCACCTCCGCCCACCTGCTCCAGCTGGCCCTGGCCGACCTTCTGCTGGCCCTGACCCTGCCCTTTGCTGCAGCCGGGGCTCTGCAGGGCTGGAGTCTGGGAAGTGTCACCTGCCGCGCCATCTCGGGCCTCTATTCGGCCTCCTTCCACGCCGGCTTCCTCTTCCTGGCCTGTATCAGCGCCGACCGCTACGTGGCCATCGCGCGGGCCCTCCCAGCTGGACCGAGGCCCCCGGTGCCGGGCCGTGCACACTTGGTCTCAGTCATCGTGTGGTTGCTGTCGCTGCTCCTGGCGCTGCCTGCTTTCCTTTTCAGCCAGGACGGGCAGCGAGAAGGCCAGCGGCGCTGCCGTCTCATTTTCCCCGAGGGCCTCACGCAGACGGTGAAGGGGGTGAGCGCCGTGGCGCAGGTGGTCCTGGGCTTCGCGCTGCCGCTGGGCGTCATGGCGGCCTGCTACGCGCTCCTGGGCCGCACGCTGCTGGCCACCAGGGGGCCCGAGCGCCGGCGCGCGCTGCGCGTCGTGGTGGCCCTAGTGGCTGCCTTCGTGGTGCTGCAGCTGCCCTACAGTCTCGCCCTGCTATTGGATACTGCCGACCTCCTGGCGGCCCGCGAGCGGAGCTGCCCCGCCAGCAAGCGCAAGGATCTGGCACTGCTGGTGACCGGGGGCTTGGCCCTCGCCCGCTGCGGTCTCAACCCCGTGCTCTACGCCTTTCTGGGCCTGCGCTTCCGCCAGGACCTGCGGAGGCTGCTACGGGGTCGAGGCTGTAGTCCAGGGCCTCACCACCGCGGCCGCTGCCCCCGCCGGCCCCGCCTTTCTTCCTGCTCGGCTCCCACGGAGACCAACAGTATCTCCTTCTGGGACTACTAGGGCTGCGAATCAAGAGGAGGGGGGCGGGCTGAGGAAATGATTCCAGGGAGGGTAGCGGGAAGGGGGAGTAGGTGGGGGACACTGAGAAAGAGGTAGGGACATCAGGAATTGCTTCTGTACTTCGGCACATTAAACTGACAACATGGAAATGAGGGGCAACACAACAACTGTTACTATTTTTGACTCACCGGCTTGGAAGTGATTTGCAGCACGGCAGAGCTGGTGGGTGCCCCACGGCCCCGCCCCTTCGCACTCCGCCGCGCTTGGCTCTGAGTGGAAGGCGCTGAGAGCCTGGGTTGGGGTGAGGGGCTGCTGAGCCTGCTAAAGCTTTAGGCACTGACACCCCCTCCACCTTCACCCGGTCTCTGCCAACAGAGGTGAGGTGGGGAAGCTGCCAGGCGACGAGGGGCGAGCGTTCCTCCTGAAATAGTGTAAGAAAGAGCTTTCTAACAACCAGAGTGCTATCCAGTAATGGCTGCCTTAGCAAGTACCGAGTTCCCGGCCTCTGGAATGTTCCGGCTGAGGCTGTCGGGGACTGTGTGTGTGCCTATGCCTGGTGTGGGGGTAGGAACGGGGCCAGGAGATTCCCGTTTTGGGTTGGATTCGGTTACCACTCTACAGTCCCTTCTAAGGTTCGCTGGTGGAGAGAAAAAGTTATTTGAAAAGTTGAGTCGCAGTTTTTCACCTTGGAGAAAATCCAAGGAGAGAATTCCAATTTGCAAATTTCCAAAGAGTGGTTAGCACGGGCGGGGTGGGGGTGGGGCGACAGCCATTCTCCGTCTTCCTTGGGGACGGGCTCAGAGGGAATGTACTGAGCCTGCCGGAGAGAGGTTAGACAAGGGAAAGAACTTCCCTGCAGGCAAGGGCCTGGGATCCAGATAGGGAAGAGAGTATATGGTGTGGTGTTTCCATCCCTAGGAAGTCTCAGCGCAGGCCACTCTCATCTGGGGCGAGGGCAAGTCTGGGATGGCCTCTAAAGACATTGATCCCTGGTCTTTGTTTTACACAGTCACGACAGGCAGGCTGGTGTCCACGTGCGACAACTCTCGCAGTTTAATATCCGGTCAGCCAGGCTGCCCCGACCACTCCAGCCTGGAGTCTGGGGACCAAGGGCAAGAGGGGCGGAGCGTGGCGGGGATGTCTCCAGGGAGGCGCTGGCCTGTCGTCCCCGCCCTGTCCCGCCGCGCCCAGCTCCGGCTAGCCTTCCTTCTCGGAGTCTCCGGCGGCTGAGACCAAGAACCACGGCCTCCAGGGGCCAGGATCCAGGGAAGTCCCGGTCACAGAGCCGATCTTCAAAGGGTCCCACACGCCAGTCACTGGGGGCCAACCTGGAACCCTCCACCAGTGATCTCAGGAATCGCCGCTGAGTCAGCAACGCACGCGCGCGCCCGCGGTCGCCCTGGCCCCGCCCCTCCTCTGGCCCCGCCCCGTCCGCTTAGAGCCTTGGTTAACCCCTTCCTACACAGAATCGCGGGACAGTCACCCTGAGGAGACTCCACTCTATTCGAAGACCACGGAATTCCCTAGAATCCGAAGTCACTCTCCCAACTGGAGTTCAGTGAGCTGTGCGCTCTACATTAGATTTTATTTCCGGCCTTGGTCTGCACTCTCTCAGAGTCTCTTCCTCAGCTTCTTCACCTCAAGAGGAGGTGACTGGAATCGCGGAACTGGACTCCTTCATCCAGGGGCGGAGGGCTACCTCTAGGGCTGTGCTTGGCGCAGGTAGCTAAGGCTCTTTCCTTTCTCTGGAACCCTGAGACGAGACAGGGGTGCAGAGGACAGCAGTCGGACCCTTTCTCTATGCCCTATGGGCACTTTGTTCTCCAAAGCTCCTGCTCGAGTGCTTTTAATTTGTTGGTTGGTGAGCCAAGAGTTAAAACAAGAGCTTGAAGGCGGGCTTCCGTGACGTCCCTAGCAGTCCGTGTCCGACCTCCGAAGCGGGGGCGTGGCTAACATCGCATTGCCCCCTCCCTCCTTATTCCCCTGCCCCTCCCCGCTGTCACCAAGCCAGGGACACATGATGCAACCCGCCGCGGTTTCAGTAGCTTGATTGGTGGCCGCGCCCGGCGCCAGGCACAGGGATTGGGCAGAGGAGGCTGTGACGAAAACTGGACACAGCCCTGTAAAGAAGGGAGGAGAGAAAGAAGGGGGGGGGGGCCGAAGGGGAGGGGGTTGGGGAGGCGGGGTCCCGGCACTGTGCTCGCGCCCCTAGCGCGCCAGTCCCGGGGCTGCAGGGAGCGCAGCGCGCTCGGCCCGGGCCCCGGCCACCGGACGCCCTACCGGACACGACCCTCCCTGGAGCTTGGACAACTGCCCACCTCGGACACTGCACCGGACACTGCCCCCCACAGGGCTGGACACTACAACGGACACTACTTCCCAGCTCCGGACATTGCTCCCTCCTCCCCCACCCCCGCTTCCCCCCTCCCCCTCCGGGGGCCCAGACTCTGAGCCCCCCGCAGGCTCTAGCTAGCGACCCCTTGCACCCCAGAGCCAGACACCGCCTCCTCCCAGTCCCCCTCTCCCTTGCCCTCCTCCCTCCTCATCTTTCCCCCCGCTCGGGTCGGAGCCCCGCCAGTTTCTCCGACCCCCTGCAGCTCGGCCCCGGCTGCCCGCACCCCAATCCCCCGGCTGCTCGCCCGGATGCCTCTCCCCGGGGGATTGTGGTGGCTCCTCTGCTGCCGTCGAGGCTTTACTCTTCTGCACCGGGACTACGGGGACGGCGAGCTTAGCGGGGACGGGGACGAAGACGAGGACGAGGAGACCTTTGAGCTACGGACCCCGAGTCCAGCGGGCGGCGGGAGGGTAAGTCCCGGGGGGTTTGAAGCCTTGTCTCAATCCCTCTCACTACAACCGGCCGTCACGCCTGATCCTGCTCCAGACTCGAGCCAAACGCCGTGCTCTTGTGGACTGGGGACTCGGGAGACGTTTTTGCCTGGGGGCCAGAAGCCCCCGAGAGCTCAAGCAGCAGCCCGCCTCGGGATGTGCCTGTGGGCCTCGCGCAGCACGCTGGGCGCTGTCCACCTGCTGGGGGCCCTGAGGCAGGGGAGGCGTCACGCCTGGCCCGACCTGGCCCAGCCTCTCCCTTCCCCGCTGGGCCCGCGTCCCATCCCGTCTCCTTCCGCCTCCGCCAGCGCCGAGGAATGTGGCGAGGCCGGCTGGGCGGCTCGGACACCTGGGTCCGCTCCGCTTCCAATTCATGAGCGCTGAGCGCTGAGCGCTGGGGCCAGATGCGGGAGTTCCCGCCGCGGGGACCTGGGCAAGGGGAAGCAGGCATCCTCAGACTGGGGTCCGTGGCGGGGACCCCATGGAGAGGGAGCTGGGGGCCACAACTCTCCGAGGACCCCTCATCATTACCCTGACACTCAGGGCCTCCCTGGTGAGGCTCCTGGGGAATCCCTGAGGGAACGGTGAGGGACACTCGGCTCCCGGGTTTTGTCGAATCTCCCCGTGGCGAAACTGAGGCTCTATTGGTGTGGGAGACCATCATCCCCTGACGTCCCCTCTCTGATGCCCCTGCACGCCAGCAAGCAAACTTCGGGCAACCAGACTCGCGTGTGCTGTGGCCTGGGTCAGGCTCCCTTCCCCCGCTCAGGGGTCCCCAGCAGGCCCGGTGGCTCAGTGCCCGGGTGGGGCGGGCTGCGCCGCTGGGGCCGGCGCCAGCACCTGGCGGAGGCGGAGGGCGGATAAATATAGAGGGGGGGCGGGGAGGGAGGGAATCAGGGGACTGCGATTAGGGGAGTTGGTCTAAGAGAGGGGTCAGCACCTGCCCGTATGGTAGTGTGGCTGAGAGCCCCTCTCAGACCCTCCAGAAGAAAAGAGGATCTGCGCCCCCGAAGGCACAGGACCCAGGCGTCCCCAAGGTTCCAGCCTGAGCAGGGTCGGCTTTGTGAACCACTGCCACTGCCTCCCTCATGCTCCACCTCTACCGCCGCCCCCCTCCTCGGAGCTTGGGGACAGGTGTCCCTGGCCCCCTTCCCCCACCTCCCCCTCCTGACTTTAGCTGCCTGGATGCAATGGGACCATGGCACAGTTCCCGCCTGACCTGGCTCCTGGCAGGGTTTTAGGCCTTTCTTAGACCCCAGTCTACAGTAGAAGTTCCAGGGCACAGGGAGTGTGGTAGGGGGAGGGCAAAATCCTGGACTGTACCTCCCATGGAGAGTATTCTTCAGCCTGGCCTGAGCCCCAGCAAAAGGACAGGGTCTTTACTTCCTACTGAGTTTCAGGGGTCCCTGTGGGAGGGTATAAGAAGCTCTTGGAGAAAGCCCTATACCGAAAGGGTCCCTCTTCCCTTCATTCACCTCCGTGCCTACTGCCTGCCTGCCAGCCTGAACGCCCGCCAGCCAATGAAGGGAGATGAGGAGGGGGGGGTGACTTCGACTGCCAGAGCAAGAAAGGACTTCATCCACCTCTCCCTCTTCACAGATCGGGAACCTAAGGCCCAAAAACTCGAAGGGGCTTGCCAGGGTTCCTCAGCAAGTTTGTAGATCCGAGTTAGCGGTTGAGCCGGTATTAGAACCCAGGTCTCCTGACTCTCTGCCCAGTGCTTTTTCTACTCTACCCCAACACCTGATCGCCTCTTTAAAGAATCACAGCGACCAGGCGAGAGTCTTGGCTTTTTAGCTTGGGCTATTCTGTAGAGACTGGTGGAAGGGGCTAGCCCAGTGGCTTCAGCTCGCTCGGTCACAGTCACAGTCACAGTCACCATCCCACTCCTTGATTCCCCAATCCTCTGAGCGGCACTGTCCTGGGCCAGAAGCCACTGGCATCCTGCGAGGAGGGTTCTTAGCCTGAGGGCCGCCCTGCCTGTTTCCCCAGGGCCCCCTGGATGTGACGCTGACTCAGCCTGTGAGGAGCGGTCCAGTCTCAGACAGGTGAACTCAGCCCCCGCGTCCCATGGTCTGGGACCCCCATGTTCACCGGCTTCCCTCCCGTGGTTGTGCAATAAGGGAAAGGCCTTACGCCGGACGCTGTGGTTTGGCCGGGGTCCCGGGGGGCGGTCCGGCTGGGGGCGCGGGGAGGAAGGGGGGGGGTCCAGGCTATTTCTGGTGCGAGGTCAGAACGGCCCAGCAGTTCCCACAGCCTGGGGGAGGGGTGCCCAGCCCGGGGAGTAGGCACCCCTCGCTGTCTGGGGAGCCCATAGAGAGGAGCCTCCTGGAGGCGGGGTGCAGGACCGGCAGGCTTGCCCAACCCTCGCTCCCTTCTTGCCCAGGCTGCAAAGCTGGGAGGAGACACGGAGCCTCATCCCGGAGAAGGGGCCGTCAGAAGACGACCCAGACGTCGTCGTGAAAGGTGGGGATCCACCTCATGCGCTCTAGAGGCCCCAGTCCCAATCCTCCACGGGATAATGTCTTCTCCTGCCGATCCCCTTTCCGTCTTTCTCCCCGCAGGTTGGCTGTACCGCGAGCCCCGCGGAGGAGGGGCGCGGCCCTGGTTGCCCCCGCGCCGAGCCTGGTTCGTGCTCACCCGGGACTCCTTGGACCAGTTCAGCAGCAGCGGGAAGGGGGCGCGGCGCCTCGGGAGCCTCGTGCTCACCAGCCTGTGCTCGGTGACCGGCCCTGAGCGCAGGCCCAAGGAGACCGGTGAGACCTCATGGGGCTTCTCCTACCTCCCTAGGTAGCTGCCCCAGCCAGCCCTGATTGACCTCCGCGGCCTCTCTTTCCCCCAGGTCTGTGGTCAGTGACCGTGTCTGGCCGGAAGCATAGCGTCCGGCTCTGCTCGCCCCGCCAGGCTGAGGCAGAGCGCTGGGGGGTGGCGCTGCGCGAAGTGATAGCCTCCAAGGCGCCGCTGGAGACCCCCACCCAGCTGCTGCTCAGGGACATTCAGGTGCGAGGGAGGGAACTCCATGGACAAAGAGGAGGGTGGTGGACCCGTAAACTTTCTGGGTTCATGGTGAGCCCCCTTCTCCATCACTTTGATCATTTCCATGGCCTCTAGGAGAGTTATGGGGACCCGGAAGCTGTGGCCCTTATTTACAGACGGAACCCAATTCTGAGGCACACTAGTGGGGCCCTGTATGCCCCACTCCTGCCCCTGCCCTACGGAGTCAGTGCCCCAGGTGAGTGGTGCCATGGCCCAAGTCCCTTGGGTGAGGAATCTGAATGCCTCACCTGATAGGGATCTAGGAGTCCTCAGGGGGCCTACCCAGCCCCTCAGTTTTCAAAGGATGAAGATGAAACCAGAAGCTGAGCAGACTGGTACCCAAGGTAGAGGGGGAGGAAAGCCAGCACAGAAAGTAAAGGCTCCCTTTGACCACCTTCTCTGGATCCCATTCTGACTACTGATGTTCCTTCATGAGTTTTTTACACCCTCTATTTTGTTATTTCATTATACTCTCAACACCATGGCATACTGCCTTTACAAGTGGTGGAAAAGCCACCACCTTGGGAGAATGTGCTGACCTCATCTAGTTATACTTCTCCCCAAAAGGGAATAGTGACAGGCCCAGGTCCTCAAGCTAGAGGATTAAGGGGAGCTGGGAGAAGAACCCTGGTTTTCTGACTCGCGGTCCAACCTGTTTTCTGGCCCATGGTGATAGCTGTCAGTACCCAATTGCAGAATCTGAAGGTTGACCCTGTGTCCTTATAGTCCATCCATCCAACTCAAAGTGCAGCCTTAGGGGATCTGGAGGGGGAGATTCCCGGGAGGCAGGGGTTGAATTTGGCTCTGTGGGGACGATTGCTTTCCCTTCACTCTTCCTGTCCTTCGCACTCTCCCCTCCTTGCCACCCCTGTCCCCTTACATTCCCTCTGACCTTCCCCTGGTTCACGCCTTCCTCCCAGGGCCCAGCTCTGTGTCCCCTCTCCAAACCGTCCCTCCGCCCCCGCCGTCCCCGCAGGTCCGGGCTACGCTCCCTTGCGCGAGGAGGCGGTGCGGCTGTTCCTGGCGCTGCAGGCCCTGGAGGGGGCGCGGCGCCCCGGGCCCCTGATGCAGGGTGTGCTCCAGACCTGCCGGGACCTGCCCGCGCTCCGAGATGAGCTCTTCCTGCAGCTGGCTAAGCAGACCTCGGGCCCCGCAGGCCCCCCCGGGCCTCCAGCTACCCAAGACCCCGCGGCCCTGCGGTACTGGCAGCTCCTCACTTGCATGAGCTGTACCTTCCGGCCTGGTGGACCTGTACGGGGGCACCTCCTGGGGCATCTGGAGAGGTGAGAGGGGAGGCGTGGGGGTAAGGCCAAGGCAAGGGAGCTAAGGGGCTGGAAAAGAATGGCAGGTCTTTCCAAAGAGTTTGGCAGATGGAGAACTTGGACCCAGACAAGGGAAGGGACTTGCCCCAAGGTCAGGGCTCTGCTAACATGCATAGTGGGAATTACAAGATCATACACCACTTGCGGGCGGAGGAATTACAAAAAGCCTCCCGCTTTGGGCAGCGGAATTATTAAAAGGCTGTTTTTCTCGGAGCTGATGCAGTCCAGCGCCAGGGCTTTTAGGTTGGAAAGAGGAATGCGGCTGGAGTTTGGATTTCAACCCGAAGGAGGATCATGGAAACTTTGGGAAGTGGGAGGAGGCAGTAAGGAGAAAGCTGCCAGGGGCCTTAGAAAGTAATTCTGCTCCATACAGAGCATCAGGGTAGATTCAGAAGAGCTGGCCGCACTGCCTTCAAGGAACTTAGAGTTGGAGGGGAGGGAATCGGCGAGGCGAAATAAACTATAAAGTAAGAAGGCAATAGGGTGGAGGTGAAGGAAAGCCCTTGGAGCACTGACTCTCCAGTTCTCCCTAACCCAGGACTGAGCAGGCGCTTCCGGACTCGGAACTGGCGGAATATGCGCGCTTCATACGAAAAGCGCTGGGCCGGACGCGCGGCCGGGAGCTGGTGCCCTCGCTGGCAGAGATTTCCGCGCTGAGCCGACGGCAGGAGTTGTTGTGCACCGTGAACTGTCCGGGGGCTGGTGCCTGCCCTGTGGCCATAGACTCCCACACCACGGCGGGAGAGGTAAGACCACAGAGAAAGCCCCTGAAACCTCAACCTTCCTCCCAGCTCCCCGTGCCTGGCTCTCCTGGTGCCTGGGCCCTAGGGTTTGCCCGAGTCTGAGAGTCATCAGCTGGGTAACGGCTGTGTGTGGCGGGACTAAGAGACCTGAAAGACCTCTTAGTCCAGTTGGACCCCTCCAGAAGTACTGGCAAGACCCCTGTGCGGTCTGGGTCTGACTTTCCTCTTATGTTCTCACCCCTCCAGGTTGCTCGAGAGCTGGTGGGGCGGCTGGGCTTGACCCGGAGCCGCAATGCATTCGCGCTGTACGAGCAGCGAGGGTCCCAGGAGCGAGCCCTGGCCGGGGGGACTCTCGTGGCCGACGTGCTCACCAGGTTTGAGAAGTAAATGTCCAGCCCCAGCCCTGCTCTCCGTTAGCCCATTCGCCTCTCGGCTTCGGTCAATCCCTAAGCAAACGTTTACCGAGCGCCTGCCGCTTGCCCGGCACAGTCGTTTCACTGGTTCACAGATGGATTCTTGTCCGCCGGCGGTTTGCAGTCTGGCTTCAAGGCTTGCCTCCTCTGTCCATTCCGCCCGGGCCCCGCCCCAAACATCTGGCCCCGCCTTTTTCCCCTGGGCCCGCGCCTTGGGGGCCCCTGCCTCCCGGACACATCGCGGCCTTCTTTATTCTGCAGCTTGGCGGCGGAGGAAGCCGGGCTGGAGGACCCGCCGGACTCCGGATGGAGACTGTGTCTGCGTCTTCACGGACCTCTGCACCCTGAGGGACTGTCCCCAGACGGTCACGAACTGCCTTTCCTCTTTGAGCAGGTGAGGATCTCTGGCCTTCACGCCCAGCGAAGACACGCGAGCCTGAACCCCTCCGTTTCTAGGCCATCGCATTTCGTCGTTATGGCAACCCCGGGGGAGGCGGTGCTCGAACCCAGACCTCAGGTGCCACACCCCTAGGTGTCTTCGAGACGGTACCCCGCCGCTCCCGCGCTGATGACCCCTGCCTCCCCGTAGGCTCAAGCTCTGCTGCTGCGTGGCCGGCCGTCCCCGCCCGACGACACGCTGCGCGCCCAGGCGGCGCTGCGCCTGCGGAGCCTGCACCGAGACTTCTCCCCGCGGGCGCCTCTGCCGCGCCTGGACCGTTTGCTGCCCACCCCGGCCCCGCCGCGTGAAGACCCTCTCCGCCCGGTGCCCAGGCCTCCCCGCTCCGCCGCCCTGCTGGCCGGGGCAATCTGGAGTCCGGCCCTGGCCAAGAGGCGGGCGGAGCGGGCCCGGCGCGGCGGGGCCGGCCGCACGGCGGGAAGCGTGGCCCGCGAGGGAGGAGGTGGCGCCGGCACAGCGGCTGCTGTGCTGGGAGGCTGGAAGCGGCTACGGGGCATGGGCCGAGCTGAGGCCATGGCTGCCTACCTGGCTCTGGCGGCGCAGTGTCCAGGGTTCGGCGCTGCTCGGTATGACGTTCTGGAGCTGAGCACGGTGAGGGGGAGAAGGGAGAGGGGGACTCTGGCGGCCCGAGCCCCACACCTTTGCCCCAGAGCCACAGGCCCCCATTGTGGGTCACTTCACTCCCTACGCCCAGCACAGCTGCCCATTCTCAAACCCCAGGAGTCACTGGCCCTGGGGCCCTCACCTCTGTGGAGCTGTGGATTATAGGGGGGGACCAGGAAACTTCTTGCTCACAGCCATCTCCCCACACCAAAAGTAATGCTGCAGGGTCCCCTCCTTCCACCCTGACTCTGCCTGTCTGTCCGCAGGAGCCTGGTGGGGGCGCTCCACAGAAGCTATGCCTGGGCCTGGGAGCCAAGGCCATGTCCCTCTCCCGACCGGGTGAGACACAGCCCGTTCACAGTGTCAGCTATGGCCGTGTGGCCGCCTGCCAACTAATGGGCCCCCACACCCTGGCATTGAGGGTGGGAGAGAGCCAGCTCCTCCTGCAGAGTCCCCAGGTGAGTGGGAAGAGGGTGTAGAAGGAGGAAGGAAGGGAAAGGATGTCAAGAAACATTTATTAAGCATTGAGCATGGGCCAGGTACAGCTCTAGACCCTGGGGATCCAACAGTGATCAAAGAAAAACTAAAGGAGCTTACATCAGAGCCAGCGATCAGACACTAAAGGAATCAAAGACTTTTTTTCTTTTTTTTTTTCTAATTTTTTTGGCCACACCAGGCGGCATGTGGGATCTTAGTTCTGACCAGGGATGGAACCCATGCCCCCTGCAGTGGAAGTGTGGAGTCTCAACCACTGGATAGCCAGGGAAGTCCCCTCAAAGACTATTTAAGACAGTGACAAATGCTATGAAGGAAAGGGTAGTAAGACAGGAAGTGATTGGAGGGGGCCATAGCATTAGGTAGGACGGTCAGGAAAAGATACGCAACAACAGTGACACTTAAGCTAGCCAAAGGAAGATCTGGGGGCACAGCATTCCAGGTAGAGGGACTTGCAAGTGCAAAGGCCCTGAGTTGAGAATAACCTTAGGATATTATAGGAGCAGAAAGAAGCAAGTGTGGTTGGCACATTGTGAGTGAGGGAGAGCGATGATGAAGAAGGAAAAAGACTGTAGGGGGCAGCTCATGTAAGGCCTTGGGAAGGAGCCTGGGTGGAGGTTAAGAAAAAGGAGAACCCAGTGGCCCCTTGTGTACTCTGACCTCTGTCCTCCCTTAGGTGGAAGAGATCATGCAGCTGGTGAATGCCTACTTGGCCAACCCCTCCCCTGAGAGGCCCAGCAGTAGTCCTCCTCCATGCCAAGACCTGCCAGACACCTCCCCTCCCAGCCAGCACCCGGGCCTGGACGAGCCCCAGGGACAGTCTGGCTGTTTGGGGCAGCTGCAGGACTGAGCTTGCCAAGAGGTCACGACCTCCCTCTTGCCTCCATCCTGGACTTGGACTGCTCTGCGATTTCAGGGAACCATGGACCCTTTTGGCCCTGCAGGGACAGGGCACACCCCACACCCAAGGGCTGCAATGGGTGCAGACAATTTTCTAGTTTGTTTCTTAATTTATTTGTAGAAGAGAAGACACACACACAAAAATTCCTTATTTACACAAACCCTTGCTGCTGTGGGAGTGTTGTCAGTGGGACAAGTTGGAGCCCCAGGGCTCAGAGCTCCACCTCCGGGGATGCCCACACTCTGGGCTTTTACCAGCACTGAGGGGAGTCTGAACACCGCAGGGCTCCACCCTCCGTGACCTTCTGGACTTAACCTCCTCCTGGCCCGTATGCTGCCCTAGGGTGGTGGTGGGGGCAGGCAAGAGGACAGTTTTGGAAGCTGGCAATCACCCTTCTTCCACCGAGTGGCATAGGGGTGGCCTCTTGGCATCCCTGAGGCCCGAGGACAGTGAGTCATCAGGACTGGCACTACCCAGTCCTACCCTGGTGTCCAGCTTCTGGGTCTTGGTTGGGTCCATCTTTAATGTCCCCACTGCTTTGGGACTGGAACGGAAGAAGCTTGGGGCAGGGTCAGACCCAAGAACTGCTCTGGCACAGATTAAGAATTTATCAGGATGGGCTCAGCCCTGCTTTTATCAGATTTGGGCTGAATTAGATCGACTCCTGAGGATCTAATCGCCTTGTGCCTGGGAATACAGTCTTGGCTCTCCTGACCCGCTCAGAATGCTGCAGGCTGTCCTTCAGTAGCCTCTACAGCCTCTGCCCTGAGTGGAGGAGGCTGGGGCACTATGGGCAATATTGATCCACCCTGGGGCAGGAGCTTAGGCGCTGAGGAGACAGCAGGCAGCAGTAATCCTCTATCGTCTTGAGAGTAGGACTGGCTCCAGAGCAGCTTGGTTCTAGGTAAGGGATGCTCATGGAAACAGTGGACACACAAAGACCGGGACTCAGCTAGAGCAGGTAAAGGCCACCCTACCGACATATGCCTGGGAACTGTGGGGCACCATGGAGATACTTTTATCATCCCCCATACTCACAGACCAAAGCCTGACTATTCTCACAATGCAGCTTTATTACTTTATTAGAGCTAAATAAGCAAATCAAGGGTCAGGCATGGAAGGGAGGGAGCAGGGCCAACTCCTGGGCCGAAGAAGAACCTAGAAAGGTTGTTGGTGAGGGGAATTTGGACCAGAGGGACCAGGCATGATGGAGGCTGTGCATACTGTCCAGCGGGTGCAGTGGGGAGGAATTCACTGCTCCTGGGTGCCCCAGGAGATGTAGTCTGGCCGCGTGGCTGCGTGGTACTCATCAATGAGCTCCTGCACGACTTCCCTGGACCTGTCCAGCTCGTCAAAGTTCTCCTTGAAGATGTCCTCCTTGCGGAACTGCTCCAGGAAGGCCTCCCGCTTCCGCAGCTTGTCGTACTGCTGGCAGGAACTTTCAAAGAGCTGCAAGAGATGGAAATCTTCAGGAGCCAGTGCAAGATAAGGGCTTGGAATGGATCTGGGGGAGAATGAGGAAGGTGGCTAGTGGAAGAGAGTGGCCAAAGAAGACCAGGAGGCTAGGCTCACCGAGGAGATGCTGGTGTGGTTGGCCATCATGAGCCCGCTGACCCTGTGGGCAGAAGGCAGGTAGGGCGACTTCCTGGACAGGGCCACCTGGATGCTGGCTGGGCCCCAGGGGATGAAGTTGGCCAACTTCCGTTCCCGGATCCTCTGCAGGCTCTTGTGGACCTGGGGTGGGCACAGGAGTGGTGGTGGTAGCCTCTCCTCTACCCCTGTGGGCTCTGGGGGTAGAACGAAGGGGCCTCACCTACCTGGGTGGGGTCCACCTCCCCCTGGATGATGTTGAGGATGGCGATGTAGCAGTGGTTGGTCTGGCGGTCCCGGCCTGTGGACACCATCACGTTCTTGGGCTGCAGGAGCCTCCTCATGACATCCAGGACCGTGGTCTTCCTCACGCTGGCCACCTGAGGGGACAGTGGCCACAGGGCACAGTTGAGAAACGCGTGGACAGAGAGCAGTAGGCCACACACGTCCCCGTCAGACTCGGGGTAGTTTGGCCTCTGTGGGGAGTGTCCTTAGATTCTGGCCCACGCCGAGCCTCTGCTGTGGGGTCAGGGATCTCAGTCCTCCCGAGCTCAGCAAACTCACGCCCTCGTGCAGGAGCATCAGCGGACCCCGCGCAGCCCGGGCCCTGCAGGGAGCCACAGGCAGAGGCGAGAGGAGCGCAAGTCAGCCAGGAGGTCGCCCAGCCTGTGCCAGTCCCTGAGCGCAGGGCCTCTGGGGGCCGCACGGGGCGGCTCCGGGTGCAGCAGGGAAAGAGAAAGGCAAGTCAGGGCCTGCTGGGCCTGCGGGCTGCTCTTACCGACTGGTCCGTGGTGAGGGGTGTGTAGCCGGTCATGAGGAAGTGCAGCCGTGGTGTGGGAATGAGCGAGGCGATGAGGCCGATGAGGTCGTTGTTCATGTAGCCGGGGTAGCGCAGGGTGGTGGTGCTGGCCGACATGATGGTGGACACCTGGGGACAGGGGTGCTGTGTCAAGGGCCTTGTCCTGCGAGGCCTCCCTTCCCCAGACGGCACTCCGGCGAGGCGGGGTTCCAGTCCAAAGGAGTCTAGGAGTGAGGGCTCACCAGCTGGTTGATCTGAGAGAAGGATGGGTTCTGGATGTGCAGGCGGTCTGTGGCGATCCGGTTCAGGGCTGTGTTGTCCAGCACCACCTGGGGGGACAGAAGAGGGTCACGGCACCTTTTTGAGGAGAAAGGGGGCAGAGAAATAAGTTATTTGCTTAGTCCCCCTCTGAACTCCAAAATTAGGAAGAAGTCCAAAACTAGAAAGTAGGTGTGCTAATTTAAAGGGCAAGTACTGTCTCTGGGGCATCAAGAGACACGTTTCTACCACCCAGTGCATTAAACAAATATTTACTTGTCCAACATGTGCCAGGCATGGTGCCTAGAGAAACTATGGAGAGTACAACAGGCATGGTCTTCCCCCTCACCACATCTACAGTCTAGAGGAGGGAGACCGACATTAAATATAAAACAACAGAAAAGTATAGTTATAGCCTGAAATATGCACAAAGGAATTTGACCTTGTCTGGGTGGTCAGGGAAGGTTTTGCTAAGAAAGTGACCCTTGGGCTGAGAATATAAGCATGAGTAGGCATTAAACAGGCTAAGTGGAGCGGCTTCCCTGGTTGCGCAGTGGCCAAGAATCCGCCTGCCAATGCAGGAGACAAAGGTTCGAGCCCTGGTCCGGGAAGATCCCTCATGCCGTGGAACAACTAAGGCCGTAAGCCACAGCTACAGAGCCTGCGTGCCACAACTACTAAAGCTCGCGCGCCTAGAGCCTGTGCTCTGCAACAAGAGAAGCCACCGCAATGAGAAGCCCGCGCACCACAACAAAGAGTAGCCCCGCTCGCTGCAACTTGAGAAAGCCCGTGCGCAGCAGTGAAGACTCAACGCAGCCAAAAATAAAATAAATTAGTTAATTAATTAAAAAAAGAAAAACAGGCTAAGTGGAGACACGTGAGGTGGGGGCGTGTTATTCACTTTGCTGAGAGTCTTGCTGCCTAAAGGGACTATAAGAAACTTGGGATCAGGTCCTTATTTCATAATTGGTCCACCAGGTATGGCTTTGTTGGTCCTCTGTTCTCTGGGCAAGGGCTTGGGAAGGACAGGGTGTAGATGTTTCTCTGGTTTGGGGAGGTCGACCAAAGCCCCCACTCCCTCCTCGCATGCTCACCACACAGTCTGCGTTCTGGGTCAGCCTCTTGAGCGTGAGCAGTGAGTTGTAGGGCTGGACCACCACATCGCTCATCTCATCCTGGTTGGGAAACACTGAGTATGTCTGCACCAGCTTCTTGGGATACCTGGGGGTAAGGAGGAGGGAAAGGGGAAGGTGACATAGTGAATTGGAAGGACTCTCATCACTGCCCATCTCTAGCTTCTCTAGGGATAACAGGGGCCATTCCTTTCCAAGTGCCACCAACGTCTTATACAAAAGGGGTGAGGGCAGAACTGAGTCTTCAGAGCCCAGAAGCCAAAAAAGATAAGCCTAAAGCATCAAACCTCGTAGGTCCCCTTCTCCCCCTAGGCAAAACCCCCACCTGGGAGTTACTGCTTCCAAGATGTTCCCTGGGTGGCCAGGCTCTGTTCCTACCTATGACTCAAAGGTGGTAGTGGCAGGCCTTCCAGTCCGAAAGAAAAAAGCGATAAAAAGGAAAGACATTACCCAGGGAAACAGGGCTAATGCCCTCTCCCCAAACACAGGCTTACCTGTCATTCAGTCGCTCTAAGAGGTAGGAACCCAGGCCAGAACCGGTGCCCCCAGCGATGGAATGACACAGCACAAAGCCCTGCAAGGGAGGGATGGAGAGGCAGTCTCCAGGGATCTGGCAGAGAGGCTTCAGGCTCGTGTCATTCCCCATTCCCAACACGCTAATGTGTCAAGGCTTCCTCTATGTCCATCCAGGCTGAGGCTCCTTGAGAAGGAAGGAGCTGATGCCATCCAGATTGGGATCTCCTTGAGGACAAGGACTGTACCTTATTTACCTCACTGTCTCACATCTGATACTCAATAGAAGAGTTTTGAATTGAATTGCCCCCCTCACACATCTGATCAGGCTACCTCCTGACCTTTCCCCAGCACTTTTCAGCTTCCTCCCCACCCCCACCCCCCCAGGGGGGCAGCCTCACCTCTAGGCTGTCACTTCCATCTGCTTCTCGGTCTATGATGTCAAAGATGTCTTCATGGATTTTCTCACCCTGTATAGAGACATGAGGAGGGAGGATGAGGATGAAGTTTCTGGAGAGCATCTCTTTTCAGCACCAATAATTCTACTGTCGGACACTGCTGCCACCTCAAACAGAGGGCTATGTCCCTCCCCCCAGAAATGCTACTTTGCAAATGGTTTGCACAAAGTTTGCATCAACCTCTCTCTGGCTGTCCCTCTTATCAGGGTAATCCCTTTGTCTCTTATTTATTGTCAGTGTGGTCAAATTCCCAGACTGCTTGTGCCTGCTTTGCCCCAGGAAGGGAACATCAAGAATCTCTGGGATGGCCACCTGGATACCTGGGAGAATCCGCTGGCCCAGTTGTTGCCAGCTCCTCCTCCATGCTCTGACAGGTAGATGTTCTCTGGGTTGTAGAGCTTGGCATAGGGGGAATTGAGGATGGAATGGATCACCCGCGGCTCCAGGTCCAGCAGCACCGCCCTGGGGATGTAGTGCTCATCGTCCGCCTGTCAAGGGGAGTCCAGGATCGGGCCCAATAAGCTCGGGCCCACCCACTCCTCCAGTCCTCCCAACTCTGGCTCCTGCCTGCCCTCCCTCTTCAAGCCAGCCGCCCTGGCTCCTCTGCCCAGCGGGTTTCCAGTACCAAGCCACTGCCCTTCCCTTCAGGCCCCCTGGGCCACTGCCGGCCCGGGCCAAGTCGCTGGGGGCACCTGGTAGAAAAAGACGTCCTTGCGGTCAGTGCCTTCGGTGGCGAACTCCTCCACGATGCCCTCGGGGCTGATACCATGCTCGGCGCACAGCTGTTTCCAGAACTCGAACCCAACTGGGGGGAGAGGAGAGACGCCTGGATCTGCTAGAGCCGTAAGGCCTCAGGAGCCCAGGGTGAGGCTCAGAGGCTGTCACTCTCAGAGGGTGGGCCCAAGAGTCTGGGAGCCGTGACAGCCGGGGGCTGGAGGCAGGGCTCTCGGTGTGGGGTCCGGGGCTTGGTTCATCATGCGCAGTAGGGCAGGGGGTTCATGGAAGGGAAAGCGGGGGCTGGAGGATGCGAAGCACTCGGGTGGGACCCGAAGGGGCAGAACCGGAGACTGGCTGGGCCCGGCGATCGTTCGCTCACTCTGGTTGCCGCACTGGCCCAGTTGCAGGGTGATGATCTCCCGGGGCATTGCTTTTCAGACGAGGGCGCGCCAGCCCGTCCGGGCCCAGCGGGAGTCACGGCAGGGACTAATGCCTGGCAGCTGGACGCGCAGGACGTGGCGAGCGCGCGCTCTCTTCGGCTTTTGACGCGGATGCTCAGTCTGCGCGTGTGCAGTGCGGGCCTCCCCTCGGCCGGCGGCCGCGGAGCCCAACCTGGGCATCTTCTCCCCCACAGCAGTTGCAGCTGGAATTCCGCACAGGCGCAGAGTGAGGCCACGCCCCTCCTGCCCACCCACCCCAGCTCCGCGTCTGCGTAGTGAGACTTGCCAGGCCGCGGGGTAGCGACTGAGTGTGGGGGAGGGGAGGGGAGGGGCGATTCAGGTGTCTGGAATCAGCCGCGCTTCACAGGTAGGTGAGTGGTTCTGCCCGCTCTGCTCGGTAGAGGAGCTGGATTCAAGCCAATTTTCTTCTTTTAAATTTCTATTTTTAAATTAAATGTACCTAACAAAATTTTCCATTTTAAACTACAATTCTGTGGGATTAAGTACATACACATTCTGCAACTGTCACCACCATTCATCTCCAGAACTGTCACCTTCCCAAGCTGAAACTGTACCCCTTGAACAGTAACCCCGCCCCCATCGCCATTCTACTTTCTGTCTCTATGAATTTGACTACTCTAAGTAACTCATATAAGTGGAATCACACCGTTTTGTCCTTTTGTGTCTAATTTCATTTAGCATAATGTCATCAAGGTTAGTCCATGTTACAGAATATATCAGAATTTTATTCCTTGTTAAGGCTGTATAATATTCTGTTGTATGCATATACCACATTTTGTGTTTAATCCATCCATCCATGGACACTGGAGTTGCTTCCACCTATTAGCTATTGTGAATACTGCTGCTATGAACATGGATGTACAAATATCTGTTTGACTGCCTACTTTCAATTCTTCTGGGTATATGCCCAGAAGCGGAATTGCTGGATCATAGGATAATTCTGTGTTTACTTTTTTTGAGGAATTGCCATACCATTTTCCACAGTGGGTGCACCATTTTACATTCCCACCAGCAATGCACAAGAGTTCCAAATTCTCCACATCCTTGCCAACACTTGTTACTTAAAAAAGAAAAAAGTAGACATCTTAATGAATGTGAAGTGGTATCTCATTGTGGTTTCTATTTTATTTTAAATTTAAAAAAATGTTAAACATACAAGCATGATTTTGTATTTTTACTATATATATTTTTGTTTTGAAATTTTACATAAATGGTATCAGAGTGTGATATCTTTTGTAACCTGGTTTATTTCACCCTACATTAGAATTTGTGATTTAGCCATGTTGACACGTGTAGATTTATTTCATTCATTTTAACTGCTTCAAAGTATTTCATTGGATGAATAAAACCAGTCTATTCTATTTCCACACAGGGCCAGTTAGATTGTCTCCACTATTCTCTCTTACATCAAGTGAGTACAGGACTCGTCCACTTGTGAATGTGAAGGAAAATATCTCTACCAAGGAGATAGCAGCTTCAACTTTACAAGGTTTGGCATATTTTTTCCTAGATGGTTGTACCAACGTACACTTTTACTAGCAACATAATTCTCATTTCTCTATACCCAGTTCCACACGGGTTATCAGATCTTAATTTTTGTCAATCCCACAGATGCTCAATGGGATCTCATGGTTGTAACTTCCAGTTATGATCACAAGTAAAGTTGATTCCATTTTCTTTTGTAACTGACCTTCTGGAATTGCCTGTTCATTTCCTTTGCCCATTTTTTTTTTCTATTGAGCTGTTTCTCTTAGACATTTTAAGATATTCTACGAATTTCTTCTCGGTTGTATGGGTTGCAAATATTATGGGGTCTTTATGGGGTCTTTATGGCTTGTCTTTACACTTTGCGTGTGATGTCTTTTGCCTTAGAGATGATTTTCATTTTAATGTAGACAAAGTTATCCATCTCTTCATTTACATTTTGCACGTTTTAGACCTTGTTAAAGGAACTGTCCCTTCTCCCACTATTATAAAGCTGTCCTTCTGTGTTTTCTTCCCAAAGCCCCATAGTAGTTGTGCTTGTTTCCTGTAGGTCTTTAGTGCATCTGGAACTTATTTGGAGGCCTGCTGTAAGATAGGGATCTACTTTATCTTTTCCATATGGATGGCCAATTGTCTCTGAACCAATTATGGCAGCGTCGGTGCAGTCCGCCCTCACCCCCACCCCAAACTTCCAAGCACCCGCTCCGACCTGGGCCGGCTTCTGGCCGCAGTTGGGCTGTCGGTCTGTCCCCGTCTGGCGAGCTTTCTCTGGGAGCCGTTGCAGAGGCGCTGGTGAAAGCACCGCGGCCAAGAGTCATGCTCAGACGAGGTGTGTTTTTTTTTTGGTTTCTTTGTTGTTGTTGTTGTTTTCTCTCTCTCTCTTTTTTCAAAAGAGAACTCGGCCGCCTTCCAGCTCCGGCCGCCAAGAATCTTCAGGGCTTCTTTAGAAGGCTCTGGCTCGCCCCACGCCTGCCCCCTCCCGGGCTCAGTTTCCCTCCCCTCACCCCACCGGGCCTCCCCGCCCGCTCCCTCCAGCTCCCGCCGGGCTGTCGGAAGAGCTCGAGCGACCTCCTGGAGGATCTGCAGCCCAGCCTTTTCAGGGAGGATCTGGCGGCTCCCTTTGAAGTTTGAGGGTGGGGTCGGAGTTCCTCCTTCAGCCCCGTAGCTCCCCTCCCCCGACAGATCCGCTCCTTGGGGCTGCCTGTCTTCAGAGGCTTAGCCAGGCCCCTCTCCGAGTCTGCCCAGGTGAAGTGGAAGGCTTCTGAGGTGGGAGTGAACTTGCCAGCCCTCCCCTCCTTGTGGCTCTGGAACGGCTGTTTGCTTCCTTTAAAATAATAAGCTGAAAAAAAAAAAAAAAAAAGCTGAAAGCAGTTTATGAACACTTGTGAAACGCGAGACTTTAATTTCAGCCTTTTTTTGATTAATAACAGTGCCTTGCTCCTCCTTCTAGTCTCCCAGAAGTGGGGCAGCTTCCTTCAAATCTTAGCTTATAGGCAAACAGGTTAGAACGTGTGAATTTCTCTGAGTTGGAGAAGTTGCAGTGTAAGTTTTCTCTAAGAAGCCATCTCTGACAAGCTAGAGGCTCCTCCAAGTCTGTAGACATGGGTTGGAAACTGAGATGCTTGTGTACACTAACAGAGATGAACATAAATCCTCCCAGTTATTAGCAGGCTGTGCTTTCCATTTCTGCTGAGAACGGACCTGGCTATCTGGGTTAAATGAGATGATGCATGCCTACTTAGCACAGGGCCTGACATAGTCGATGCTCAACAAATATTAGCCGCTGCTATTATCACGAGTTGCAATTGGAACTCAGGTATAGCTTGGCGGCTGCTGCTACAGATAAAGATCTTATTCAGAGTAAAAACAAAATGAGTGATCGCTTTAAATACATTTGAAAAAATTAAAACCTAATTACTTTGTGATGATCCTACAGATTCAGTTTCAGATCTGACTTCTGCTGAGGTTGAACGGAAGGCCCAGGTTCATGGTCCTTCTCATAGGGTCTCAAGTTCATTACCCATGGCTTGATTATTGAGTGTTGGGTTTAATTTGCTTGGTTGTTGGTTTAATTTGCTTAATATTCTCTGAGCCAGGTTATGATAATGTAATGGGGATGTGACATTCCTTTGTCTGAGGCCTTGGTTTGTGTCTGATGATAAATGTAGCATTTGTCAACTAACAAGTTTGTATATGTCCTAAGCATTTATTGAACATTCCAGGTCGAATAAGACATAATTTTGACTTTTTTTTTTTTTTTTGCCTCACCTTGCGACATGAGGGATCTTAGTTCTACAACCAGGGATTGAACCTGGGCCCTCGGCAGTGAAAGCACGGCATCCTAACCACTGGGCCACCAGGGAATTCCCAATAAGACATTATTTTGAATGTACCTTCGTCTCTGGCCTTTCCTGGATGCCTGGCCCGCAGTATGCCAGGAGCATGGGTATCTTGGGAAGTAAGGAGGCAGAGGTGTGAGGTTTGGAAATGAGGGTGTGTCTCAGGGGCTGGGAGATTTCGGGTCTTGAGACTGGGATCCTAGGACCCCAGGGACTTTAACTTTCAAAACGAAGCCAAGGAAAATAATTAAACAATGAAGGCAGAGAGCTGAAGCTCTTTCTGTGAAAGGAGTTGTGATAAATTCATATTTGGTTATGAAATAGAATAAAACTGGCTATTTTGTTCTGTATCGTTTTCTCAAGGAATAGGGAAAAGAAAATAAGCCTGAAGGTCATCCTATTTGCCAATTATTTGCTCATTCTTTTATTATGTGCCTATACTACGCAGGGCACGCTAATATGAACTGGGGAAATAGAGGTAACAGACCTAAGCGCTCATGAACTTGTGGAGGAGATAAACTCACAGCAAGGTTGATATGTAGACAGTGCAGAGTTGGGGGCTTAACTTGAGGGTAGAGGCAGGGAGAGGCCAGAGAACTGGTGAAGACTTTTTGGAGGAGGTGGTACCTGGCCTATCTTGAATGTCTGGTAGGAATTAGGCAGGTGGAGAAAGTGGGGGTGGGGGAGTGGGGGGTGGATACAAATCAATAAGAAGAAAACAAACACTCAGAAAAAAATGGATGAAAGGAATAGATGGTTCATGATAAGTAAAAAACATATAAAAAGATGCTCAGTCTCACTACTAATCAGAAAAACACACATTTAGGGACTTCCCTGGTGGCACATTGGTTAAGAATCCTCCCTGGTCCGGGGAGGGTCCGGGAAGATCCCACATGCCTTAGAGCAACTAAGCCCATGCGCCACAACTACTGAGCCTATGCTCTAGAGCCCGCGAGCCACAACTACTGAGCCCACGCACTGCAACTACTGAAGCCCACGTGCCTAGAGCCCGTGCTCTGCAACAAGAGAAGCCACCATAATGAGAAGCCCGTGCACCGCAACGAAGAGTAGCCCCCACTCGCTGCAACTAGAGAAAGCCTGCACGCAGCAACAAAGACCCAACACAGCCAAAAAATACATAAATAAAAATAAATAAATTTACTAAAAGAAAAAGAAAAACACACATTTAAGGCAAAAAATTATATGAGCAAAAATTTTAAAGATTGACAATATCTAGTGTTGATGAAGATTCTGAGAAATGGGTGCTTTTATACACTATTTCTATACACTATTAGTGGTAGTATAAATGGATACATTCTGGAGGTAAACTGGCAGAATTATCGATATGTCCATCAATAGAGGTATAGTTAAATAAACTACTCTTAGCCCTACTAAGGAACATAAAGGAGCCATCTGTAAGAAAGATAAGGTAGGGACTTCCCTGGTGGTCCAGTGGGTAAGACTCCACGCTTCCAATGCAGGGGGCCTGGGATCGATCCCTGGTCGGGGAACTAGATCACACATGCATGCCACAACTAAGAAGCCCACATGCCACAACTAAGAAGCCCGCATGCCACAACTAAAGTTCCCACATGCCCGCCGCAACGAAGATCCCTCGTGTGCAACTAAGACCCGGTGCAGCCAAAAGAAACAAATATTAAAAAAAAAAAACAAAGATAAGGTAGAGCTATCATTGGTGTGGAAAGGTGGCCAAACATGGCAGCTGACAAAAACAAGTTACAGAACAATATGCACGGTCTCATTCCTTATGACAAATCAGAAACAAAAGTATTTTTGGAGTGCATGTGGAAGGAAAAAAAAGGGGTGTGTGTGTGTGTTTGTGTGTGTATGTGTGTGTTGAGGGAGTTTATGGTGTGGAAGAAATGGCATATGTACAGTCCAGATGTGGGAGATGGCATGTTGAGTTTAGGAGGAACGAGGGAAATTTCATGTAGTGAACTGGAGACGTCAGCAGGCACCAGACCTGGATGCTCCTTGAGGACTAGGAAGCCACTGAAGGATCCTGAACAGGGCTGGGACAGACTCAGATTTGCCTTTTAGAAAGATGCTTCTGGTATCAGCGAGACAGGCATGGAGTGGAGCAAGAGGCAAGGTTACCAGCCAGACCTGAAATGAGGAGGGCCCTGCCCAAGGGACAGAGTTTAGAGATACTGAGTGGAGAGAATCTACAGCAGTTCAAGACGACTGAACGTGTCATGGGGGTAAGGGAGAGGGAGGACTCTGAGTGGACAGATTTCAGTCTTGGGATGTTGGGTGAAGGTAGGGCCATGTACTGAGACACGGGGAATTCAGGAGGAGTGTGTTTGCACAGGTTGAGTTCGAGAGGCCTGAAGAATATCCAGATGGAAGTCAGGGGCCAGTACGCAACAGGGAATACACAGGCCTAGAGCTAAGGAGCAATGTCTAGGTGGAGAGTTGGCTGTACCCAAGTGGCAGTTAAAGCCATAGGCCCGAATAGGGTCACTCAGGGAGACTGCATGGTGTGGGATGGTCCTAGCTTGGAAGAGGACTGGAATAGAACCTGATAGAATACAACACCTAAAGGGTAGGAAGACGGTATTGCAAAGAAAAATGAAGGAGCAAGCAAAAAGGCAGAAGAAAAACTAGTGCATATCCGTGAAGTTTGATTGCCTACCCTCTTCATTCCTGGCAGAGCCCTATTTTGTTCTGCATTCCACCTTTCCTCCAAGCAGCAGTAAATCCTGATTAATCCAAGCCAACTATGGTTATCACAGTGTCCTTGCCAGCAACTGATTTAGGAAGGGACATGTGATGCAATTTAGGTCAGTGAGATGTAAGGAAAGACATCTGGGGTCTTCTGGGGAA
The DNA here is from genome assembly GCF_963924675.1 of Phocoena phocoena. Classification (NCBI taxonomy): domain Eukaryota; kingdom Metazoa; phylum Chordata; class Mammalia; order Artiodactyla; family Phocoenidae; genus Phocoena; species Phocoena phocoena. The sequence continues at coordinate 19,076,734 of NC_089237.1, forward strand.
TGTCTCCTCACTGGATAAAAATAGATAGGAAGAGGGAATTCCCTGGCGGTCCAGTGGTTAGCTTTCGGCACTTTCACTGCTGAGGCCCGAGTTCAATCCCTGGTGGGGGAACTAAGATCCTGCAAGGTGCGAGGCATGGCCAAAAAGAAAAGAAAGGAAGAGACACACTCTCTTCTTCCACTGCATGTTGGGGGGCTTCCCTGGTGGTGCAGTGGTTAAGAATCTACTTGCCAATGCAGAGGACACGGGTTCGAGCCCTGGTCCGGGAAGATCCCACATGCTGCGGAGCAGCTAAGCCCGTGCTCCACAACTACTGAGTCTGCACTCTAGAGCCTGTGAGCCACAACTGGTGAGACCTCGTGCCACAACTACTGAAGCCTGCGCGCCTAGAGCCCGTGCTCCGCAAGAGAAGCCCCCACTCGCCACAACTAGAGAAAGCCCGCGTGCAGCAATGAAGACACAACGCAGCCAAAAATAAATAAATTAAAATAAATAAATTTAAAAAAAGAACACAGGTTTGAGCCCTGCTCCGGGAAAATTCCACATGCTGCGGAGCAACTAAGCCCGTGCACCACAACTACTGACCTGCGCTCTAGAGCCTGCGAGCCACAACTACTGAAGCCCACGCACCTAGAGCCCGTGCTCCCAACAAGAGAAACCACTGCAATGAGAAGTCCGCGCACAGTGACGAAGAGTAGCCCCCGCTCAACTAGAGAAAGCCCGCGTGCACAGCAATGAAGACCCAATGCAGCCAAAAATAAGTCAATAAAATAAATAAATTTATTTTAAAAATTGCATGTTGGCACCTGGAACTGCAACAGTCTTCTTTTAACTGTGCAGAGAGCATCTTGAGGATAAACCATCGTGCTGAGGGTGGTAGAGCAGAAAGATGGAAGGCACCTGGGTCCCTGATGATGACACTGATCCGTCAGATTAATCAGCCCTGGAGCTGCCTCATATCTGGACCTCTTAAAATGTGGGATATTTCCTTATAGTTTAAATCTTAAAAAAAAATTTTTTTTTTTTACTTGCAGCTGGAGTCATGGCCATAGAGAAGGATACTGCGGAGGCCTAGGAAGGAGAAATTTCCAAGTAGGAAATGATTTGACATCTGAGGCTGCAGGGAGATGGAGTAATATGGAGATAGAAAAGAGTCCTTCTAGTGTGGGGGAACACTGGTGACTTTGGTGAGGATAGTGACCCTGGGCTACGAGAATAAAAACTAGATTGCAGAAGGTTACTTACCCTTATACATAGTTGGCACTAATGAATCCTAAAATTAAGACATGAATGAAAGATAAGGAGGTGGGCAGGGAGTATAGACTTTAAAACAGGGGCTTTAATTTGGGGCTCACTGATCCCCTCCAAGGGGTCTATGAATAGAATTCAGGGGAATCCATGAACTTGGATGAGAAGAAAATTACATTTTGATTTTTCACTCACCTCTAATTAAAATTTAGCCTCCCCTTCCATTATAACTGTAGGCATCACATTTCACGAGTATTAGCAGTGACTGTGACTTTGTCACCTGTAAAAATCACAGCTATTTTTAGATCACATGACAGTTGATGCAGATGTTGCAAAATATTGTTTATAATCATCACTGCTTGCGAATGTGGGAGTTATTAGACTCACTTCAAAATCTTATGTTTTTATTTTCTTTTAAAAAAATATTTATTTATTTATTTATTTGGCTGCATCGAGTCTCAGTTGCAGCATGTGGGATCTTTGTCGCCATGTGCTGGATCTTTTAGTTGTGGCATGCAGGATCTTTAGTTGTGGCATGCTAACTCTTAGTTGTGGCATGTGGGATCTAGTTCACTGATCAGGGATGGAACCCGGGCCCCCTGCATTGGGAACTCGGAGTCTTAGCCACTGGACCACCACATAAGTCCCAGTATCTCATTATTTAATGCATTCATGGATGACAGAAAAATAAAATGAAAGAAGCACATGTATTACTGTGTCACAAATTTTAATCTATTGTAACAACTGTATTTCAATATAATTGGTTTCCATGGTAATTCTATGTGTATTTTTTTTGTTTGTTTTGTTTTGTTTTTTGTGGTACGCGGGCCTCTCACTGTTGTGGCCTTTCCTGTTGCGGAGCACAGGCTTCGGACGCGCAGTCTCAGCGGCCATGGCTCACGGGCCTAGCCGCTCCGCGGCATGTGGGATCTTCCCGGACCGGGGCACGAACCCCTGTCCCCTGCATCGGCAGGCGGACTCTCAACCACTGCGCCACCAGGGAAGCCCTGTTTTGTTTTTGATTATGAAATTTGTGCTTTTATTTCTAGGAATTGGGTTCATAGTTTTCATAAAATTCTTAAAGCCAGAAAAGGTTAACAAACCCTTGAATCAAAATGTGCTATTCACCATTCTCTAGAAATGCCCATTTTCCTGCAGCTGATTTCTTGCTCTCTATTATTCTTACTCTGTTCCATCTCTGCCAGTTGGAATCTTATCAGTTTTTCGAGGCCCTTCTCAAAGGCTACTTCCTCCATGGAACCTTTCCTAATGTGATCTCTTCCTCCCTTAAATATCTAAATCTTCTTGTTTGTAACTCTTTGGGGGACAATTAGTATATTTTCCCTCACTTCTACTATTCTTTATGCTTGTTATTCCCTCTTCCAGATTATGAATATCTTTTTTTTTTTACATCTTTATTGGAGTATAATTGCTTTACAATGGTGTGTTAGTTTCTGCTTTATAACAAAGTGAATCAGTTATACATACACATATGTTCCCATATCTCTTCCCTCTTGCATCTCCCTCCCTCCCACCCTCCCTATCCCCTATGTGTATTGTTGTATGCATTCAGAAATCTACCAGACTGCCAAAAGCATCCGTGGTGTGAAAAAGTTTAAGAATTCCAGCTTTAAAGGGGAAAAGAGAGAAAGGGAGACTTTTACAGAGGAGGTGGGAATGTAGCGTCTGGGGAACACTGTTTTTTAGAACATGGGAGAAGCTTGCAAAAGCCTCCGTATTTCAACATCATGTTGAAATACTGAAGGGACAGAGAGGATTCTAAGAACCAAGTCCCTGAGGAGACTGGAGCTATTGGGATGCAGGGCTCAGGTGGAGGGATTAACTACAGGAAGGAAACTTTTCCCACAATGAAAGGGAGGAAAGGATGAGTGTGGATAAAAATAAGTGTTTTAGTGGGGTGGGAGTGGGGGGCAGGAAGTTGAGGGGGATTCTGCCTGATGGCTTCTATTTTCACTGTCAAGTAGGAGTGAAGTGAGAGTGAGAGGGGAGGCGACAAAGGTTGGGAGCAGAAGAGAGGGCTGACAAGGACAAGTAGAAGGATTCCCAGCCCAGTGGCTGGAGAAGGTTGGGGCAATTAGGGACCATCAGCATGTCAAGGCAATAGTCTGCGGCGGGGGGAACGCTGCCTCGGCAGTGTTCAGCTGTCCAAATGTGGGTGTCAGAGGCAGATCAGTGAGAGCCAGGGCTGGCTTTTACCAGGAGGATGAGGTAAAGATCTGGGGAATAAAGGAGGGATGGATCAGATTATCCAGACTGCCTGGACAAGAATGTAAAGCTAGGAAGGGGCTGATTGCTTGGGAGAGTGAAATCAACATTAGAGAGAAGAATGGGACAAAGGGAATGAGAAGGTGGAGGTGCAGGAAGCTGTGGTGCAAGAGTGAGACAGTCAAGTTTGAAGTTAAGGAGTAGTTTGTAGGATGGCAAGTGCTGAGGTCTGTCCGTAGTGTGGGTGACAAGTAGAGAAGTGGTAAAGGACATTGGAGGTGAGGAGGTCAGGGAACAGCCAGTACAGTCAGGACCATCCATATGATGGTGAGGCTTGGAGTGGAGGGGAAAGTCTGGAGAATGTGGAAGAATGATTTGGAAGTAGGTAGGTCTTTGGAGCAAGCAGTAGAAGAGTGTGGTGGTGGATAACAGGTGCCTCAAAGGAGGAGGATGGGTGCTTCCCTGGTGGCGCAGTGGTTAAGAATCTGCCTGCCAATGCAGGGGACGTGGGTTCAAGTCCTGGTCCGCGAAGATCCCACATGCCACGGAGCAACTAAGTCCATGTGCCACAACTACTGAGACTGTGCTCTAGAGCCTGTGAGTCACAACTACTGAGCCCACATGCTGCAACTACTGAAGCCTGCATGCCTAGAGCCCGTGCTCTGCAACCAGAGAAGCTGCCACAATGAGAAGCCCGCACATCGCATCGAAGAGTAGCCCCCACTCGCTGCAACTAGAGAAAGCCTGCATGCAGCAACGAAGACCCAACACAGCCAAAAATAAATAAATAAAATAAATAAATTTATTTTAAAAAAGAAAAGGAGGAGGAGGGCTTTTTCAACAAGGTAAAAGAGTAATTCTCTAAACCTATGGACTGGGAGAAAATATTTACAAGCAATGCAACTGACAAGGGCTTAATTTCCAAAATATACAAACAGCTCATACAGCTCAATAACAAAAAAACCAACAACCCAATCAAAAGTGGGCAGAAGACCTAAATAGACATTTCTCCAAAGAAGAATACAGGTAGCCAATAGGCACATGAAAAGATGCTCAACATCTCTAATTATTAGAGAAATGTAAATCAAAACTACAATGAAGTACCACCTCACAGCAGTCAGGATGGCCATCATTAAAAAGTCTACAAATAACAAATGCTGGAGAGGGTGTGGAGAAAAAGGAGCCCTCCTACACTGCTGGTAGGAATGTAAATTGGTGCAGCCACTGTGGAGAACAGTATGAAGGTTCCTTAAAAAACTAAAAATAGAGTCGCCAAATAATCCAGCAATTCCACTGCTGGGCACATATCCAGAGATAACTGTAATTTGAAAAAATACATGCACCCCAGTGTTCATAGCAGCACTATTTACAATAGCCAAGACATGGAAGCAACCTGAATGTCCGACGGATGAATGGATAAATAAGATGTGGTACACATACACAGTGGATTATTACTCAGCCATGAAAAAGAATGAAATAATGCCATTTGTGGCAACATGGATGGACCTAGAGACTAACATACTAAGTGAAGTAAGTCAGAAAAAGACAAACACCATATGATATCACTTATATGTGGAAGCTAAAATATGGCACAAATGAACCTATCTACAAAATAGAAATAGACTCACAGACATAGAGATCAGACTTCTGGTTCTGAAGGGGGAAGCAGGGAGAGGGACGGACTGGGAGTTTGGGGTTGGTAGATGCAAACTATTACATTTAGAATGGATAAACAGCAAGGTCCTACTGTATAGCACAGGGAACTATATTCAATATCTCACAATAAACTATAATAGAAAAGAATCTGAAAAATAATATACCTGGATATCTATATATATCTGAATCACTTTGCTATACACCAGAAACTAACACAACATTGTAAATAAACTATACTTCAAAAAAAAAGTAATGTCCAAAATTAGCAATAAGGAGATGAAAAATGCCTACCCACCATGAGGTGAAAAGTGAGGACCCATGCTCCTGCTGTGTCATCAGGCCTTCAAACAAATAAACAAACAAACCAACAAAAGAAAAAAACAAAAAAACACTAGCCTTTATCAAAGAGGCCAGGAAGAATCACATGATTTTGGACCAGACACCATATAGTACGATGGTTTCCAACCCCAGAAGGTAGTCCCCTACCATGCTCCACCCCAACCGAAGGCATGAGCAGGAAAACAGCAGAGGCTTATTTGGTTTTATCACAAAGGTGGGTGTGGGCAATACTGAGTACCTAGAGATCAGAGTTACTAAATGTCCTGCAACATACGGGACAGACCCATACTGCGGGTGAGTTGTCCTGCCAAAATGCCAGCAGTGTATCTCATACACTTTACAAATGAGGAGACTGGGGGATCAGAGAGCTGACACATGTACTTAGGTTTTGGAGCTTCTGTTTGTCATGTTGTTATGTTAAGATCTGTGTCTGTGTCTTAGATCACTGTGGTAGACATTGTTGGCTGGCGAGGCCAATCCCCTCTGTCTAGTCACCTTCCAGTGATTGGTCTATGGTTGCCTCAGTTCTGGCCAGTGAGATGTAAGCAGAAGCCATGGAGCGAGACTCCTGGGAACACTTTTTCAGAAGGGCAAGTGCAGCTGGATGCCCCTTCCACCTTTGCTCTATTCCCTTCCTTCTGCTTGGAACTTGGTTCAGCAACTGTCTTGTGTCCATGAGCACAAAAAGCCACACATTAGTGATGGAAGAACACAAAGATAGAAAGGCCATGTGTCCTTGATGGCTTCCTAATAGGTACCTCAACCCTGGACTCCCCACCTCTGGGTTTACCAAGTGAGAAAAACAAACTACTATTTATTTAAGCTACGCTTAATTGAATGCTCTTTTAATTGCAGCTGACTGCATTTCTACCTGATGGAGTCAGAGGGCCAGTTAGTAACAGAGAGGCGGTTAGACCCAGGTGTTCTCTCTCCCAATCTAATATTCTTTCCTTGAGAGCAGTGATTCTCAAAGTGTGGATCCCAGACAAGCAACATCAGCATTGCCTGGGAACTTGTTAGAAATGCAGGGAATTCCCTGGCAGTCCTGTGGTTAGGACTCGGTGTTTTCACTGCCCGGGTTCAATCCGTGGTCAGGGAACTAAGATCTCATAAGCCTTGCAATGCGGCCAAAAAAAAAAAAAAAAAAGAAATGCAGAATTTCATTACCCCACCTCAGATCTGGGGGTGGGGCCCAACAATCTGGTTTAAGGAGCCCTCCCCATGATTCTCACGCACCTCAGTTTGAAAGCCATTGCTCTCTAGCTATGCTCCTCAGATATGGGTCTGGCCCAGCAGGATCAGCCTCACTTAGAGACTTGTTAAAAAGTAACAAGGTCCCACCCAAGATCTACTGGATCAGAATCTGCATTGTCAGGAGATCCCTGGGTTATTTGTATGTACATTGAACTTTAAGGAGCATTACTCAACAATATGCTCGATTGAGTCTTTTTATTTCTCTTATTGAAGCAAGAGTGCTGAAAACGTAGATCACTGACCAGGCTGAAATAACACACTCAGGATTCAGCTATGCACATCACGTAACAAAATCTAAACATTTTAAAATTAAAAAGATATAATCTATAATTAAACTTTCAAACTTTTGATTTTGGACATTTAAAAACATAAAAAGTAGCAAGGATCATATAATTGCACCCTATGTACTTCATACTTGATTTCAAGTGAAGAACTTATCCTATGTATAAATTGGAGAACATTCTTTTAGGAATCTCTTGAATGCTAAGGTAAATTTGTGTATGCCATCAGTGCTCTGTAAAAAAATCATGCACTATTTTAGGAATAAGTGATTGGGGCTTCCCTGGTGACTCAGTGGTTAAGAATCCGCCTGCCAACGCAGGGGACACGGGTTTGAGGCCTGGTCTGGGAAGATCCCACATGCCGCGGAGTAACTAAGCCTGTGCGCTGCAACTACTGAGGCTGCGCTCTAGAGCCCTTGAGCTACAACAACTGAGCCCACGTCCCACAACTACTGAAGCACGCGCACCTACAGCCCGTGCTCCACAACAAGAGAAGCCACCTTAATGAGAAGCCTGCGCACTGCAACGAAGAGTAGCCCCCACTCGCAACTAAAGAGAAAAGTCCGCTTGCAGCAACAAAGACCCAATGCAGCCAAAAATAAACAAACAAATAAATTTATTTAAAAAGAATAAATGATGGTGTTTTAATATCTTTATACCCACTAGAGAAAGGATAGGGGCAAATTTCAATTTTTTGATTTTATTACTTATTTTTTGCATCCTTTTTTTATACTACTTATTGGAAATTATGTATTTCATGATGACAGTTTCAGGATTCTGTGTTTGTCCTTAGTTCATGTCCATGTTATCCCTGTAACTGTGGCTGGGGAGAATGTAATGGCTACATTCTCTTAGTTGGTAATAGCTACAGTTACAGCCATCAAATGGATGACCTTAGGCCCTCATTTCAGTCTGCCCTAAAACACATTTTGCTAGGAATGCCTGCTTTAAAATGTATTTAATTCTTTTAATCTTGATATTCTTTAAATGTACTTTCCAGAAAAGTAGCTTTTAGAGAGAGAGAAATGTTTCTGTCATTTTCATTACTTGTTATAACTTCTTTGTGTAGAACGGGGGGGTTCTGTCTATTCAAATTGTTGTCACTGCATTTATTGGAGACACAGTGACAGCATGCTAGAGCTGGATGGGACATAAAGATCATTTATTAACTAAACCTTCTCAACCTTTCCCCCACAGTGTTCACAGAGAAAATGACAACTACACCTTAAGGAAAGGGAAGGGTAGAGGCAGTTCTCCTCGGGAGGGGTTGCCTGGGGGCTCCTGTCACCCCTATAGCTCATTTACCATTATAACCATTTTTAAATGTACAGTTCAGTGGCATTAAGTACATTCCCTCTGATGTGCAACCATCGAGATAGCTTCTCTTTTTTTTTTTATTGAAGCATAGTTGATTTATAATGTGTTAATTTCTGCTGTCTAGCAAAGCGATTCAGTTATACATGTATATACATTTTTTAATATTCTTTCCATTATGGTTTATCACAGGAAATTGAATATAGTTCCCTGTGGTATACAGTAGGACCTTGTTTTTTACCCATTCTACGTACAATCGTTTGCATCTGCTAACCCCAAACTCCCAATCCATCCTTCCCTATCCCCCAAGATGGCTTGTTTTTTGTTTTATAAATTTATTTATCTGTTTACTTTTGGCTGCTTTGGGTCTTCATTGCTGCGCGCAAGCTTTCTCTAGTTGTGGCGAGTGGGGGCTACTCATCGTTGTGGCCCGCGGGCTTCTCATTGCGGTGGCTTCTCTTTTTTGTGGAGCACAGGCTCTACGCGCGCGGGCTTCAGTAGTTGCGGCGCATGGGCTTAGTTGCTCCGTGGCATGTGGGATCTTCCAGGACCAGGGCTCAAACCCGTGTCCCCTGCATTGGCAGGTGGATTCTTAACCACTGCGCCACCAGGGAAGTCCAAGATAGCTTGTTAACGCATAAAAATTTTGATCACTAAATCCTCAGTCTATTTTAACTTTTCATTTCATGAATGAGGAAACTGAGGCTTGTTTCTTTTTCAAAAGAATATCTTTGCATGATCTACTAGTAATAATATCGTGCATGGGCTGTATTTTCTGTATTGTGAAAGTTGTATTTTTTTCTCCTTCTAACAGTAAAGATGATTTCTCTTGAAGTCATGATATATTTGTGCTGGTGCTCTTGTCAGAATTCCTTTTTAAGATCCTATTTTCCCAGCCATGAAAAAATTAAATCAGATTTTTTTCTGATGAAATAAAAAAAATATTTCTACTGTGGTAAGATGTAATATGTTCTGTTACTGCTTTAATATGTTATATTTAATAATTTGATCTCCTCAGGTATCTGGGACTAAGTTATTATTTCTAGGGCTTCCACTGTTTTTATATGTGTGTTGAAATTTGTAGTCCATTTTGACCTTACTGATGTTTATTATGCTATCAATATGTCTCTCCAGCTATGCCGGGCTAGTATATTTGGCTAATTAAAACTATTAGGGAGATTATTAAAAATTAACTTTTGACATGGTTTTAGTTTCCTGCTCTCTATCATTTGGTTTGTTAAATCAGCCCAACAAATTTCTAAGAATAGTTACTTAACAGTTTAACTGAGAATTGGAAAATCCAGCCCTAGCACTTTTTATTAATGGTTTTTGTTTGTGTGTTTTGGAGCTCTTGTTTTCTTAGTCCTGGCCTGCCTGCCCCTCGGGCTCCTTACCTCTCCAGTTTAAGACTTTGGCGGTTGAACCCCAGGGTTTGCAGGTCTCAGACAGTCCTTTTGTGCAGGGTCTCAGGGGGGATCTGCGTCTATTCTGAGGTTTCCGAGTGAGAAGTGTCAGAGTCCCTTCCCTTACGTACTTCAACCCCATCTGTAAATGTGTGATAGAAGCAAGTCATCGAGTGTGTCTTATGGATGGATCAAGACCAAACAGTGCTCCCTGGTTGAATCACCCCGTGATCAAATAAGATGAGAGTCCAAGGAACCCTGGAAAGCCTGTGTCCACTTCCCTCTGCCATAGTTCCTCTATGGCTCAGGAATGATACATAACTTAACGGTGTTTTTCTGTTAATCACATGTTGAAGCAAAGTCATTCTCAAATTGTTCTCATGTGTTGAATCAAAGTAATTTTTTTTTTTTTTTTGGCGGTACGTGGGCCTCTCACTGTTGTGGCCTCTCCCGTTGTGGAGCACAGGCTCCGGACGCGCAGGCTCAGCGGCCATGGCTCACGGGCCCAGCCGCTCCGCGGCATGTGGGATCTTCCCGGACCGGGGCACGAACCCGTATTCCCTGCATTGGCAGGCGGACTCTCAACCACTGCGCCACCAGGGAAGCCCGAATCAAAGTAATTTTAATCTTATCTTCCCTAATCTGGGTTGACATCTGTTGTGTCATGGCTCTTCCTCTTTGGCATATCTTAAAAGCGTTTTAGTGTACAGAAAAGAAGATTTTATACTCTGGTAGTCTTTGCTTTGTTAATGTAGAGATATCTTTTTTTTTTTTAAGACAAGAATAGAACTGTATTTACAGAAGACATAAGACAAGATTGTACATAGAAGATCCTAAGGACTATTCCTTCAAAAGCTACTGAACTAATAAGGGAGTTTAGAAAGATTACAATACAAGGTCCATATGCACAAGTCAATTGCATTTTTAAAAATAAAACATTTTTAATTATTTTTTTAATGTGGTAAAAGATACATCCATAAAATTTACTCTTTTAACCGTTTTTAAGTGTACAGTTCAGTGTAATTTTTTTTTTGGCAGCATTGGGTGTTCGTTGCTGCACGTGGGCTTTCTCTAGTTGTGTCAAACAGAGGCTACTCTTCATTGCGGTGCATGGGCTTCTCATTGTGGTGGCTCCTCTTGTTGTGGAGCATGGGCTCTAGCCACACGGGTTCAGTAGTTGTGGCACGTGGGCTCTAGAGCGCAGGCTCAGTAGTTGTGGTGCACGGGCTTAGTTGCCCCACAGCATGTGGGATCTTCCCGGACCAGGGCTCAAACCCATGTCTCCTGCACTGGCAGGCGGATTCTTAACCACTGTGCCACCAGGGAAGCCCTCAGTGTAATTTTTACGTGTAATATTCAGTAAGTACATTCACATCGGTGTGCAACCATCAAGGTGGCTTCTTAACACATAAAATTGTTGATAACTGTATATTTTTAATAAATATATATCAAATATACATAGATATACTTTTATCAAAAAAAAATATACAGGGCTTCCCTGGTGGCGCAGTGGTTGAGAGTCCGCCTGCTGATGCAGGGGACATGGGTTTGTGCGCCAGTCCGGGAAGATCCCACATGCCGCGGAGTGGCTGGGCCCGTGAACCATGGCCACTGAGCCGGCGTGTCCGGAGCTGTGCTCCACAATGGAAGAGACCACAACAGTGAGACGCCCGCGTTACTGCAAAAAAAATATATATATATATATGTATATATAACTATATATAACTATATATAACTATATATATAAAACATTAACTGATGAAGAATTGAAAATGGGATGGGGAAGCCTTGTATTTTACCTGTACTCCTACTTCAAGATAGAACAAAATGTAAGCACTGAATTGTAGATATAACTGGCTTACCAGTCATTTTGCATGTGGCAGTATCAGATTCCACACACTACCTTGGGAAGACAGGAAAAACTAATAAATATTTTACTGGGAGAGGACACACCTTATTCTATGTAAAATAATGACCTTACCAGGTTTAAATATTACAACATCAAAACATATTTATTGGGCTTCCCTGGTGGCTCAGTGGTTAAGACTCCACCTGCCAATGCAGGGCACACGGGTTTGAGCCCTGGTCTGGGAAGATCCCACATGCCACGGAGCAACTAAGCCCGTGCGCCACAACTACTGAAGCCCGTGCACCACAATTACTGAAACCCGCATGCCCTAGAGCCCGTGCTCTGCAACAAGAGAAGCCACCACAATGAGAAGCCCGTGGGCCACAATGAAGAATAGCCCCCGCCTGCCGCAACTAGAGAAAGCCCGCGCACAGCAACAAAGACCCAATGCAGCCAGAAATTAATTAATTAATTTAAAAAAATTTATTGTAGTAAATATAGAAAAAACAGGTAAGCAGAAAAAGAAAATAGCTTGGAAGGATTGATATTGATCTTTTAGGCATTCACAACTCTGTTCCTCTCAGTATTTGAGGATTTAAATTGTATTAACTAGTGCTTGTGAGTTAATTGTAAGCCACATTTAGCAGACTTTAGTTCAGTAGCATCTCAGGGTGAATGAGTTCCCAGCAATCACAGATCAATAGGTTTTATTTCTGGGTTTTGTTTGAAAGAAAACCTTATGATAGATTCATTTTATGTGTGTAGGGGTTTGGTTATTTTCCCCCTCCTAAATGATGTGTTTGTTTCATCAACTGGTTAAGTATATATGTGGCATAAGTATACATAATGTGTTTTCTGACCTTTGAGTCGGAAGAGACTTGATTTCACCAAGTGTCATTTACACTCGTAGGTAATCATTGGAATTGGATATTGCAAAGGTCTGATAATGAGAATCTGGCTTCTATTCAATTTGAAAGAGGTATTGGTGCCAAATGGTAAACTGCCAATGGTAAATGCCTTATCTGCACTAGTGGAGGGGTGGTTTGCACACATTTCCCTGAAGTGAAATATCCGAATGGCTGCTGGGCCCTTTTGGAATGCATTATGATCTTAGAGTAACAGACTCTTTCATCTGAAGTCCAACCCCCTTATTTTTACAGACCCCTCTGCCCCAGTCAGACACAGGTTCTCCCCTCCCAGTTTTCCTCTAGTACCTTGTCTGGCCTCCATTATTACCCTAGTGTGTTATTGCCCTAATTATGTGTTAATGTAAATAACTCATTCAGCCATGTGATGAGTTATTTACATTAATACATAAACAATAGAGTGGGAAATTCTTCAGCCAGTCTATATCTTGCTAATCTTTGTTGTCATTAGCACTTAGCACAGTGCCTGGAGCTTACTAGATTCTCAATAAATGTTTGCTGAGTGAATGAATGATGAAACAGAGGCCCAGGGACAGGAAGTGCCCTGCCCAAGATCACAGATCTAGTTAGTAACAACGTTCTGAGACATAGGTTATGATAACATTTTAAGTACATTGCACTGCTTGACAGCATGTCGGGAGAGGCCAGAATTGGACTGAATCTTGGAATAAAACTCTGGTGACACGTTATTCACATGGATTTCTAATTCATGTGATGGTCCACAGCATCAGGAATTGACTCTGAGGTCCGTCCTGAGAGGTTTTTTTTGGTACCTTACAGTTTTGTTTCTCCTGGCTGGACCTCAAGGATGAAATGCTCTACCGGTAGGAAAGATGGTATATGTGGGGAGGAGGAAGCTTTCCCACGATTGGGAAAGGCTAGAGTGGGAGAAGTCCCTAGTCTATGGAAGGGCAGGGAAATCTCTCCCTATCCCTGGGGTCCACAGACTCTAGATTATGTTCATGGTCAGTCTTTGTTAGAAATATGTAATCAGGGACTTCCCTGGTGGCACAGTGGTTAAGAATCTGCCTGCCAATGGAGAGGACACGGGTTCAAGCCCTGGTCTGGGAAGATGCCACATTCTGCAGAGCACCTAAGCCCGTGAGCCACAACTACTGAGCCCGTGTGCCACAGCTACTGAAGCCCATGCACCTAGAGCCCATGCTTTACAACAAGAGAAGCCACCACAATGAGAAGCTTGTGCACAGCAACGAAGAGTAACCTCTGCTCGCTGCAACTAGAGAAAGCCTGCGCGCAGCAATGAAGACCCAACGCAGCCAAAAATAAATAAGTAAATAAATTTATAACCAAAAAAATGTTATGAATGCCATGCAATACATTATTGACTTTTTTTTTTTTTTTTTTTTTTTGTGGTACACGGGCCTCTCGCTGTTGTGGCCTCTCCCATTGCAGAGCACAGGCTCCGGATGTACAGGCTCAGTGGCCATGGCTCATGAGCCCAGCCGCTCCGCAGCATGTGGGATCTTCCCGGACCGGGGCACGAACCCGTGTCCCCTGCATCGGCACGCGGACTCTCAACCACTGCACCACCAGGGAAGCCCTATTGACTATTTTTTTTTAAAAAAAGATATGTAATCATTTTGAGCATTGGTTGGGGAAGGTTGGTGGCAACCCTCTGTGTGTGTGATGACCACTTAGTTTTGTGCCAAGATCAAGGCTGTTTTGTTTTGTTTTGAGGCAGAGAGTGTTGGAGTAGGATGTCAGCATGAGAATACCAGCTCCGTGATGGCTGTGGCCTTTGAGGAGGTCACAGTGACCCAGGAAATGTAATCTGGACAGTGGCTGGGTGACAGTCATGACTGAGCTAGGCAGAGTCATCCCTGAAGATGTGCTCTGGGAGAAGTGCTCCGAGGGGGGCCTCAAGATGCTGACACTGGCTGTTCTCCTGAGTGACAGCTGGAATGTGTGTGTGTGTGTGTGTGTGTGTGTGTGTATGTGTGTGAGAGAGAGAGAGAGAGAGAGAGAGAGAGAGAGAGAGAGAGATGAAGGTAGAAGAAGGAAATATAGAAAAGGTGTGGCCTGGCAGACCTGGAGGAAGTCCTTTTCATCCACTATTTCAAGGTGACAAGGTAGCACCAGAGTCACCTGGCATGCCTGGATGGCCATAGGGGAAAGGTGTGTAAGGTCTGGGCTAGCCCCATAGGTGGGAGTGTGTTGGTGTGGGCAAGGGCAGGGGCCTGTGTCTGCCAGCCTCAATGAGGAGATGCTGCCTCGGTTGGTCGTTACGAGCCTAGCCTGCTGCCTGAGCTCGGTGGACAGCTGAGCACAGCACCTGGCTGGACTTCAAGGATGAAACTGACAAACTTTTGTCCCCAAATCTTCTGCAGGCTTTTATGCATATGGAGAGCAAGTAGGTTAAGCTGTTGCTCTTTTTTATTTTTCTTTGTCCGCGCTGCGTGGCTTGTGGGATCTTAGTTCCCTGACCAGGGATTGAACCCAGGCCCAGCAGTGAGAGCCCTGAGTCCTAACCACTGGACTGCCAGGGAATTCCCCAGAGCTCTCACTCTTCTGACTGCCTGTCTCTTTCGAAGGGTCATCATTTCTTGCCATCAGGAATTGTTAGCATTGGGTTGGAGTCCAAAGGATGGGCTTTAGGAATCAAGAGCCCCTTAACATTATTTTCAAATTCATATGTTTCCATTTTTCTGGGGAAAGGTTCATAACAGATTCTCAAAGTGATCCATGCACCAGCAAAGGTTAAGAAGTCTTGGTGTAGGGGAAGCAGAAGGAATGCTTGCATTTATAGGGGGCCTTGCTGTTCACATGGCAAGGATATAAGTGCATGGAGTATGGCAGGGTAGGAGAATCAGTTTAGTGGCTCAGGGCCTACGGATTAACAGCTGCTGCATCTCCTGATAACAAAACTTACCTGAAGGCATGCACTCACATGTGGGTTAGAGGCAGTGGTCAGAAACTTACTGAATGAGCAAGGGACAACTGCAGTGTACACAGAGAAATAAATAGCGTGAGGCCAAGGGAACATAGCTGGTTGGAAGAGAAGAGTCACTATGGGGAGATCCCTGAACACAACTGGACACCAGAGCAGAGTATCCCAGTGCTCTCAGGAGTCCATTTACAATCCACGAGAGAGTGAGGTCACAAGGATTTCCAGGGGCCACACTAGACTTCAGTTAAGGTTGTCCCAGGGCTTTGGGTGGGGGACCCTCTTAAGCTTTATCGTCTATAGTTATGTCCTAGAAGCAGAGGTAGTAGTCTGGCCTTCATTAGCTCCTTGACATAAACCCTAGTATGCTCATCGCTACTTGATCCTTTTCATGAACCTCAGGTGACTTGGTGTTTTTTTCACACCAACTCTGTGGCCAGTGCCCTGTGTGATTCCTTTCTGCCCTTGGGGTCCTCCCCGCTGATAGGATACTCAGAATAGTACCATTTCCAGAACTGGAATCTAAGTGGGCAAGAGAAAAGTTTTGGGGAGCGGTTCTCTCTAGGTTCTGGAATCCTAAGGAAGAATGGGACATGGTGGGAGGTAGGGCCTCTCAGGGAGGACTGTAGGTTGGGGAAAGGAAAATTTTCATTTTCCTTGAATCATTTTCGAGTCTCTGGGCAAGGTTTGGGGCTCTTTGGCCCAGTGTTTTTCTCATTGGCCCAACCAGCTGTAGTTGGGTGTCGATGAAGCTCGCTCTCATTCCTCACCTCCTCCTTTCTGTCATCTCTTGGCTGCGGCTCTGCTCCTTGAGAAAGGCAAGCCGCTGCAAAGTTGTTTCAAAGGAGCACATCCAGTTGGCAACTTTGTTTTACCCTGTGGGTGACCTTCCCGCTGTGCCAGTTCTGACGCCCTCTTTCCCAACTGACTTTGCAGGGAGGGCCTTGGAACTGCCATACCTTCCACTGATTTTCTGTTTTGGTGCAGCCGTCTACAGATCTAGTTCGTGATTCATGACTATTATTTGATCTTGTAGGAAGTAAAATACTCCTAGTCACTAGTTTGTTTCCATTCAGGCGCTAATGGCACATTGTATAATGTATCCATTGGGAAGATTTCCAAAGGATCAAATATCAGAAATTCAGCTACAACAAGCCACTTGGTTCCTGATACCATAAAGCTATTCAGTGTAAGAATCTGGGGATAGCTTTCCTTACGTCATGCATAAAAGGAATTGAAAAAAATTTGTCTCTGTAAGTTGCAGAAATGACATCTCTTGCCCCCTTTTCCCTCCTTTTTTTTTTTTTTTTTTTTTGCGGTAGGCAGGCCTCTCACTGTTGTGGCCTCTCTCATTGAGGAGCACAGGCTCCGGACGCGCAGGCTCAGCGGCCATGGCTCACGGGCCCAGCCGCTCCGCGGCATGTGGGATCTTCCCGGACCGGGGCACGAACCCGTGTCCCCTGCAGCGGCAGGCGGACTCTCAACCACTGTGCCACCAGGGAAGCCCTTCCCTCCTTTTTGAAAATGGTCTGGGATTAAAGTCACAATGTTCTTGATCTGAAGGCCAATGTGGTGAACACACAAATTTATCCTGGGGTACACTATTATGTGATTGTGTGGCAAGTCTTTTATTGTCTCCTTGTTAGAGGAAAGACAGTAGAAGCTATGGCCTTGACACTGTTCTTTCACTTATTTAACAGATGTTTGTTGAACGGTTACAATGTGCCAGGCCTGCGGTAGATATCAGGGCTACAGAGATAAAAGACCCTCTCCCAGCCCACAAGAAATGCATAGACCAGCGGGGGAGACAGAGAAGTGAATCATTAATTGAAATGTAGTGGAGTAATTGCCAGGAGAGCAGTGAACAGGGGGCTGGTATCCCAGAGGAAAGATACTACCTCTTTCAGTGGAAAATCAGTAGTCCCTCACTGTTTAACAGGAAAAAAAAAAAAAAAGATTTTCCATGTAGATAAGTGGATTTTCCAGATAACCAGGCTTATCTCTTTAGGTCCCAGAACTTAAAACATTTATATATATATATATATATTTTTTTTTTGATGGGAGTATATGTAAAATGTACTCTTCTCTTTTTTCTTAAATGGAATATACTGAATGAAATTCAATCTTTTCTCGTTGACTCGAGGCACTGCATGAGTGCTAGGCTTTGAGTTTGGCTGTGCTGCCCAAAGACTCTTAGGTTCCCCCTAAGCCAAATGGCCCTTCCTTGTGGCTTTTGGTAATGTTTCTGTTTCTTCTCTCCTTATCAGGATGTTTGTGCTGGTCCTGACTGCTTTCTACTTGACAGTCCCTAGTAGCTCTCTCCTTTCTCCTTTCAAATTTGTGTTGGTCTAGGAATTCATGCATCTAAACAGGTCAGACTTTTATTTTTTTAAAGGATTTAAAATTTTTTTAAACTTATTTATGGCTGCATTGGGTCTTTGTTGCTGTGCATGGGCTTTCTCTAGTTGCAGTGAGCGGGGGCTACTCTTCATTGTGGTGCGCGGGCTTCTCATTGTGGTGGCTTCTCTTGCTGTGGAGCCCGGGCTCTAAGCGTGTGGGCTTCAGTAGTTGAAGCACACAGGCTCAGCAGTTGTAGCTCATGGGCTCTAGAGTGCAGGCTCCAGTAGTCGTGGCGCATGGACTTAGTTGCTCCAAGGCATGTGGGATCTTCCCGGAGCAGGGTTCGAACCTGTGTCCCCTGCATTGCCAGGTGGATTCTTTTTTTTTTTTTTTTTTCGTTTTTTTTTTTTTTTTTTTTTTTTTTTTGCGGTACGCGGGCCTCTCACTGCTGCGGCCTCTCCCGTTGCGGAGCACAGGCTCCAGGCGCGCAGGCTCAGCGGCCATGGCTCACGGGCCCAGCCGCTCCGCGGCATGTGGGATCCTCCCGGACCGGGGCACGAACCCGCGTCCCCTGCATCGGCAGGCGGACTCCCAACCACTGCGCCACCAGGGAAGCCCGCCAGGTGGATTCTTAACCACTGCGCCACCAGGGAAGCCCTAAAAAGATCAGACTTTTGTTTAAAGTAAGAGTAA
This sequence comes from Phocoena phocoena, assembly GCF_963924675.1. Lineage (NCBI taxonomy): Eukaryota > Metazoa > Chordata > Mammalia > Artiodactyla > Phocoenidae > Phocoena > Phocoena phocoena. Next base: position 19,095,168 of record NC_089237.1, read on the forward strand.
GTAGACTATGGGTCAACACTTGACAGTACAGGGACTTCTCTGCTGGCCCAGTGGTTAAGAATCTGCCTTCCAATGTAGGGGATGTGGGTTTGATCCCTGGTTGGGGAACTAAGATCCCACATGCTGCAGGGTAACTAAGCCCACCCCCGTGAACTTGGCTATCCAGAGTGCCTTTCTTTAGTTTTCTTTCTGCCTCGTATTTACATTCATTTGAGGGACATTTCTTTTCTTCTTTTCTTTTCTTTTCTTTTCTTTTTTTTTGCCGCACTATGCAGCATGTGGGATCCTATTTCCCCAACCAGGGCTCAAACCCATGTCTCCTGCATTGGCAGGCGGATTCTTAACCACTGCACCACCAAGGAAGTTCCAACATATCGTTTTTTTTTTTTTTTGGTTGCCTTGGGTCTTTGTTGCTGCGCGTGGGCTTTCTCTAGTTGCGGCGAGCAGGGGTTACTCTTCGTTGCGGTTCGTGGGCTTCTCATTGGGTGGCTTCTCTTGTTGCAGAGCATGGGCTTTAGGCACGTGGGCTTCAGTAGTTGTGGCTCTCGGGCTCTAGAGCACAGGCTCCGTAGTTGTGGCGCACGGGCTTAGTTGCTCCGTGGCATGTGGGATCTTCCCGGACCAGGGCTCAAACCCGTGTCCCCTGAACTGGCAGGTGGATTTTTAACCACTGCACCACCAGGGAAGTCCCAACATATCCATTTTTATATTTCCTGTATTTGTAGAAATTAGTTCTGAGGCAAAGTTTGATTTAATGTATAACTCTTAGGAATTATAATTTTCACAAATACTTGTTTTTAAACAATAAATCTTTTTTTTAAATTTATTTTTATTTTTTTGGCCACTCTGCAAGGCTTGTAGGATTTTAGATTCCCTACCAGGGATTGAACCCGGGTCCTCGGCAGTGAGAGCACAGTGTCCTAACCACTGGACTGTCAGGGAATTCTAACAAATCTTTTTTAAAATAAAGAGCTAAATTATGGGGACTTCCCTGGCGGTCCAGTGGTTAAGACTCCACGCTTCTACTGCATGGGCTCGGGTGACCGATCCCTGGTTTGGGAACTAGGATCCCACGTGCCTCGGTGTGGCCAAAAAAAAAAAAAAAGCTAAATTATGTTTGGTGAATATTAAGAAAAGAGAATTTCTTATCTATATTACTTTCTACTATGGAAATAGATATAGGAATGTAACATCTAGTTGATTATGTAACTGTATTATTCAACTCACTTAATAAGGCACTAGTTCTTAAGTTAGCCATGGGGAAATTGGCCTTTTCTATTATCTTGATTGAATCATGGTTATATGACGATTAGAAATTGCCTTATAATTGTCTTCTTCAACCTTACCCCTGGACCCAAAGCAATATTTTATTTTGCCCATATTTACATTCTTATAAAGGGGCAAGCCTTCATATCTGTGGTAGATTGTTGCATTTGGTGGCCCCTAATGACCCTGACTCCCAGTATTCCTGCCTTTGTGTAGCTCCCTCCCTAATCAACTTTGGACTTTACCAAGAGACTCATGAATCACACAAGCACAGGAGGGTAAGCACTTGTGCACTGGGGCTTGCCCTCTTGGAACCCTGTCCTGGACCAGTGTCTAGTCTACTGGAGGTTGGGAGGTCACAAGAAGAACTGAGACTCCCTGCCCAGCACCAACTGTCAGACTTGTGAATGAGGCCAACTTGGAATAAATTTCCAGCTGTTCCAACCATCTGTAGTAGCCCAAGTGAGCCAGAAAAAGAACTTTGCAATCAACTAACAGAATCAAGAGAAACAATAAATCAATATTTTTTGCCTCTACGTTTTGCGATGAATTTTTATGCAATCAATAGATAACTGAAACAATGTCCTTTTACTGTGTTCAAGTTTAACCTTATAAAGGCGGGCTAAGATAGAATTATGAACAACGCTTAGATGTTTTACCTTGTAAATCGCTCTATGGGAGATGGAAAAAATTTTACACCTGGAAAGGAAGGGCTTATTTTGATCTGTTGGTAAAGTAAACTTCAAAACAAGTTAAAATCTACCAGAATTGTTTCCAATTTGAAAATTGTTGGATCACGCTATTATAAATACTATGGTATATGCTTTAAATTTCTTCAAGATATTATCCTCATAAAAGTAATGGATTCTCACTGAAGAAAAATGGAAAAGACTGGAAATTGTAAAAATAAAAAGTAAAATAAAAAATAAATCAAGCATTATTCCACAATCCAGACATCTATCGACAATCGTTTTGCTGTATTTTCTCTCAGCAATTTTTCTGTGCTCCATTTAATATTTTTTCATATTTAAATCAGGCTGAGGGGAGGGTGAGTGTGGATATAAAGGGGTGGCATGAAAGAGTCGTGGGATGTTGTCACAATGAAGTATCATGTTTATTGTGGTGGTTACATGAAAGTACACATGTGATAAAATTGCATAGGGCTGCACACACAAATGAGCGAACTATATATAACAGGTGAAGTCTGCTTATGCTCTGTGGATTGTGCCAATGTCAGTTTCCTAGTTTTGCTATTGTACTATAGTTATGCAAGATGTTAACATCAGGGGAGGCTGGGTGAAGGGTGTCAAAGACCTCCCTGTATATTTCTTTGTACTTTCCTGTGAATCTATCATTTCAAACTAAAAAAAAAAAAAAAAAAAAAAAAAAATCAGTCTGTAGCTAGAGTTTTGTACCCTGCCTTTCCCTTTATATTTTCATTTTTAACGAAAAAAGAGAATGTCCATGTTTCATATCCACGTCTTGATTACTTTAAAAAATGAACTGAAGAAACTGTCTTAATTATAGAGTTAACTGCTAAGGAAGGGGGTACATTTCAAAACCAGCTTTATTTGTTGGAACTTAATTATTGCAAGAATGCCAAAGCATTGTATGGACTACATGGGGTTGTGTTTGAGAGTTTAGAAAAGGAAATTACATGACAAAAATATAACTATAACACTAACAAAATATTGTGAAATTACGCATCTGGTGGACTGCAGACAGAAGGGGGAATGTTGTGGTTGAGCTGGGGGAGGAGGCCTGGCTGAGCCTGTCAGGAATGATTTGAGGGCTTTGGGGGAGGGAAGGAAGCAGGGCAGGCGCTGAGCAGAACTGGTCTGGGGCAGCTTAGGGCAGGGCAGGCCATGGCTGCTCAGAAAAAATGATAAAGAGCAGGCCGTCAGCGTGCTGGCAACAGCGTCTAAGAATCCACCTTCAGAAAGGAGTGGCAGGGCATAGACAAGAGTTTCGACATCAGATTTGCCAAATATTGGTTGCAGAAAAAGTTAGGGAACAGGAGGGAAGAGAAAGCAGGGGATGAGCAAAGCAATAGAAATAAAAGCAAAAATAAACAAATGGGACCTACTCAAACTTTGCACAGCAAAGGAAGCCATAAACAAAACCAAAAGACAACCTACAGGACTGGGAGAAAATATTTGCAAATGTTGTGACCGACAAGGGCTTAATTTCCAAACTATACAAACAGCTCATATAGCTCAATAACAAAAAAAAACCCAACCCAATCAAAAAGTGGGCAGAAGACCTAAATAGACATTTCTCCAAAGAAGACATCCAGATAGCCAACAGGCACATGAAAAGATGCTCAACATCTCTAATTATTAGAGAAATGTAAATCAAAACGACAATGAAGTACCACCTCACACTGGTCAGAGTGGCCATCATTCAGAAGTCTACAACGGGGCTTCCCTGGTGGCGCAGTGGTTACGAATCCGCCCGCCAATGCAGGGGACATGGGTTTGAGCCCTGGTCTGGGAAGATCCCACATGCCGCGGAGCAATGAAGCCCGTGTGACACAACTACTGAGCCTGTGCTCTAGAGGCCTCGAGCCACAACTACTGAGCCTGCATGCCACAACTACGGAAGCCCGCGTGCCTAGAGCCCATGCTCCACAACAAGAGAGGCCACCACAATGAGAAGCCCGCTCACTGCAACGAGGAGTAGCCCCTGCTCGCCGCAACTAGAGAAAGCCCACGTACAGCAACTAAGACCCAATGCAGCCAAATAAACAAACAAATAAATAAATAAATAAACTTAAAAAAAAAAGTCTGCAAATAACAAATGCTAGGGAGGGTGTGGAGAAAAAGGAACCCTCCTACACTGTTGGTGGGAATGTAAATTGGTGCAGCCACTATGGAAAACAGTATGGAGGTTCCTTAAAAAACTAAAAATAGAGTTGCCATATGACCCAGCAATCCCACTCCTGGGCATATATCTGGGGAAAACTCTAATTCGAAAAAATACACGCGCCCCAGTGTTCATAGCAGCACTATTTACAATAGCCAAGACGTAGAAGCAACCTAACTGTCCATCGATAGATGAATGAATATATATACACAATGGAATACTACTCAGCCATAAAAAAGAATGAAATAATGTGACTTGCAGCAACGTGGATGGACCTAGAGATTATCATACTAAGTGAAGTGAGTCAGAAAAAGACAAACACTATATGATATCACTTATATGTGGAATCTAAAACTATGACACAAATGAACTTATGAAACAGAAACAGACTCACAGACATAGAAAACAAACTTATGGTTACCCAAGAGGACAGGGGGTGGGGGAGGAATAAATCAGGAGTTCAGGATTAGCAGATACAAGCTACTATATATAAAATAGATAAACAAGAAGGTCCTACTGTATAAGACAGGGAACTATATTCAATATCCTGTAATAAACCATAATGGAAGAGTAAAAAAAAAATAAGAAAGAAAGCAGGAGGGGGCGTGGGGGTCATTTGGGGGGAAAAGTCCAGAAAGGGCAGGCTGGTGACTGGAGCTTCCCAGGTGGCCTTCAGGGATTTCCCTTTGCTCCGAGAATAAAGTCCAAACTCTACATGGCATAAAAGGCCCTACATGACCTTTCTGGTCTTGGAATATCTCCCTGACCTGGTCTCCTGTTGCTTCCCTAAATGCGCCTCTGAGCCTCTGCAGCTTCCAGAGCCCTGTCCTGTTTTGGGGGCTCCCTCCTCTCTCAGGTGCTCTTCCCTGTGCCTACCATGCTCTTCCCTCTGGGTGTCAGTGCGTTAACTGCTCCCCGGCATACAAGGCCCTGCTGGTTTCTCTCTGTGAAGCCTACTATCATACCTGGGTTGGGCCACAACCCCCTTTCTCTGCCTTTCGTCTCCCCTCAGCCCCAGGTGAGCCCTGGTGGCCTCATTTGCCTGGTGTGAGCTTCCCTTCGCAGCCACTGATGGGAAGGGAGTGGTTGAGCTTCAGAAGAGAGGTGAGCTGCAACTCGCACTCCCCTGGGCCTTTGCACATGCCAGCCCTCCTACTCTCTCGTAGATCTCCACTTGGAAGGCCTTCCCTCAGAATTCAAGACCCTGTCAAATGATTGTTCTTCTCTGTGACTCCCACACTGGCCTCTCACAGCCTTTCCTTCTTGCAAGTATTCAACAAATATATATATATATTTTTTTTAGCTCTTTTTTAAAAAATTTATTTATTTATGGCTGCATTGGGTCTTCATTGCTGTGCGCGGGCTTCCTCTAGTTGCAGCGAGCAGAGGCTACTCTTCGTTGTGGTGCGTGGGCTTCTCATTGCAGTGGCTTCTCTTGTGGAGCATGGGCTCTAGGCACGCGGGCTTCAGTAGCTGTGGCTCACGGGCTCTAGAGCACAGTCTCAGTAGTTGTGGCGCACGGGCTTAGTTGCTCCACGGCATGTGAGATCTTCCTGGACCAGGGCTCGAACCCGTGTCCTCTGCATTGGCAGGAGGATTCTTAACCACTGCGCCACCAGGGAAATCCTCAACAAATATTGATTGAGCACACACTGTTGTGATCCTTCTGATGTTTGCTTACCACCTTGACTGTCACTTTCTGCGTAGATGTCTTGGGCTATGAATTTTTTGAGATTCAGCACCTTAGTTTATTCATTTAGGTATCCCCAATTCCCAGAAAAGTTCAGGCACACGGTAAGCCCTTAATATATTTGTTTTGAAAATGAATAAGCTTTACTATAAAAGAAAGTGGTTTTCAAGAAATTCCTAACAGTCCTTAAGGCTGGAAGGCACATTAAAGGTCACCTCATCTGGGAATTCCCTAGTGGTCCAGCTGTTAGGACTCTGCTCTTCCACTTCAGGAAGCACGGGTTCGATCCTTGGTCGGGGAACAAAGATCCCGCATGCTGTGAAAAAAAAAAAAGGTCACCTCATCCGTCTCCTAGGATCCGTCCATTCCAGGCAAGTCGTCATGCAGAATCTGCTTGACCGAGTTCAGTGGAGGGGGACTCACGGTCCATGTGGCCACTCATTGCACCTGGTAGACAGTATTGATCATGGGGGAGTTCTTCCTGCTGCAGAGCTGGACCCTGCACCCCCCCCATAGTTCCCTCCACTGGTCCTCATTCTGCTCCCTGGAGTGTCACAGAATGAGTCCCCTCCCTCTTGCAGCTGACAGCCTATCATATATTTTGCAGTTACCACATCTCCTCCTAAGTCTTTTCTTTCCAGGTGGGGAAAGACTACTTACTAGCCATGTGACCCCGAGCTTCACCTTCCTCTGACCTTCAGTTTCCTTGTTTGTAAAAATTGCGCTAAAACAGTACCTATCTATATGGTTGTTGTCAAAATTAAATGAGCTCTTATATGTAAAGTGCTTAGAACTGTGCTTAGTGTATATTAAATGCTCAATAATGATTCCAAAATTATTTTGTATTATATTTTACATATAGCACTTAAAATTGGACAACATAGTTTGAGACATTTAATTAAGAAAAACAATATACGATCACATGCAAAAATATTATTAATATTTTGTAAATACATAATATAAATTACATTATATGTTATATGACCCACTCCCAGTAAAATTGGAAACCCCCTTAGGTAGGGTCCATTGTGAAGCTTAATGGGCAACTTGGTCTCTATTTTTTTTTTTTTGGGTTCACGGGCCTCTCACTGTTGTGGCCTCTCCCGTTGCGGAGCACAGTCTCCGGACACGCAGGCTCAACGGCCATGGCTCACGGGCCCAGCCGCTCCGCAGCATGTGGGATCTTCCCGGACCGGGGCACGAACCCGTGTCCCCTGCATCGGCAGGCGGACTCTCAACCACTGCGCCACCAGGGAAGACCTTGGTCTCTATTTTTAATAAATGCTTGCTTAATTAGTGAACAAATGAACTGATGTCTACTTGGCCTTGATTCAGCCCTGATCACTCACTTGTACTGCTTTGAGATTTTCCAGTCATTCTCTATGGTGTTCTTTAATTTAGGGTGACCAACTGTCCTGGTTTTCCCAGGAATGAGGGAATATGGGAATTTTAGTTTCAAAACCAAATCTGAAGGGGTTCTTGGGACTCAAGACATTCAGTACTAAAACCAGGATGAGTTGGTCACCCAGGTGATAATTCAGTACCACTGGATTTGAGGGTTGAGGGTTATGTAGAAGAACTGCCTACCTCTGGATTCCATGGCCAAGGTTACCACTATAGCAATGCCACAGATATGCAGATGGTGTTTCCAACTGGGTCTCATGGGGGTGTTAGACCCTGACTGATGGGGCCTGCAGCTTTGCAAGGAACTCCGTTTTACCAATTCCCACTTAGTGATCGGGCCCTAGGGAATTTAATTTAAACTTACACATGATGGATTAGTAAATCAGAATGTCACGTTAAATGTTCCCGTGACTTTTCTAGGGCAGCCCCTTACCTGCTTCAGATCCTCAAGTGGGACTGGAAAGTGAGCAAGTGGTAGAGGGGTGGGCATTACTGGAGGGGGGACCGTATGTTGGATTTTTAATTTTTTTTGTGGTACATGGGCGTCCCACCGCCGCGGCCTCGCCTGCCGTGGAGCACAGGCTCCGGACGCGCAGGCCCAGCGGCCACGGCCCACGGGCCCAGCCTCTCCGCGGCACGTGGGATCCTCCCGGACCGGGGCACGGACCCGCGTCCCCTGCATCGGCAGGCGGACTCCCAACCACTGCGCCACCAGGGAAGCCCTGTATGTTGGATTTTAAGATACAGTCTGGGCACTCTGACTATCTACTGCAGAGTGCCCATTTCCAGGGATTTCTAGAATACTTGAGTCCAGTGGAGACCAGGGATAAGGCTTGCTAGACGATTCACCAACTCGGTGCAGTGGCTGTGCTCACCCTGAGCCTCCCTACCCTTGTGCTCATTACCTCTTGCCTTCATCTCCACACACTTTCCAAAATTACAATCCTGAGGTTTCAGATTGGTTTATACCACTCTTAAAGTGCTTCCTGCTGCTAGATCTCTGTCTCATGCGTGTTTCAGGGTCCCTGGGGTCACATCACACTGGAGTGTTCTAGGAACATTACCTTTAAATGGCTCATTTTCTCTGATTTGTTTAGTCAAGAGAGGTTCCTGTTCCGGGCTTGAGCGTTCTGCTCTCTCCAGCTCTTCTGCGGCAGCCCTCGTCTCACTGTTACTTCTGTGGCTGGCAGGCTCTCAGACTGCAGGGAGTTTTCACCACCAGCACCAACTGCTACCCTGATTCCCAGAGGCCTCCCTCCCTTTCCACCTGGCCTCCTCGCTGCCCTCTGGTTGACATACTTTGGGGTGTGCTGCTGGCCAAGAACAGGGAGGGGCTGTGCTGGTGTGGGGTGATGGGTGATCTGGAAATAGCCTTGGGGGAGGGGCCTGGCTCTGAAGCTGTCATTGAGGTGTTTGCGCTTAGACACTCAGCGGTCCGAAAAAGGAGGCATCTTTGTTAAGTCCAGTTCTCCCTCCCAGGGATGGTATTCACCCCTCTGAGTTGGTGACTGTAGTAATATCCACACACAACTTTACTCCGGACTACCTAGGTGTTCCCTCCCCCTGGGCTCCACACTCTTTAACTAGGTCTTGCAGATGAGGGCCCTGGGATGGCTTGTGGCTTGGAGGGGGACCAGCTGCTATTCACATATAGCAGCCTCACCCCATCTGCCAGCTCATGATCCCCTACTCAGCACCAGCCACTCGTGCAGATGCCCCAAGTGATGAAAGGCTGGTCATCAGGGTCAGAACAGGAGCCAGGCAAGGTACCCAGTGGTGCAGGGGTCAGAGGTAGAGCTGAGAAGGGACCCGGTGCCCATAGGTTTTCCCTGAAGTCATCTTCCTCCCTACTGGATGAAGGGAGGAAGCTGGCTGACACCAACCAGGCTGGCTCTCCCTAGTCAGTCACCTACAGACCCTGGCAACCAAAAGTGACAGGCTCGTGCTTTGACGGTGGTGGTGACAGGCTTGTGGCCTCCCTGCCACCCCTCAGGCAGCCCAGGACCTGTCGTGTGACTGTGCATTCTCTGCCCATCAGTCCTGTGTCCCCTCTGTTCATGAAGGTCTGGCCTGTATGTTGCTCACTTTGTTCACGTCCAGAGCTTTATAAAAGATAAATTGGTTCGTGGAAGGAAAAGTGTGTCCCCAGGCTAAAAGGCAGCAAGAAGGAAAAAAGTCTTAGTTCACCCAAAGCTCCTGTGTACTCTTCAGCCTCCACAGAGTTGCAGGAACTTTCTTGGGCTGCTTCATCTGCTTGCTGAGCCCGGCCAGCCCCAATCCTTTGCCCTTTTGATCCTGAAGATTTAGGCCACTATGTATTGACTACTTCCCTGCAATCTTGCACCAGAAGTGGAAGGCTCTGGCCTTTGAAATAACTGGAGACCACCTGAATCCACAATTATGGTGCCCCAGATATGGGCCCATTTTGGCCCTGCTTACAGTCTAGACTTTGGATTTGGTCTCCTGATTTGATTGTCCTAGACTCCAGCTGCCTGACCAGGGCTCTCCCGGACTGGCTTTCTGTCACTGCTCTGCCTGCAAAAAGATTAAAGACACTTGGGCTGACTCTATTGCTTGTCCAGAGCTTGGTGGTGAGGGTGGTGGCCACAGGCCTGCTGCTGTGACGACCAAGAGAACACTCTGATGTGGGAAAGTGAACCTGATGGAATGGTCACCATACAGGGAGGGGTGGGAGGGAACTGGGACGTGGAGTGTCAGATAGAGGGCAAGGCAGTATTTGTGGACCTTTTTGTCCTGGAAAGGAACGTCTCAGGTGGGTCAACCTCACCCATGTTCTCCAATACTGGGCGGGAGGAGGAAAAGCTAGGGGAGGCCGTTTGCTTACAGTTGAAGGTGTAGGAGGTAGAGGAAGACCCTGTCAGAACGATGGAGAAAGAACAGGCACCCACCTCCCCCAGTTCTCCAAGGCTTCCAAGAGACCAGTGACTTGATTTATAGCCAGTGCTTTATTAAACATAAATAGTCTCAAAAGAGGAGAAGTACATGTGTCTCCTGGCCATGTACTTGTATGTTTACAAGAAAGAGGTACGAGGTCCCTGATCTGTGCTCTGAGGGGCTGGTCAGGCAGGTGGGGCCTGGGCCAACCAGTAAGGCAGATGAGGGTCCCCATCCTGAGGACTCACTGCTCCTGGGTGCCCCAGGAGATGTAGTCGGGCCGCGTGGCTGCATGGTACTCATCAATGAGCTCCTGCACGACCTCCCTGGACGTGTCCAGCTCGTCAAAGTTCTCCTTGAAGATGTCCTCCTTGCGGAACTGCTCCAGGAAGGCCTCCCGCTTCCGCAGCTTGTCGTACTGGCGACAGGTCCGCTCGAAGAGCTTGGGGTGTGCAGAAAGCAGGGGTCACAAAGAACCTCAGCGAACAACATGGCTCAGAGAGCCAGGGAACCAAGGCGGGGCTATCTCCACAGTAAAAAAGCCAGGAGCAGGGGCAGCAGGGGTGCGGCACAACCAGGACAATACTTATGTGCCAACTGTGAGGCTCACCGAGGAGATGCTGGTGTGGTTGGCCATCATGAGCCCGCTGACCCTGTGGGCAGAAGGCAGGTAGGGCGACTTCCTGGACAGGGCCACCTGGATGCTGGCTGGGCCCCAGGGGATGAAGTTGGCCAACTTCCGTTCCCGGATCCTCTGCAGGCTCTTGTGGACCTGGGGTGGGCACAGGAGTGGTGGTGGTAGCCTCTCCTCTACCCCTGTGGGCTCTGGGGGTAGAACGAAGGGGCCTCACCTACCTGGGTGGGGTCCACCTCCCCCTGGATGATGTTGAGGATGGCGATGTAGCAGTGGTTGGTCTGGCGGTCCCGGCCCGTGGACACCATCACGTTCTTGGGCTGCAGGAGCCTCCTCATGACATCCAGGACCGTGGTCTTCCTCACGCTGGCCACCTGAGGGGACAGTGGCCACAGGGCACAGTCGAGAAACGCGTGGACAGAGAGCAGTAGGCCACACACGTCCCCGTCAGACTCGGGGTAGTTTGGCCTCTGTGGGGAGTGTCCTTAGATTCTGGCCCACGCCGAGCCTCTGCTGTGGGGTCAGGGATCTCAGTCCTCCCGAGCTCAGCAAACTCACGCCCTCGTGCAGGAGCATCAGCGGACCCCGCGCAGCCCGGGCCCTGCAGGGAGCCACAGGCAGAGGCGAGAGGAGCGCAAGTCAGCCAGGAGGTCGCCCAGCCTGTGCCAGTCCCTGAGCGCAGGGCCTCTGGGGGCCGCACGGGGCGGCTCCGGGTGCAGCAGGGAAAGAGAAAGGCAAGTCAGGGCCTGCTGGGCCTGCGGGCTGCTCTTACCGACTGGTCCGTGGTGAGGGGTGTGTAGCCGGTCATGAGGAAGTGCAGCCGTGGTGTGGGAATGAGCGAGGCGATGAGGCCGATGAGGTCGTTGTTCATGTAGCCGGGGTAGCGCAGGGTGGTGGTGCTGGCCGACATGATGGTGGACACCTGGGGACAGGGGTGCTGTGTCAAGGGCCTTGTCCTGCGAGGCCTCCCTTCCCCAGACGGCACTCCGGCGAGGCGGGGTTCCAGTCCAAAGGAGTCTAGGAGTGAGGGCTCACCAGCTGGTTGATCTGAGAGAAGGATGGGTTCTGGATGTGCAGGCGGTCTGTGGCGATCCGGTTCAGGGCTGTGTTGTCCAGCACCACCTGGGGGGACCGAAGAGGGTGACAGATTTATGGGGCCAGAAAGGACAGGAGCTCTGCCTGATTCTGGGCTCTGAAGCTTAATTTCCTTGGCGCCAGAAAGACCCATCCAAAAGGGACTTGAACAGGACTGGGGCACAGGAAGGTCCCAAATGGACATTTAAAAATGCATGAAAATGATAAAATAGGAAGGTTGGGAGTGGAGAAGGGAGAATCCAGGACTCACCACACAGTCTGCGTTCTGGGTCAGCCTCTTGAGCGTGAGCAGTGAGTTGTAGGGCTGGACCACCACATCGCTCATCTCGTCCTGATTGGGGAACACCGAGTATGTCTGCACCAACTTTTTGGGGTACCTAGTGGTGTTTGAGAGAGGATGGTCAAGGGCAACAGACTGGAGGCTTGGTAAACTTGGGGTTTCCAATGACTGTCAGGGTGGGGAAATTTGGGTGGGGTCACAGAACAGCAGAGAAGGGAGACTTGACTTTTGGAAGTCTGTAACCCAAAAGCGGGGAAGGGTAGAGAGACATCTTAGGACCTAGGGTTCTAATTCCAAACCGGCCACACTCCTTGAATTTTAATCTAAGGCTGAGATGCTAGACTCCATTTCCAACCACTGGGAGTGTGATTGGGTTCTTGGTCATTGTACCTTGTCTTTCCTCAATACAGGAGGGAATAGAAGGGCCCTTTCCTGCTCCAGGAAATAGGAAGGTTTATCTGGAGGGCCTCCCAGTCACCTGGGAAACCAAATCCTCCCAGCCCCTCAAAACACAGACTTACCTGTCGTTGAGCCGTTCTAACAGGTAGGAGCCCAGGCCAGAGCCTGTTCCCCCAGCGATGGAGTGACACAGCACGAAGCCCTGTATGGGGAAGGGGCCGACAGTGTCTACATATCTAGTGGCAGGATTTCAAACTGGACCCATCTCATAATTTCTTGGACTCCTATCTTCCCAGGCCCTCTCCTCCACTTCCCTCCCCGCCACACATATGCAGCTTAGGAGATTCTGCCTTGTTTCCAGCAAGGCCCTGTGGCTTCTGACCAATGCAAAGGGTACATGGGAAGGTCTCGTACCTAACAGGTGGCTTCTAAAGGGTGTTGCTGAGCCTTCCCCATGTTGGCTCCCACCAGCATTCCTGAGACACTCACCTCTAGACTGTCACTGCCATCTGCCTCCCGGTCTATGATGTCAAAAATGTCCTCATGGATCTTCTCTCCCTGTACAGACATGGGGGGTGTCAGAGTGGGACAGGACTAAGGGACAAGGACTCTGACCTCAGAAGAGCCACCCTCGATTCTCCTTATAGCACCTAAAAGTCCTTTTTATGAGCACAGTGGTCCTGCTTTTTATTTGCACTGAGAGGTAGTACAGCCTAGCGGTTACAAGCAGGCCCTCTACATCCAGACTGCCTGGGTTCCTATATTAGCTCTAGTTCTAGTTGGCTGGGTGACTCTGGGCAGGTTACTTCATCTATACCTCAGTTTCCTCATCTGTATAATGAAGGTACTAATACAGGTCCACAGTTCCTTATCTAAAATTCTTGGGGCCAGTTACGTTTTGGAATTCAAGTATTTCAGATCTAGGAAGGCAACATAGAATGTATAATACGTACCAAGTAAAATGCCAGTGGGGGTCTGAGGGGTGCTAATCAAATACATTAATATTTCTGCAATGGAAGTTATGAGTAGTGACAATAAGTTACAAAGAAACTATAAAATAACTTGTCTCCATTGAGATTTGGTTTTGCTGCTAAATGAGTTGTTATAAATCGTCTTTTGGTTTCAGAGGGTTTTTTAAATTCTGGAAACCCACAGAGCCTGTGGACCTGTAGAACCTACCTATAGGGTTGTTGGGAGGTTTAAATAAGTTAATATACGTAAAGCACTTAGTATGGCCTGGCACACAGCACTAGCTAGTACAGTTTCTTAACAATATTACAGAGTTGGCTTAGAACTCCCCTCAGCCATGTCTCTCTCTCTACAGTCACACATCCTCCATCTGGTTCATCTCTCTCTAGGAAGTCATAGGGCCTGTCCCCACACGGGAATGGAGTTGTTCTGCCAAGGAACAGCAAATGACCTGGGAGAATCCGCTGGCCCAGTTGTTGCCAGCTCCTCCTCCATGCTCTGACAGGTAGATGTTCTCTGGGTTGTAGAGCTTGGCATAGGGGGAATTGAGGATGGAATGGATCACCCGCGGCTCCAGGTCCAGCAGCACCGCCCTGGGGATGTAGTGCTCATCGTCCGCCTGTCAAGGGGAGTCCAGGATCGGGCCCAATAAGCTCGGGCCCACCCACTCCTCCAGTCCTCCCAACTCTGGCTCTTGCCTGCCCTCCCTCTTCAAGCCAGCCGCCCTGGCTCCTCTGCCCAGCGGGTTTCCAGTACCAAGCCACTGCCCTTCCCTTCAGGCCCCCTGGGCCACTACCGGCCCGGGCCAAGTCGCTGGGGGCACCTGGTAGAAAAAGACGTCCTTGCGGTCAGTGCCTTCGGTGGCGAACTCCTCCACGATGCCCTCGGGGCTGATACCATGCTCGGCGCACAGCTGTTTCCAGAACTCGAACCCAACTGTGGGGAGGGGCGGGCGGGGGAGAAAGAGGATATCTAGGTCTGGGCAGGTTCCAGCTAGGAGCGGGGACTGAGCGCCTGGGTCCAGGGATAGGAATTCAAGCTTCGGGAGTCTCCCGTGTCAGAGGAAAGGGCTGTATGTCAGCGACTGAGCAGGGGACGGCCCCTCGGGGTTGGGCAACTGGACACTGGGTCAGGTATGTCCTGCCTTTCGGAGAACTACGATTCTGGGAAGGGCCGATGGAGTCCAGGATCCTACAGCGAGATCCCATAGAACCTAAGGAACCTGGCTAGTGGAGGGGCCGGAGGTTCGCTTACTCTGATTGCCGCACTGGCCCAGCTGTAGGGTGATGATCTCCCTCGGCATCGCTCCTCAGGCACCTGCGTTGCAGCCGCTCCCGCCAGCCCAGCCGCGGCTCGCTAGCCCGCTAGCCGGACGACGCAGGCGCCAAACAACTCGCTCCGCCCACGAACATTCTTCGCTCCAATGAGAACTGAGTTCTGCCGACCGCACTTCCGTAATCACTTGGTTTCAGTCTTGCAGACTGCGCGTGCGCGGCTCCTGATTGGGGCGCCGGGGACGTACTTTGACGCAGCGTTCTTCCCTCTGGGTGGACAGGAGTTAGACCCTACGCGCAGGCGCACTGTGGAGGGAAGCGGCCTTCCCGCCGAATCTTGCACCTGCGCAGTTGGTGTTATTGTGACTGTCGAGCCGTGGCCCCGGATGTTGTGGCTGCCGGGGGGAGATGGCGGAGGCTGAGGGGGTGGTCGTGGCCCCAGGCCCAGCTTCGGGGCAGACTTTCAGGGGCCGCCGCAGTATGTCAGGCTCCTGGGAGCGTGACCAGCAGGTTGAGGCGGCGCAGCGGGCCCTGGTGGAGGTGCTGGGGCCTTACGAGCCTCTGCTGAGCCGGGTGCAGGCAGCCCTGGTGTGGGAGCGGCCAGCCAGGAGCGCCCTGTGGTGCCTGGGGCTGAACGCGGCTTTCTGGTGAGAGAACTGGATCCTCGGAAACCCTCCGAGGCGCGAATTCGTCAGGTTTCTCTAAGGCTCTATCTCTCGCCCCCCTTATTTTCTTCGCTGCATTGGCTCCTTCCTATACCTGCCTAATTTTGCCTCACCTTCCACTGCTTCCCGCCTGCGGCTTTAGCACCGCAGTTCTCCCCAGGGCCTTCCAGTTGTTTCCCGTGCTTTACCTGCTCCCGCACTCTCGCCCCGCACATCTGGCAGGAGCTTCTAGTAACATCTTGAGCCGCTCGCAGTGAGCGAGGGCGCCTCATTTTAGCCAGGGGAAGCTGTGTCCCGTTAAGGCCATCACCTCCCTTCTCTTGTCTGCTCAACAGTGGTTTGAAGACTGTCTCCAGGGATTTTAGTAATTATTGTTGGGGTAGATGCGTGAGGCGTGAGCTCTTGAAAAGGTATACATAGGTGTGATAAGAAAACAAACTTGAGCGATCTGAATTAGCATGTTAGATAGATATCCTTTCGCCCACTCGGGAAGTTTGCGAAGTCTGAGCGTCCGTGAGAGCCTCCATAGCTGCAACTTGAAAGAAAATTGTAAGCTTTTAAAGAACAGTTATGAAATAGTGATTGTGAGATTTCAGCCGTTTCAAAGTCACGTATGACGGCAAGTCTTCCCTGTTACAGGGAATTAGAGAGGCATCCTTAGCCATGGTTTATAGCCAGGGAAATTGAGGGTGTCTAATAGTGTGTGTATTTTCCTGAGCTGGAAAAGTGGGGCTACAAGTATGCTTTAAGAATCTGTCTGTGTCATGCTCTGTGAAAATGGAACTGCTGCTTCTCTGAGTTGTCATCACCTAAAGTGGACTTAGGTCTTCCTAAGATCTGCCAAGCAGAGTTTGGATTTATTAATAACTAGGGAAGTATTATTGATCAGATTCCAAGGGAACTGAAGTGTAGGGTGGCTTCTACAGCTGAGTGAAATAAAGCTGTTCTGGATAAGTCTGAAACAGAACAAAGTGTGTGTTTCCAAAACAAAATTACTTTTGCTAAAAATACATTTCCTCTTGAAATTCTTGGTTTTAAAACCAAAACATTTATTATCCTTTGTCTGAAAGAAGACTTTCAGTGAGCTGGAGCAAAATGAATAATTCCAAGTTCATTGACAGGAAGACACACTGGTGCTTATTACATTAATCCTCTCACAGTTTGAAGGAGACTCAGGTTAGAGGTGTCACAGCAGTTGTTGCTTCTAGAGTCTTGAGCAAACTTGATGATAAACTTCTACAGCATTCTTCTTTCATTCATTTATTTTTAAATTATTTTGTGTCCCTCATGACTTTTTTAAAGAGGGTTCTTTTTTTCCTTAATTTATTTATTTTTGGCTGCTTTGGGTCTTCGTTGCTGGGTGTGGGCGTTCTCTAGTTGTGGCGAGGGGGGGCTACTCTTCGTTGTGTTGTGCGGGCTTCTCATTGCGGTGGCTTCTCTTGTTGCAGAGCATGGGCTCTAGGCGCACAGGCTTCAGTAGTTGTGGCTCGTGGGCTCTAGAGTGCAAGCTTAGTAGTTGTGGCGCACGGGCTTAGTTACTCCGTGGCATGTGGGATCTTCCCGGACCAGGGCTCGAACCCGTGTCCCCTGCCCCTCTTCATTTATTTATTTATATATATATATTTTTTTGCGGTACGCGGGCCTCTCACTGTTGTGGCCTCTCCCGTTGCGGAGCACAGGCTCCGGACGCGCAGGCTCAGCGGCCATGGCTCACGGGCCCAGCTGTTCCGCGGCATGTGGGATCTTCCCGGACGGGGGCACGAACCCGTGTCCCCTGCATCGGCAGGCGGACTCTCAACCACTGCGCCACCAGTGAAGCCCCTTCATTTATTTTTGATAGTGTTTCTTCCTTGATCCCCAGGTGCCTACTTCTCTCCTTGGCTGTCTGTCAAAAACCTTAACTGTAGCACCTCATTCTGGAGCATTTTCCAAAATGACCTTTTCTTCTTTTCCTCTCACCTCCCCATCCCAACCTCTAACCCCAGACCGTTTAGTCAGAACTTCATTTCCTACATTGGGTTTGTACTCCCAGGAAAAAGTTGATCATAAACCAGTTTGTGTCAGAGTGTGACTGATATATAAAAACTTTATCAGGATTTAAATGAATCCTGAGAAACCAAGGGTTTATTAATGCAAATAGATCAGTAGCATGTATGTTGTTATTTTTGAAGAGAGGGCTTTCCACATCCGCCTTGCCTGAGAGAGATTTTCAAAGTAGAATGTGGGGTTGAGGTCTGCACATAAGGAGCCGCTCTGAGACACATCTTTAAATGTTAGTTATCTTTAATTTACTGGCTCCCAATAGTATATACTTAAGTTTACTAATATGCTGTGTTTAGAATCTAACTCAGATCCCCTTTACCTACTCTGAGTCTCTTAAAGCATCAGTGTGATTGGTCTTTATCTCTGGCATTTCCTGGTAGCTTGCCTGTTGTGTATCCAGAATGCAGTTACTCGTGTTACGTTCCCATCAGGCTCTAAGTAGCTGAGGGAGAGATGTAGCAAAATGAGGGTGTGACTCTTGAGAATGAAAGAGCAATTGGGTATGCCATTTTTGGAGAGGACTCATACCTGTGAAGGGTACAAAATGACTGACCCCAGAGGCTAGGGTCGTTTTAGCATTGGAATTCACAGGATTGTTTGTTTTAGGATATGAGCTTCCTTGGAAGGTAGCGTGAGGTTCAAAATAAAAGTTAGACTTCACATTCCAGGAGCATCAAATTGAATGTGGGTGTTGACGTTTTGCCTAGGAGTGTTGAAGAGTAACTGCTTTGTTCTCACTTTATTTAAAAAAGCAATTTAGGAAACACAGGTGGATCCATTAGCTCAGGTCAGAGAAAAATCAAATCTGAAACATTTTACTTTTCTTGCATTATTTGTTTTGAATAATGATATGTCATTAACTGAGGTGTTTTATGCATTTTGAGGTATTAGAAGACTGGATAGGAATACAAACAAATCATCAGAATTCAGGTAGGTAGCTCTTAACTTTCAGTGTTCTGTCTTCTCATTTGAGGTTTTTCCATACCTGTGAATGTGCCCTCTTACATATTAATAAAAAACAACATAAAAGATAGGGATAGATGTAGATGCTTTGCTCCTATAGTATTTCAAGGCTTTCACTCTTATTTTCAGGTTCCAGAAAAATTATAGTCATCATATTAGAGATCTTCCAGCCTATATTGCTTCTGGTCACTTACATGTTATTTTCTCTAGTGTAATAACAGAAATGTCAGGCCTTCCTTATCAATAGCCTATATTTTCATTAGCCTCAGCACCATCTGTAAATGAATGATTTGGGGGAAGAATATGAGTCAGCAAGAGTCTGTCGTGACAGGATCAGAAAAGAAGAGTTTGAGTAACTTTTTAGTTTGACTCACAAGGTAAGGGGAGGAGGACAAAGGAGCCCTGGAAATGTGTGTGAACTCTAAGCCTTCTCACCGCCTCCTATGAAGTACATATGGTTCAAGGAGGGCTAGATGACTGCTGAGCTCCTTTTCAGTTTTTAGCAGTCTGTGATTCTAGATGGTCTTTAAATTAGGAATATTGATTTAGAGCAATCCACAAGCTGTTTTTTTGTTAAGATCTCTGTTGGGATCTGCTTTTACAGTCACTAGTCTGAGTTAACCAATCCCCCCCGTGTCCCCCCCCCCACAAAAAAATGACCGGAGAAGTGATTAAAGGTATACCGCAATGCTGATCTAAAAGGTTAGAATTTGAGGGACTTCCCTGGTGGTCCAGTGGTTAAGACTCAGTGCTCCCAATGTAGGGGGCCGGGATTTGATCCCTGGTCAGCGAACTACATCCCGCATGCCGCAGCTAAGAGCCCACATGCTGCAACTAAAAGATCCCGCATGCAGCAACTAAAGATCCTGTGTGCCGCAACTAAGACCAGACGCAGCCACATAAATAAATAAATAAATATTTTTTAAAAGTTAGAATTTGAGTAAAAAGTAATAGTGAGAGATAGGGGATGGAAGGGAGGGCCTATTTAAGTAGAAACATTTGTTCTGTGAAAAAAAAATCTACACGTCAAATTTCAGATGAAATCTTATTGAGCAAATGTTTCTGATGATAGTTTTGGAGGGTTCTTGTTCCTTTTTTTTTTAACGGTACGCGGGCCTCTCACTGTTGTGGCCTCTCCCGTTGCAGAGCACAGGCTCCGGATGCGCAGGTTCAGCGGCCATGGCTCACGGGCCCAGCCGCTCCGTGGCATGTGGGATCTTGCCGGACCGGGGCACGAACCCGTGTCCCCTGCATCGGCAGGCGGACTCTCAACCACTGAGCCACCAGGGAAGCCCATCTTGTTGCTTTTGATAGCAAGGAAGACTCCCAGAGATGCCTTGGCTTACTTTTTTTTTTTTTTGCCTCTCTTTTGCCATCGGTTTTTATCTCTTCTGATTATAAGGTTGGGTGCTTTCTTTTTTTTTTTTTGAATTTTATTTAATTTATTTTTTTATAGGTTGGGTGTTTTCTGTCCATTAACATAAGGTAGGTCATTTGCAGCTAGCTGGTTTCATTTCTGGTTTTGTGCAAGCAACAACTATCTACATGATATTGGTTGGGTTAATTTTTTTTCATTCTGACTTACCAGTGACTGGCTCATTAAGCAGACAGCCACAAGTGCTGTACAATAGTGGGCTTTCTGTCCCTATAGGATGGGATGCTTTGTTCGAAGTGCCACTGAGAGAAGCTTACTCCATAATAACAAAGGAACCCAGAAATAGTATCTTCTTTGATTGAAAATAGACTTGGGATCTTTCTTTTGTTTATGATTATAACAAACTTTAATTTATCTGTACTAATGATGAGGATCCATGGTATATTTGACCTCAGAAAAATTGTTTATTTTTGAAATTTCTCATGATTTTTCTGGACACCAGATTGTTTTTCCAAGGAGTATTCTATTTAGACTGATAATTAATTGGATTTTAGCCCATAATAAAGGGGATGGACGGTTTATAAAAAGACAAAAAAACCCAAATAATAATAAATCAATGGATATATAAATTTTTACGTATTAGTAATAAAAAATTCTAATATAAGTGGCAGTGAGTTACTAATTTCTGCCTATTAGGTTTTTAAAAATGATAGTATTTAATTCCGGGCACAATATGGAAAAACTGGTTTATTGTTGATAGGAACATAAATTCAACAGACTTTCTGGAAAGTAATTTAGCAACATGTATTAAGATACTTAAAAAGTTATTACCTTTTCAGGGGCTGGGAGAAATGGGGAGTGATTGCTAATGGGCATGGGTTTCTTTTAGGGGTGATCAAAATGTTCTAAATTAGATAATGGTGATAGTCACACAACTCTGAATATACTAAAAACATTGAATTAGTTTGAAAGGATACATTTTATGGTATGCAAACTGTATCTCAATAATACTGTTACAAAAAAAAAGTTAATGCTTTTTGACCTAGTACTTCTATTTAAAGTGGTTAATCATAAATAAGGTCAAAGATTTATGCTCAGTGATATTAGTTCAGCTTTATTACATCAAAAATTGGAAACATCTCAGTTCAATTAGGGAAAGGTTTAGAAAACTAATTGTAGGGGCTTCCCTGGTGGCGCAGTGGTTAAGAATCCTCCTGCCAATGCAGGAGACAGGGGTTTGAGCCCTGGTCTGGGAAGATCCAACATGCCGCAGAGCAACTAAGCCTGTGCGCCACTACTACTGAGCCTGCGCTCTAGAGCCCACGAGCCACAACTACTGAGCCTGCCTGCCACAACTACTGAAGCCTGCGCGCCTAGAGCCTGTGCTCCACAACAAGAGAAGCCACTGCAATGAGAAGCCCACGTACCGCAACAAAGAGTAGCCCCTGCTCACCGCAACTAGAGAAGCCCGCGTGCATCAAGGAAGACCCAGTGCAGCCAAAAAAAAAAAAAAACCACCTAATTGTATCTGTGTATGATGTAATCATTTTCAAGTTGTGGTGCTTTCCTGGTGATGAAGGAAAACATGCCTATGTATTTTTAAATGAAGGAGGAGGTTTTTAAACCAGATATTCTATATACTTCCATGGAGTTTTTATATTTGAATATTTTTTTAAATGAAGAACCTCTGTTGCCATTTTAGGGTATGTGTGTAGATAATAGGTTATTTTTTAAACTTTTTACTATGGAAAATTAAAAACATATACGTAAGCAGTCAGAATAATAGTATGTATTACAATTGTACCCAGCTTTAAAATTTTTCAATTCATGGCCAGTTTTGTGTCTTCCATACCCCAGTTCTTTTCTGCTTCCTTTCTTGTTTTGAGGGAAATCCTAGACGTCATGTCATTTAATCTCTTAAGTATTTCAGTATGTGACCCTGAAAAATAAAGATTTTTTTAAAAAATCACTACCATTAAAAAAAAAAAAAAAATCACTACCATTATCACATGTAAAAAATTAATGGCTCCAGTCAGTGTTCAAATTTTCTCATAAATGTCACTTTGTTTTTTCAACAGTTCTTTGGGGTTAGCATCCAAATGCAGTCCACATATTGTGACCGATTGTTCTGTTTTTAGCATCTCTTTTACTCTGTTGCTTCCCTTTCAGTCTTTTTTCCTCTGCAATTTATCTGTTGAAGAAACCAGTTTGTCCTGTAAAGTGTCCTGCAGATTGAATTTTGCTGATTACATCCCTGTGGCGTAACATGTTCCCCTGTGCTCCTCTGTGTATTTCCTGTAAATTGGTAGCTAAATCTAGAGTCTTGATCAGATTTAGTTTCAAAAAAAAAATTTTTTTTTATTGGCAAGACTGTTTCATACAGGTGATAGTGTACTAATTATTTTTATTTTCTTCCTTAATTAGTAATTATATTTTCTAAAATTTCTCCTGTAAACATGCTTGCCTTTAGAAATATGAAAAAATAAATATTAAGGAAAAGTCTATTGTGAGCCTACAATGGGTAGAAGGAGTAATGGGCTATGGGCAGTAACCAAATTAAATAAATCACATGTGAATATCCAGAGTTGACTGCATTTGTAGTTATCTTTGCTAAATTGGAAAGTTCTCATGCTGATTATAGTTGCTGAAAAATGTTTTGCATGTTGTCTTATCAAACTTGTACACATATCTGCATGTGAATTTTTTGGCCTGCGTGAATAGACGTTGCAGGACTAAACTAATCCAGAGGAATCCTCTCTTATTTTTCTTCATTCCTTACCTATACCAATCTCACAAGTACTTTATCTTCAATTTTGTCTTGTCCTTGTACATAGTTGCAGAGGTTTTTTTACAGGTCGGCTTCCAAGTTACCGCCATAAAATAAAAGTAATGTGACTTTAGTATATCCCAAACACATGCATCTGAGATTGATATTTCCTTTTTGTTTAAGAATTTAGTATTGAGGGCTGAAGGAAAGGAGCACACACTTATCCATATTCTTTTATATTTGATAGACCCCCTAAGGGACTTAATAATATTTGATATTAATTGTCTGGTTACCTTGGAGAGGTAACTCTAGTGGTTTGAGGTGGTCTTTCCATTAATTAAGATTTTATCTATATGGAAGAAGCTATTTTTCCAAGAATTGTTATTTTGCACCACACAGAAAAACTCTTCTTCCTCTTAAGTTTCTGCATTGGCTTGTTCAAGGAAAGGTTATCTTATATCTGGCTCTAAAATTGAATTATGGACCAGGATTAATCTGGTTCAAGAAGATGCGCACAGTTTCAGCCTTCATGATCCAGAAAATATACCCTTTGTAAAACTCTTTGCTGATTCAACTTTATCTGCAGGATAAAATCCAGTACCCTTTGTCATGAAAGGCCCTTCATGATCTGACTTCTGCCTCTCTCCCCATACTCATCCCCTCCCTCTGTTCTTTAAGTTCCAGTTCTATCATACTACTTGTAGTTCCCTAAATACGTCATTCCAGCTGGCTCTTCTCCCTATCTGAATGTCCTCTCTTTCCCCGCATCCTTTTGCCCTGTTGTCTTAACCATTAATCTTTCAAATCCCAGCTTAGATGTCCTCTTTGTTACCGTTAACTTGTCATGCTATATTACAAACACGTACTGACTTAAATACACTTGAGAGTATGGTCCACGTTTTACGCTTTTCTGTAATTGGCCTACTTACCACAAGGCCTCAGCATATAATAGGCAATTAATAAATGTTTGAACTGAGTTGAAGCATAGGTGGGGGCTCTAACAGGTTACTAAAATAGTCCAGCTCTTGGAGAAACACTATTTTTATTGCCATCATCTTTGGAAAACTGACCTTTCTTAGGAGAGCTTAGTATCCTTTCCCTACCCCAGTTTATATTTGTGTTAGTAATCATGATTTGGGAAGCAGAGATTGCAGACAGCCTGGATTGCCTCCCCAGAGAGCCCTTTCCAGTACTCCAGAGAAAACAGTCCAGCCACACATCCTACTGCTGGGACATGGAAGCAGCAGCACTGGGGAGCAGGATGCCCTCGAGCCCTTCTCCTTGGCCTTGTTAAATTTCCTTGTTTGTTGGGATGATGAACTGGCTTTGGAGAGAAGATTAATGGCCTGGGGCAGCTCTAGAGGCTTAAATCTATTAAACTACTTTCATTCTGTAATCTCATATATAATTACAGTATCCTTCAAGTGATGGAGTGGAAATATTGGAATAGGGTTGTCATTGATGACTGGATTTCTAAGTTCTTGGTTTCTTCCATCCCTCATTCTTTGTATAGTTTAAAAAATTATGTGACATAGATTCATGTTTATTGAAAACAGTGCAGAAACGTCTAGAGACCAAAATTAAAGTTCCTCTGACAATTCCTGCTTGCATATACGTATTCATAGATACAGATAAAGCTTTTTTTTTTTTAATGTAAGGATTATACTCTTAGTATGGTGTTCTGTGAATATATCATTAGGTCATGTGTTGAGAGAAGAGGTCATTTATAACCAACTCTTGGTCATCCTTACTCTTGTTTGATCAGTTGCTGTGATGATAGCTAACGACACTTCTACATTGTAAAACTGAATAGGACATACATTAGGCATATATTAGGTGCCTTGTATTTTCTTGTCTTTTTAGCAAGATCAACTATGATATTTTTAAAAAATTTTGTTAGTTTTCTTGCTGCTTTTCTAGTTCTCTGTTCCTTTCCTTTTTTTAAATAAATTTATTTATTTATTTATTTATTTATTTATTTATGGCTGTGTTGGGTCTTCGTTGCTGTGCCTGGGCTTTCTTTAGTTGCGGTGAGTGGGGGCTACTCTTCTTTGTGGTGTGCAGGCTTCTCATTCTCGTGGCTTCTCTTGTTGCGGAGCATGGGCTCTACGCGCGCAGGCTTCAGTAGTTGTGGCACGTGGGCTCAGTAGTGGTGGCGCACGCTTAGTTCCTCCGCAGCATGTGGGATCTTCCCAGGCCAGGGCTCGAACCTGTGTCCCCTGCATTGGCAGGCGGATTCTTAACCTCTGTGCCACCAGGGAAGCCCAACTATGATATTTCTATAAGTGATTAAGTATGTTGTTTCTAATACCTACAAATAATCTTGCATGATTTGTTATTTTTTAAAAAAATATTTATTTATTTGTCTGCATTGGGTCTTAGCTGCAGCATGTGGGATCTTCATTGAGGCATGAGGGGTCTTTCACTGCAGTGTGTGGGCTTCTCTGTAGTTGTGGCGTGTGCGTTTTTCTCTCTCTAGTTGAGGCGCGCGAGCTTAGTAGTTATGGTGCGCAGGCTTAGTTGCCCCCGCGGCAAGTGGGATCTTAGTTCCCCGACCAGGGATCAAACCTGTGTCACCTACATTGGAAGGTGGATTCTTTACCACTGGACCACCAGGAAAGTCTCCTGATTTGTTATTGTTAACATCACATATAGATGAGGAAACTGAGGCTTAAAGAGGTCAAGCTAATTTATTCAAGGTCATCAACTCAGAGTGGCTGTTCAGAGAAACAAACTCAAGTCGGTCTAAGAGCCATGCCTGCTGAACCGCCTCTTGTGGTGCATTTGGCTTCCTTCAAGATCTTAGAACACTGTTTCTCAAACGATCTGCAGTGAAGGACTAGTGTTGTCGTTTTCCCCAGTCTATTTCTGAGCAATACTTTTGTAAAATACAGTATAAATGAGTTACTAGATATGTTTAAAATGCATACAAAATACAAGCCCAAATATACCCTTAGATTCAAAATTACTTGGTCAAATTGCTAAATTCTTACTTTCAATTTTTATACTTATTTCCTCACAGTCTGGTAATGTCACTGGACTACAGACACTGTACAGGGCATTGCCCTAAAGGCTTTAGAGTTGGATCATAGAAAGACTCATAAGAACTAGCTTTTTTTGAAAAAAAATTTTATTGTGAAAGATTTTAAATATATAGAGGTAGAGAGAATAGCATAAATAATCTCAAGTACTCATCATCCAGCTTCAGCAATTATCAACTCATAGTCAATCTTGTTTCCTCTTCTTTCACACCCTTTCCCTTGCCAAACTATTGTTTTGACACAAATCCCAGATATCATTTCATTCATAAATAATTTAGTATGTATTTCTAAAAGATAAGGACTCTTTAAAAGCATAACTTCCGTAACATCATAGCCCCAAAATTACAATAATTCCTTAATATCTTCAGATGTATTGTCAGTGTTCAGATTTCCCAGATTTTTTGTAAATATCTCTTTATGGTTGATGCCTTCTAATAAGAACTAGCTCGTCCTTTATTCTCTTAATGTGATACAACTGTTGAGTTTTTGTATGTTGAACCACCCTTGCATTCCTGGAGTAAATCCCAGGAATTGGTCATGGTGTGTAGTCCTTTTAATATGCTGCTGAATGTGTTTTGAATATTTTATTGAGGATTTTTGCATCTATATTCATAGGTATCAATATACTTTAGTTTTCTTGTAGTGTTTTTGTCTGACTTTGGTACCACAGTAATGTTGCCCTCATTAAATGAATCAAGAAGTGTTCTCTCTTTTTCAATTTTTTGGGAAGAGTTTGAGAAGGGTTGGTGTTAATTCTGGAGAACTGGCTTTTAGATGTAGCTTCAGTGCTCACTTTCTGTGTGACCTTGACCAACTCGTTTTACTTTTTTGAGCCTTAGTTCCTTCCTCTGTAAAAGGATATCTAATTAAATTAGGTGCTCTTTACTGCATGTCTGTCAGTTTGTTGCCCTGAACCAGGGTCTAATTTGGTAGAACGATGTTTGCTTTCATCAAAACAACTTGGTCAGTACAAGAATGAATTTCGGGAATTCCCTGGCCGTCCAGTGGTTAGGATTCTGCGTTTTTCCCTGTTGAGGGCCCAGGTTCAATCCCTGGTCAGGGAACTAAGATCCCACAAGCCGTGCTGTGTGGCAAAAACAAAAACAAAGAATGAATTTCTCCTTGATATTAATAGAATCACAGGCTTGAAAGTTGAAATGGGCTTTAAGAGGTTATTTGGTTTAGTCCTCTGCCTTTACAGAAGCAAATTATTATCTCTGCACCATAGGTGAAATAGCTGAAGTCCAGAAAGTTTAAGTGATTTTTCCCAAGGTGTATAACTAACACTTAAGTCTGTTTACCGCAGGACCAGTGGTGCACATATGGTCTTTTCTGAAATTAGCTTAATTGGATAATGATCTTCTGTTCTTCCTTCTCTTTAGGTTCTTTGCTCTGACATCCCTTCGTCTTGTGTTTTTACTTGCATTCAGCTCAATGATCATTGTGTGTATAGATCAATGGAAGAGCAAAATCTGGCCTGAAATAAAAGGTAAGTCTGGTAGCATTTAGAACAATCTGAACCGGAAATGGCTTTTCTGTCATTTTTACCTTTAGTTTTAGGGGGTTTGGGGAGAGTATGTGGAGCTGGGAATATCTTTTGAAGTCTGAATTATTTGCTTTAGGAGACGTTTGAAGGGCTAGTGCCCCATCTGTAGTTCCTTAGAGCTGAGTTCTGTCCTCCTCATTGTTTATTAAGCTTAGGAAATCTGTATCCGCCACCTGAGATATTCTTGCCCTCATAATTGGCCTGAGGAATAAATAGTCCTCAAGTTGTTAAAAAATAATTCTCCTCACTGGGTACTACATCATTACCAAGACAGTATCAATTTGCTTCTGGAATTTCTTTTAAATTGTTTATTTGCAAAGCACTAAGTTAGGTATTATGACTTAGATAAAGTCCTCTAAGATATGGTTCCTTTTATCCAAGATGATACATAACGTAAACATAAGAAAAGTTACAGAACAGCACCAGAGATGTCACAGTGCAGTATGTGATCAGTATGTTTGTCATGTATTTTGGCCCTAGCTCAAGCCTTGAATGAAACAAAAGATTTGGACAGGTAGAGAGATAAGTGGGTTTCTATGGGGGTCAGAGGCTTGATTAGTCTGAGGAACCAGAAGCTGCAAAGCATCTCCTGAGGGCAGGGAACTGATCATTTTCACAGGAGTGGAGAGGTCATTAAAGGGAGTGCTAGGAAATAAAGTGTGTTGGGATTAGATTTTATAAGGGCCTTTAAGTTAGGCTTAGAACCTTTATCCTATAGATAGTGGGTGGTCCCTGATAATTCTTTTATTAGAGCTATATGCTGAGAAGATATTAAAGATTAATTTGATAGCATTTTACCCAACCACATGGTAAGAGAAAAGGGCGAAGAAGGGAGACTCTGGCTGTATCTGTGTGAGAAGTAGTCAGAGAGGTGTCAGTGGAAACAAACGATGGGTGGCTTGGAGAGCTGTGAAGAAGGAAGACACGTCAAACTGATAAATAGAGGTTAGGAGAGTAAGGGATAACAGCAGCTTTGGGATTTCAAAGGTAGGAGAGTAGCAGTGGCATTACAGTTAGATGTAGGCAACGTCAGGCAGGGCAGTTGGTTTGGGTGGGGAGTGAGAGAGAGGAAAATTGATGTAGGTCGGACATGGTAATTTTGAAGTGTTGGCAGAATATTCAAACCAGAGTATACAGCTTTTAAATACATTCCCATCCTATTTTGGAGAGACTTCAAGGAATCAGGTAGTTCACCCACCTGTCTTATGGCTAGTGAATGTCAAAAGACTTTACATCATTGATTGTAGTTAATGGGTCTCTTTTTAAAGAGAATAGGCAGGTTTCTAGAGTTGAAGTAGTCATATAATGCCTTCGTAACCTAGCACACATCGATGCGTACGCGCAACCCAGACACACTTGAGGGGTGGGATGGACCTTTTTTTATGTGCGCCTTGGCTCTCAACTGTAGTAATTAGAAGGGGCCCTAATGCTCCATTTGGATCCCCACCCCATCCCACCAGAGAAAAGAGCGGGCATCAGCCATCATTCCCTTGTCTGCAGCTCCCTAACTCTGGCAGTATAACATGGTGTCTCCTTTTTATCGTCTATTACTGTTTCCTTTTCCCCAAACCCATTAGAACTTGAGCTATCAGACCAACAGCCTAACATTTTCATGTTTAAGTTTTCCTTACCAACTAATGCTGGTGTTTGTTTTAATGTTGTAGTGCCAAGGCCCGACGCGTTAGACAATGAGAGGTATGGAACCCTAATTAAATCCCTTTTCGTTGCTCTGATTGATTCTCTTGTTGTAATATTCTGGTTATAGGTTGTTAACTCCATGTTCTAGATACAAAGTATAAGCTGAGAACCTAGTCTGTTGCAAATAATCATTTTAACAAATCCTCAAGTTCAGGAAGGAATATGTTAAGACGGCCAGTGTCCTGTGATATTCACAAAAGATGTTTCTGAGAAAGAAGCATTACAGTGCCCCATAACCTGCCATAACCGAGGAATTGGCTGCATTATTCAGCTCTAGTATGAAAACTTAGAGGCAACTTACTTCATTTGTCTCCTGGCTTTTATACCAGGTCATTTAGTGTTTTCTGTAACCTCTGGCTGTTTCAAGTTCCTGGTCAGAAAACACAGTGGTTCCTGGCATCAGCAAGCCAAAGATCCCCCTTGTGGCTTACAGCTCCTGCTTTCATTTCTCAGTTCATTCATCTCATATATTTGACCCAAAGAATTTTCTTTGCCATGGTTTATTTTGGTTTTGCTTTGTTTTCTCTCTCAGGGGCACATCCTTTGCCTCTCACCTCAGCAGCAGTGGTATCAGACTGTGCTTTACTTTTTTCCCTGCATTGCAATCACAGTGAATTGCAATGGTCTGAGCCCAGGAAAGATGTTTTTAAGCACAAAGGGCCTTGGAGCTGGTGGCAGGTTTACACACGTGGATTGGGCTGCTTGCTCATAGGGTGGAGTTGTCAGAACAAGTCTGCCCTCCTAGTCCTTAAATTCCAGTTTCAACCTGGTGAGCCAAGAAGAAAGTCATGCTTTACCTCCAGAGCAACCAGGACTAGCCACTTCCCAGACCCTATTTAAACCGGAAGGATCGGCTGCCTTCACAGTGAGATGCGGGGGGAACCTTCAACACCCTCCTTTCACAGCTCCCCCTTCTCTCTCCCATAGCTGGGGCTTTGTGCACCCTCGGTTGCTCAGCGTGCCCGAGCTCTGCTACCACGTAGCTGAAGTCTGGGTTAGTGGGACCATTTTCATAAGGAACCTTTTGCTTTTCAAAAAGCAAAACCCAGGCAAGGTAAGACTCTTCCCTTTTTCACTCTCATTTCTGGCTCTCAGTTCAGTTCATGCTAAACTGAAACAGCCCTTTTACTACCTACCCTCCTTCAAGAAAGAAAAGACCATGGTGTTTGTCTAGACGAGGGAAGTCATAGGAAGGGGCTTCTGACTAAGACTAAGGCAAGAGCTTGATGATTCCTTCTTTGGGTGCTTGCTACTTGGATTAGGCCATCTTCCTGCCCCAAGATGGGAAAGAAAGCTTGCTTGTGTGCATTCTGTGTCATTAAACATATGGTAGGTGGTTGAGTTTTTTATTTTATTTTACTTTGACGTAAAAAGTCCACCACCAACACTTGTTTTCAGAGAGAACTTTTGGCTGAGTCCTATTCAAACCAATTTGCCAGCATGAAAGGTGCGGCCCTGTGGGGTTAGCCATGTGAGAAGAGTTTGAATAGAAGTGGACATCCTCCCTTTCCTCCCAAACAGAATCACCACTGGATGCAACAGTAGCTAGGTACATGTCATTCTGACATGTCCATGCTTTACTCAGAGGTCATAAAGAATCATTTCTATCACATCTCCATCTTAGCCGCCCCCCATGCCCAACCCAGTCCCCTGCCGTATAGCAGAAGCTTAATACTGTTTCCTGACGCCCCCAGTTCTGCTTGCTGAGCTGTGGGATACTGACCTTTTTGGCTGTCTTGGGCCGCTACATCCCTGGGCTCCTGCTCTCCTACTTAATTCGTAAGTATGGTATATACCTCCCCCACAAGCTTACCCTCCTCATAGCTTTTCCAGCCATAGCTAACTCTGGGTTTAGGGAGAGGACTTTTATATTTTGGTTCTCCAGGAAATGACCTTTTTATATTTTCATGTCCTGTTTAGTGTCATGAAAATATCTTTCTTCTTACCTGTATCAGGTTCCCCCCATATAAAGTCCTTTTCTTACCAAGTCAGCTTTAGAAACTGATGAGGGTCCACTAACATATATTGTGTTACCAGCTATAAAGGACTGTCTGTCCCTATTTCAGGAGGGAACTTTTAGAGTCAGTGTATTGTATAGCAGTAGAACATAACACTTGGGGGATCCTCTACTAGGTTCTGTTTACCCTGGAGCACTTTGTTTCCCCCTGGAGCACAGTTCTTTAAATTTAGTTGCTTCATATTGGCATGAACTCTGTCTGCTTGAGGCTGGAAGAACTGAGTAGTGATGGCCCTGGCCATTATATATCAGAAGCTCACATGATTTGTTGTGTGTTTGCTGAGGCATTGTTACCGTTTGGCCTTATTTATGGCTCAGCAACACCCATATGCAAGTGACAGCACTGCCTGGTTCTGCCCTCGATGTGTCAGCATGTGCTCTGCTATGCACAGCCCTGTAGGTGACTGCGGAAGTCTCTGCCCTCCGGAACCTTCACATCTGTGAAGATGACCAGCAGAATTAGAATTTATTGTGTCCAAGCCCTAAGGACACGATAGCAGAGGGACAGTCAGGACTGTTTCATGCAGCCCTTTCTCCATTTTGCCACTCTTTCCCACTCCTCTCAGTTGTCACTGTCATGATGTGGCCCCTTGCTGTGTACCACCGACTGTGGGATCGAGTGTGTGTACGACTGAAGCCAGCTCTGCAGCGGCTGGACTTCAGTGTCCGTGGCTACATGATGTCCAAGCAGAGAGAGAGACAATGTAAGTGTCAAGGGGAAGCTTCCTTCCACTTGGACAATTTGGGGAGGAGAAGGAGAAGCCCGTAGGTCTGACATAATAGGTCCTTGAACATGGAGAAGTGGGATGTGGTTGGTATGTGGGGGGTTGGTGGTAAAAGTGACCTTCTATTCCAGGGAAATCTATGCAGGCTTACTAGTTTTTCCCGTTTGGAATTCTAGACGCTCCCATTTTAAACAAATAACGAGAAAAGTTCTCCCAAGTCAACTAAAAGACAGACAGTGAAGACATTCCCAGTGTTAGCTTCTTTTTATGAAGCACGTCCCATGTGCTGGCTGCTCTGCATACGTTGTCTTATTTAATGTTTATAACAACCTTGAGAAGAGGGTGGTATTATCTTTTTCTGGTTGAGTTTCTGGTTGAGGAAACTGAAGCTCACGGTTAGTAAATGGCAGAGCAGGTCTTTCAAACTCCTAAGCTCGGTCTCCATTCAGTACTGAAAGCTGCCTTCCAAAAGTAATTTAAAACTGGCTTCAGAAGCCAGAAGTGTACTAGCCCAGGATCTTCCAACACACGAGTGACAGTCGTGCGAACTTTTCCCTCTCTTTTATGGTATGGTCAGGTTGGGTTTTCATTAAACCCTGGCCTTCTAAGAGCCCTGCACATGGGCACCAAGGCCCAGCTCCCCCTAACGCAGCCAGTTGAATAGTACCAGTCCTCAAAAGGCTGATTCAGCCCAGGTGGGGCATCTCCCTTTGCCCTCTCTGTGACAGTGCCCGCTTTACACATTGACATCTGGTCTGTCCCTAGCTGATCCTGAGAGTTGTTGACAAGCCTGGTAGTTGATATCTGACCAGAACAAAAAGGGAGGGATGTTGGAAGAGAGGTCTTTCTCCTGTGTTATCAGCTTACCTTGCCACTTAGGCTCAGCAGCTCCTCCCTCAGGCATTGTTATGTAGGCTTAGGGGGTTCATTCTCGTGTTCTGATTTTATGCCTTTGAAATCCGAAGGGGACAGGGGCTTCCCCTCAAGGGAAGGTGTCAAGGCGTTTTTGCTCTTTCCACATAGTGCGCCGCAGAGGTCTACACCCAGAACGTGCTGGGGACAACCACAGTGACAGTGAAGAGGAGCTCGCTGCCTTCTGTCCTCAGGTATCTTGGGTGTGGGAGCTGCATCGCTGCCCAGTTTTTTTTAGCTCCTTTTTAACCATCTGGCACTCATGTTTAGACAGTAACCAGGTTTTCAAGCTCCCTGTGGGCTCTCCAGGGACCCAGCTTCTTGCCCTTTTCCAAGGACCTCACTGCCCCAAGAGCAGTGAGGAGAGAAGCTAGTTTTATATTGGGACTTTGTATGTAGAATCTCAGTTTGAGCATGATGACCAGCATACCCTCTTCCATGCCTCCTTTTAACCCCTGCCATCATGGCAGAACTTCTGCAACTGGCGTGATCATTTTTTAAACAGCCCAGCTTGCCTTAGGTCAGGCGATGTGTGTATCCTCCTGGCCACTTGTGAAAAGTATTCTCTGGATCAGTTATTTGCTTAAGAGTAAGTGGCTGGCTGACACCCAAGACTGCTTTCCTTCCTGTGCTCAAGACTGATGAAAAAGGGTGTTTTCCCTGGGGGAGCAGCCTAAAAGGGGTCAAGATTTTGACTCAGGTCCCCATGCATGCCTGGTTACACTGTTGGCCTTAAGGTAGCCTTTAGGGCCAGCTCACTGGTGAAGCTGTAACTAGGGAACTGCGCTCGTTTCTCATGGCACCATCTCTTCAGGCATGTTGGTCTTTTCTTTTCCTAAGCTGGATGATTCTACTGTTGCCAGGGAATTGGCCATCACAGACTCAGAGCACTCGGATGCCGAGGTCTCCTGTACAGACAACGGCACATTCAATCTTTCACGGGGCCAGACACCTCTCACAGAAGGCTCTGAAGGTAGAGGAACCTTGGGCCCAAGTTGCTATGGGCCCTGACTGTTGCCTCTCAGCTTCCCGGGCAGCGGGGATGCTGCCCCCGCTTTTCCTGCTTTCTGAGCTGTGGATCAGGTGGCAGAGCAGCTATAGGGGTATGGCTCCAGCCAGGTGGCACTGCTGCTCTCCTAGAAATCCTCAGTCCCTTAGTAGCCTCAGATTCTCGGCTTATGGGGGACATAGCAGAGGAAGAAAGGGGGAGTTCTCTGGCCGGTAGAGGTCACAGCAGTCTATAAGTGGAGGGGGGAAGCTGACCGGTGCCAGAAATCCAGGGTGGAAACATCTGGTTACTTGGAGATGACTTGGTGGGGCTAGGGCATAGGAAGGCCAGGCAGTTGCCATGTCTCAGACACTCCTCTGTTCTCCCAGACCTAGATGGTCACAGTGATCCAGAGGAATCCTTTGCCAGAGACCTTCCAGACTTTCCTTCCATTAATGTGGATCCTGCTGGCCTGGATGATGAGGACGATACCAGCATCGGGATGCCCAGCTTGATGTACCGTTCCCCACCAGGGGCCGAGGAGCCTCAGGGCCCCCCTGCCAGCCGGGACGAGGCTGCACTGCCGGAGCTTTTGCTTGGTGCCCTGCCTGCAGGATCCAACCTCACCAGCAACCTTGCTAGCCTGGTCTCCCAGGGCATGATCCAGCTGGCCCTGTCAGGGGCCTCCCAGCCAGGCCCTGCTGGCCTACCTCCCCGGAGAGCCACAAGAGGTGTCCTCCGGGCCCCCAGTTCAGACCTGGACACTGATGCTGAGGGGGATGACTTTGAACTTCTGGACCAGTCGGAGCTGAATCAGCTGGACCCTGCCAGTTCCAGGAGCCACTGAGGCAGAGACTCCCCTTGGGGGTCATTGTGGTTTAGGTTTTTTTTGCTCCCCATTCCACTTAAGGTGAAGGGGCAAGGGAAGAACCCAGGTCCCAGCCCCTGAATTATATATGTGTGCTCAGTAGCCTGGCAGATGAGCAGAGGCCTGATGAGAGAGGATACTCACTCCTCTGCCACCAGCTGGACACTGACTTCTGAGCTCAAGTCACTGATGTGAGAATGTGCTCCCCTGAGGGACACTTCTCTCCATCAGGATGGTGGTATTTCTGGGGAACAAAGTAGTCAGGGGTATTGGTTCCCTTTTGAGGGGATGCTGCTGTGTGCTTCTAAGTATGGGTGCTCAGAAGCCCTCAGTGATAGATCCCTTCCTTCCTTCCCCCCTTTATCATCTGTCGAGAGCTCCAAGTCAGGCAGCTGGGAGAGTTACACTGTCATCTTCCTCTTTTGCTAAGCCATGCTTTGATTTGCCTTTTTCTAAGCAAGCTTGTCCTTTGGTTCTGCAGAGCAGGCCTGTTCCCTCTGCCCCAGCCCATCCTCATTTCTTGAGGCCTAACCTCCAGTGCTCCAAAATATTGCTTGTGAAATTTACGAATGTGAACATGAGGTGGGGGTGGGCCTCTTCTACATTACTTTGGGCCATGGGGTCAGCTGGCTGGGAGGGTGAGTGCCTCGATATCTCATGGTCTCACTGAATCTTTTGGAGCTGCCTGGTTATTTTTGGTGCTGCTAACCCCTGGCTCCATTTGCCCATCAGCCTGAGCAGTGAGCAAAGCAATACCATACCATACCCATTTCCATGTTCCTGTTCCTTCCCCTGCTCCTCCTTTGGAGAAGCAATAGTCCCACATGGGCAATGTCAGAGTAGCACTTTACAAATGGCTCAGTGGCATTCATCCCAGGAGCCACCAGCTCTTCTTGCACCAGCTATTCTTACTCCTTGTTCAGCTCCTTTAATAATTTTGTTTTCAACTCCTTCCCAGTTTGGCAGGGCTTCTTTTAAGGATGAGCCCAGTTAGCAAGAATGTGTCTATAATCAGCAGAGACCCCAGTAAAGGGTATCTGTTTTACTGCCCCTGATAAAATCATGCGAGACAAAAACTTTAAAAGGTCATTAGTTCTAAACCTGTGCCTCCCCAATCAGAGCTCAAGCTGAACTCTTCTGTCCTCTTTCCCTCTGCATTAACCCTTTGCTGATCCTCAGGGACCACTCCCCCAACACCCCTGTAGCTGGGTGAGGGATGTTGGACAGAGCCCATTTTCACGTGCTGCAGGTGGGAGTGTGCTAACATGTTTGCTCTTGGTTGATGGACAAGGTAGAGGCCAAGGAGTGAAAACAGTCAACGGTGAGAAGGGAGAAGAGCTAGGTGTCTGATTCATAGTCACTTCCCTTTGTGGAAGGTTAGGATAACGGCCTCTCCCCACTTTAGTGTTCTCAAACAGACTTTGGATACCTTCTCTCTTCCCAGAGCCCAGATGTCTTACAAGTGAGCTCTGATGTGGAAAAAACAGGTGTGGGAAAGGAGTGGGACTTTGTGTGTTTGCATGAGTGTGTTTAGCTTCGGGCCTTGGGAATTGGCAAGAGGGAGGGAAGGAAGGAGAGCAAAATCTTTGGATGGTGTTTCTTGTACCTGCGGATCCTGCTCTGAATCTCCTTAGTCCTCCACTGTGAATTGGGATGGGGATGAGGGAGGGAGGGGTGCTGGGGAATAAATCTTGTATGAGAACAATCTTTTAAGAGACTGATGTTGAATGGTGCCTTATCCTTTGATAGGTCTTGTTAATCTGAGATGATATTAATTTGAGGAGGTGATAGCCTCAAAAGAGGAAGCCCATGTGTGAGGGACCCACCTGCCCATCCCTGTTTTTCCTTCTGTGATGGCCAGAACAATCACCATGGTGGGAGGCTACTTCCCCTCTCCAGGAGAGCCCAGATGTGAGCAGAACCGGCACTTTCGGCTGGCATCTAGCCTGCAGTTCCGTCATTTCTAATTCTTAATATTGTCCCCTAAACGTGTGAAGACAAGCACAGGTTTCAATGGCTAATGAGATTTTAGGTAATAGAAGCTTTAAACATTAGCACCATGGCCCTCTGGATTGTTTGAGCCTGCAACTCAACAGCTGCTCTTTGGCCTTCAGCTGACCTCAGAAACTAGAAATACTTATTTCAGGTTTTGTCCCATTGGCCGATGTGGGCAGGAGTGGAAAGCACCTGCCAGGTGTTGCCATAAGATTGTCTTGGCCAAGAGGAAACTTCTTACAAGCATTGTGGCTTAAGAGCAGCCCCCTCCCAACCCTACCTTCAACCACAGCATGTGCTGAGCGCCCCCTGTGTGCGAAGCTCGGTAACGGGCAAATTAAGGCAGCGTTATTCTTTCCAGGGCGCTTACCCCTTCTATTGTCTTCATAACTCCCCTCCGGCAAACACCTCTTGTTGCCGTTTTACAAAAAATGAGAAAAACCGACTGAAAGGTTTGGGCCGTGGGAGGGGACACGTCCGTAGGTAACTAGCCCTGTGACCTTGAGCAAGTCGCTTGCCCAGCGGGAGGTGATGCTGAGGTTTCTTTCCGTTCGAATACTCAGCCCAATTCAAGGTCACGAGCGCTCAGCGGCCGCTAGAACTGGGTCTCGAAACATCAGCGCGTGATTCCCTACAGCCCTGGTTCCGAGAGGAGTAAGTGAGAGGTTCGAAGCGCGCGCCCCGCCTCCCCGGCCGGCGAGACGTAGGCGCCCGAGTTCCCGGCCGAGCTGAACCACTGTGTCCGTGAAGGGCTGCTCCGCCCCTCGCGAAGGCTTCCCTCCGCCAATCACCACTTGAGGCCTGCCCGGCTCATCGCCGGAAGGAGCTGTTGCCCCGAGCAACTGCAACTTCCGGCTTTCGGAGTTTTGTGGCGGTAAAGGACATGAGTAAAGGCCGGGCGGAAGCCGTGGCGGGAGGTAACGGCCGTGGGGGCCGGGAGACCGGGGAGAAGGGTGGGCAGGGGTCGGTTGAGGGAACCCCTCCCCGCCTCGTCTCTCTCCGTAGCCTCCGGGATCCTGCTGAGGTACCTACAGGAGCAGAACCGGCCCTACAGCGCCCAGGACGTGTTCGGGAACCTGCAGCGGGAACACGGACTGGGCAAGGCGGTGAGGACCCTCTCCTGGGATTCCTCCCCTGGGACCCCTTGAATCAGCCTGGATTCCTCCCCTCCCGAGGCTGCCATTCTAGCCTTGGGCTTCCTAAGGCTCTTCGGGCGCTTCCCGCCTCATTGGTGACATTCTCCAGCCCGGCCCGAAGTCACTCCCCCGACTTCTCCGCCCCCTCCCCTCTGCCAGGCGGTGGTGAAGGCACTGGACCAGCTGGCCCAACAAGGCAAGATCAAAGAGAAGATGTACGGCAAGCAGAAAATATACTTTGCTGACCAGGTGAGGGAAACGTGCAGATTCGCACGTGTGTGAGAGTCCGGCGTTAGGTGAATCAGCCCCTGGTATGAACTCTTTGGGAGAATTGAAGCAGCCTGTGAAATTCACCGGTCTTAGGCCAATAAAAGGGTCCCAGCCAGCCTTTAAGTCAAAGTGTGGACCCCCTTTGCTGTCATCCAAATTTCACGAGATTTCCAGACTTGAAATATGATAGAGGACAGAAGATCCTGAGTTGTTGCTATCGAGGTCCATTTATCCTTGGAAGTTCTTATTCCCAATCATCTAGATGAGAACCACCGTCTTCCAAATTATTTTCCTTCTGTCTCCACCCCCTTCCGTAAACACATGTGACATTAACTTTGTATCTCCAGCCCAGACCCCCCTCACCTGGATGCTTCTCAGTCCATTCAGAATCAATATTGCCAAAGTGGAATGCCTCATCTCTCCCCGAAACTGGCTCCTCTTGTATTCTTCTCCCTTAATGGAATCACTCTTCACACAGGCCAGAGACCGGGCCGTCATTCTTTTTTATTATTATTATTATTTGTTTATTTTGGCTGCATTGGGTCTTAGTTGCGGTGGGGGGCTTAATTGACCCCCGCCCACCCGCACGTGGGATCTTAGTTCCCTGACCAGGGATCGAACCCCCGTCCCCTGCATTGGAAGGCGGATTCTGAAGAAAATGAGTATATTTTATTAATCTTTTTTTTTTTAACAACTTTATTGGGGTATAATTGCTTTACAATGGTGTGTTAGTTTCTGCCTTATAACAAAGTGAATCAGTTATACATATACATATGTTCCCATATCTCTTCCCTCTTGCGTCTCCCTCCCTCCCACCCTCCCTATCCCACCCCTCCAGGCGGTCACAAAGCACCGAGCTGATATCCCTGTGCTATGCGGCTGCTTCCCACTAGCTATCTACCTTACGTTTGGTAGTGTATATATGTCCATGGGAAGGCGGATTCTTAACCACTGGACCACCAGGGATGTTCCTGGAGTCATTCATTCGTTCGTTTACTTATTTCTGCATTGGGTCTTCGTTGCTGCGTGCGGACTTTCTCTAGTTGCGGCGAGTGGGGACTACTCTTCGTTTCGGTGTGTGGGCTTCTCATTGCGGTGGCTTCTCGTTGCGGAGCACAGGCTCTAGGTGCGTGGACTTAAGTAGTTGCAGCACGTAGGCTCAGTAGTTGTGGCACGTGGGATCTTCCTGGACCAGGGATCAAACCTGTGTCCCCTGCATTGTTAGGCAGATTCTTAACCACTGCGCCACCAGGGAAGTCCCGGGGAATCATTCTTAACTTCCCTTATTTCACATGCCCAGTCAGCCATCAAGTCCAGTTGTTTTCCTCTTCTTGAATCCATCCTCTCCTTTTCCAGCTGCCACCACTGCTCTAGTTTAGGTGCTCCTCATCTACTGCAATATCCTCCTAACTCCTGGCCTCCTTAAACATATCTGAAACATTACAGCCAGAATAATCTATGTACGTACAAATCTAGTCATGCCGTTTCCCTACTGAAAACTCTAGTGCTCCCTAGAACAGATAAAAGGCACTTGGAGACCTGGCCCCAGCCTGCCTCTAGCCTCTCCTGTCCCTGTTATTTCTCCATTCATCAATACTAGACCATTTAGATGCGTTTTACTCCTGTGGCCTTTGCTCATTGTCCTTCCTCTGCTCAGAGTTTTTGAGTCCCTTCTTTCCCTTTGCCCGGCTAACTCTTACTTATCCCTTAGGATTTCACGCAGGTATCACCTCCAGAAACCTTCCCTGAATGCTGTGAGCTAACTGCCTTCTTCGGGCACCTACCTCTTTTGAGGCACACTCTATTGTAATTGTCTTTTCACTTGTCTCCCTCACAAAACTGAAGCTGTTCTGGGGCAGACCCCATTTCTCATCTTCCTTTACTCAGTAACCCCACAGGATTTAATAGCCACCGTCAAGGCTAATTATCCTAAAATAGGTTTCATTATATTACTGCTCTATTGAAGATCCCTTAAAGTTGTTGGCAGATTTTTTTTTTTTCTGTAAAGGGCCAGTTAATATTTTTATGCTTTGCAGGTTAGATGGTCTCTTGTCCCAGTTACACAACTGTCACTAGTACTCAAGTCTGCCACCGTAGAGCAAAACCAGCCATGGACAATATGTAAGCAAGTGGATGTGGCTACATTTCCATAAGTTTTTTTCAAAAACATGCATCTGGCAGGATTTGGCCTGCAGGCTGTAGTTTGCTGCCTCCTGCCCTAATGGTTTACCTCACCTGAATGTAGAGTCCAAACTGCCTGGGCTGGTATTCCCATCCTTTCCATTCTGCTTCCCATCACCACTGACAAGACCCCACTGAGCCCCAGCACAGGCCTTTTCTAGCTGCTGGTCTCATGGGAGAGGTTCCTCAGACTTCACTGGTATCCTTTATCTAAATACCTCCCACCATGCCTCTTCACCTGTCCAGATTCTTCCTATTGTGGAAACCCATAATTAGGTATCATCACCTTGAGAAGAATGTTCCTTTACTCCTTCAGCCCAGTGAGTGGTTTTGCCGGTAACCTGAAAGATATTTCTGTCCTGTTATTCAGTATCCTGCACCTCAAAACCCCTTGAGGACGATTATCAGGTTTCAACTTGTTCTTTTACAGCTTTTTGAGTGGACTGGTACTGACCGAGTGACTGCTCGAAAGTACCCTCTCACTGTCTTCCCAGGCCCAGATTTGCGAGTGTGTATGAACGTGGCCTTCCCAAACGTGGGTTCCCTTCTTGCTTCTCCCATCAGCCTGCTTCTATTTATCCTTTTGTCTCTGGCAGGAACAATTTGACACGGTCAGTGATGCTGACCTCCATGTCCTGGATGCCCGAATCGTGGCCCTCACCGCCAAGGTGCAGGCACTGCAGCAGGGCTGCCGCCACATGGAGGCGGGTAGGACTGGGCAACCCCAGAAGGTACCGCTAGTGTCAGGGTCAATCCGAGGTCAGGAATTACCAAGTGAAAGGTTTGTTGACTGCAGTGTTGTCTTCTTGCAGCAAAGATCCCTTTGCTGGGCTGTCATAGGCATTACCTTAAAATCAGTGTCTAATAACTAATGGCTTTTGAAGATAAGTGGGCAGGACAGGCATTTGCCTTCCCTGCTGTGAGTACCAGTATATGGTTCCCACACTTCCCTTTACTCTGCTGCTTTAACTGACTACAGCTAACAGTCTACTCGGACTCACTCCCCTCAACTATTTGTAGATGGGGAAGGAAAGAAAACTAGAATAAACCGATAATTCTGTAAGCCTTAATCTCTCTTGAGGATTTCCAGAATATGGGACCCATTCTGGACCCTGTGTATAGAGCCCAGAGCGAGGTGGAGGCCTGGTCTCCTACCTCAGGGTAGCCAGTGACCTCTCCGTGGGATGTGGTTTTAGAGCTGAAGGAGTTAGCTAGTGCCCTGACCACACCGGAGATGCAGAAAGAGATCCAGGAGTTAAAGAAGGAATGTGCTGGCTACACACAGAGACTGAAGAACATCAAAGCGGCCACCAACCACGTGACTCCAGAAGAGAAAGAGCAGGTGGGTGGGGAGGGGGTGGGGAGCAGGGAGGGCTGCCTGTGCAGGTTCAAAGTGAGGAGTGTCGACCCCAGCGGCTGCTGTGGGGCTGAGGGGGTCAGAGGAACCTGTTTCCCTGTCTAGGTGTACAGAGAGAGGCAGAGGTACTGCAAGGAGTGGAGGAAGCGCAAGAGGATGGTAAGTGCGGGGGAACCCTAGGCAGGCCCTGGACAGCGGCAGCCGCCGGGGGTATCATGGACCGTCAGGCAAGCCAAGTACTGCCCATCTGAAAGGGGGCGGTTTTGTTTCTTGTCAGGCAACAGAGCTGTCTGATGCAATCCTTGAAGGATACCCCAAGAGCAAGAAGCAGTTTTTTGTAAGTGGTGTTCTCCCTTCCTTGCTCCCCTGGGGCCTGCGTCCAGGGAGGTCTCATTCACTTGTCTTGCTGCCCACCCCCCCCACCCCCCCCCGCAGGAGGAAGTTGGGATAGAGACAGATGAAGATTACAACCTCAAGCTCCCAGATCCCTGAGGCCCTCCGGCAGGCCTGGGAACACAGACGTCCTGGACTGGCTGCCTTGTTTAGGTCCGCTTTTGGGCACACACCAAAGTACTGGGTGGAGCACTGGTGGCCCAGAGAGGATGGTTTCACACATTTCGTCATCCACGTTTCGACTGCCTGAACTTAACAGTTAGATGGGGAACAATGCAAAAGGAAAAGCATTTGGCAATATTTATTGTAATATAATTTGATATAAAAATATTTAATTTCCTCTGGATAATCAAACCTCCCAAATATCAAACCTGAGGAAGGCAAAAGAGAGCTTGGGGGACAAGGGCAGGGAGAGGCTACTATGCACAGCATTTAAGGAGCCCAGGGCCTCACCCAGGACTCTCCTGGGCTCTACACTCCAGGAGACCTTTAGAAAATCTTCTCTACCCACCTTCACCCCGCCCTAAGTCCTGGGGGAAATGCAGGCAGCACTGAGATGCTGGAGACCCAGATACACTTGACAGAAAGCCTGGGAGTGATCTTGAGACCAGTTTTCCAAAATTGTAACTTTAGCAAAATTGCATTGTTGGTGTTTAGAAAAATTAAAAAAATGTAATATGTAGTGTTGTGTCACATTTGACTTTGCCGTGCAGTGCTACTGCCTGTGGGGACACAGAGGGCAGGAGTGGGTGAGGAGGTTGCTTCCCTCTACCACCCAGAGTAGGGGGCAAGGGCAGGAACCTGGCAGCCCTGCCCTGAGCTGGCCAGAGAAAGCTCTGGCCTCACCTTGGGCTGACCAGGCAGCCCTAGCCTAGGCATGAGGCCACCTTTCACCCTTCATGGCTGTGAGAGTATTTTCCCTTCCTCCTTTCTTCCCATCCAACGACTGCCACAGTGGCCAGACTTAGGCTAAAGGTTGCCAGAGAGACCAGAACAGGCAAACGGTAGTTACCAAATGGGAGCAGAAACCTGAGGCCTAGACAAAGGGAGAGGCCAGGAGCTTTCTAGGGTTCCCAGAGCAGACCCCATCCCGAGGACTCCTATGGGGAGGGGGAAAGACTAGGTAGGTCTGAGATCTATGGTCAGTATAATAAATTAATCAAAGCTTTCATAATAACCTTCCCCCCTCCCCAGCCCCACTGAAGATGGGGCTGAGGGGGAGGGGGGAGCTGGGGAGCCAAACACTGAGGAGAAAGCAGCTGACTGGTGTGCAGTGTCACAGTCCAATCTCATAAGCCCAGTGGCTCCACGGCCAAGTAGGAGACTCAAGGCCTCTTGTTGGCTGTTCTGCAGGTTCCAAGAGCTGGTCAGTAAAGCTGGTTCTTCAACTGATGTAGGACACCAGTCACAATCTCCCGCAGGGTCTGAGGGGCAGCAGAGAAGAGAGAGATCATGCTCACGGAGGGCACAGAGCTGCTCAGCGACGCCTGCCTGAGCCACGTGTGCTCTTCAGAGTGCAGTTAAAACAAAAAACCTGGGAAGCACTGATGTCTACAATTTGCAGATGCCCCCAAAACAGGATGGAGTCAGTCAGGGATGGAGAGATGCATTACTATGTGATCAAGCAAATACAAAAAAGGTTAATGGTAAACTTTGGCGGGGAGGGGGGGATATATGAGTGTTCATTATAAAATTCTCTCACTGCTGCAGTATGTTTAGTGTTTCACAATAAAAATGCTGGGACATGCTTTCAGCTGAAAACATTTCCTCTAAGATCAGAAACAAGACAAGGATGCCCACTTTCACCACTTTTATTCAACATAGTTTTGGAAGCCCTAGCCATGGCAATCAGAGAAGAAATAAAAGGAATCCAAATTGGAAAGGAAGAAGTAAAATATCACTGTTAGCAGATGACACAATACTAAACATGGAAAATCTTAAAGATGCCAGCAGAAAACTACTAGAGCTCAGCAACGCATTTGGTAAAGTTGCAGGTTATAAAATTAATGTACAGAAATCTCTTGCATTTAAGTATCAAAGAAAAATTAAGAAAACAATCCCATTTACCATCACATTAAAAAGAATAAAATAAACCTACCTAAGGAGATAAAAGACTTGTACTCTGACGGAAAGAAATTGAAGATGACACAAACAGACAGAAAGATATACCATGTTCTTTGACTGGAAGAATCAATATTGTGACAATGACCATACTACCCAAGGCAATCTACAGATTCATTGCAGTCCCTGTCAAAATACCAATGGCATTTTTCACAGAACTAGAACAAATAATTTTAAAATTTGTATGGAAAAACAAAAGAACCCGAATAGGCAAAATAATCTTGAGAAAGAACAGAGCTGGAGGTATGCTCCCTGGCTTCAGACTATACTACAAAGCTACAGTAATCAAAACAGTATGGTGGGCTTCCCTGGTGGCACAGTGGTTAAGAATCCGCCTTCCAATGCAGAGGACGCGGTCAAGATCTGGTCAAGGAACTAAGATCCCACATGCCACAGGGCAACTAAGCCCAAGCGCCACAACTGCTGAGCCCGTGAGCTTGAGCCCATGCACTGCAATGAAGAAGAACCCACATGCCGCAATGGACCCAGCGCAGCCAGAAAAACAAAAAACCACAATGAGATATCACCTCACGTCTGTGAGAATGGTGATCATCAAAAAGAACACAAATAACAAATGTGGAGGAAAGGGGACCCTTGCACCCTGTTGCTGGGAATGTAAACTGGTGCAGCCACTGTGGAAAACAGTATGGGGGTTTCTCAAAAAACTAAAAATAGAGCTACCATATGATCCAGCAATTCCACTCCCGGGTATATATCCAAAAAAAAATAGAAACACTAATTCAAAAAG
This sequence comes from Phocoena phocoena, assembly GCF_963924675.1. Taxonomy (NCBI): domain Eukaryota; kingdom Metazoa; phylum Chordata; class Mammalia; order Artiodactyla; family Phocoenidae; genus Phocoena; species Phocoena phocoena. The sequence continues at coordinate 19,139,748 of NC_089237.1, forward strand.
ATATACGCAACCCTATGTTCCAGCAGCATTATTTACAACTGCCAATATACGGAAGCAACCTGAGCATCCATCAACAGGTGAATGGATGAAGAAAATATGGTGTATATATATACAATGTAATATTACTCAGCCTTAAAAGAATGAAATAATGCCATTTAAAGCAACATGGATGGACCTAGAGATTATCATACTAAGCAAAGTAGATCAGAAAGAGAAAAACAAATACCACATGATATCACTTATATGTGGAATCTAAGTTGACACAAATCAACATCTCTACGAAACAGAAACAGACTCACAGACACAGAGAACAGCCTTGAGGCTGCGGGGGTGGGGGAGGTAGGGAAGGGAAGGAGTGGGAGTTTGGGATTAGCAGAGGCAAACTTCTGTATATAGGATGGATGCATAAACAGCAAGGTCCCACTGCAGAGCACAGGGAACTATATTCAATATCTTGTGACAAACCATAATGGAAAAGAATATATGTATGTATAACTGAGTCACTTTCCTGTACAGCAGAAATTAACACAACACTGTAAATCAACTGTACTTTAATAAAATTTTTAAAAGTACCAAAAAAAACCCTGCAAAAAACCGAGATGAATGGATAAAGAAGATGTGGTATACACACACACACACACACACACACACACACAATGGAATACTCCTCAGCCAGAAAGAAAAATGAAATTTTGCCATCTGCAGCAACATGGATGGACTTGGAGAGCATTATGCTAAGTGAAATAAGTCAGAGAGATTCCACATATAAGCGTATAACATTACTTATACGTGGAATCTAACTAAATACAACAAACTAGTGAATATAACAAAAAAGCAGCAGATTCACAGATACAGAGAACAAACTAGTGGTTACCGGTGGGGGGCGGGGCTGAGGGCAATATCGGGGTGGGGGAGTGGGAGGTACAAACTACTGGGTGTAAGGCTGCAAGAAGGTATTGTACAACATGGGGAATGCAGCCAATGTTTTTTGTAATAAGTGTAAATGGAGTGTAACTTTTAAAAATTACATTTAAAAAAATGTTGGGAAACAAAAATGTGAGAATCTCAGATACAAGTCAAGCCTCAGAAAAAGCAACCAGGCCTCAAAAATGGAAGACTCAGTGCAACCATTAACACACTCTCCATTACAAATGATAATTAGAAACCCCATGGAAAGCTACTTCAGTGGGCCTGGGGGTGGGGGCCAGGAATCTTTCCAAAAACCCCAAGTAAGTCTGCTGCGAGTGATCGGGGCTTACTTGCTGGGCGGCTGAGGAGGAATGCCTGAGGCTGCCATTACTTGCCGCTATGTGGGTGAAACAAAGGCCAAGAGCTAGGCCTTGCATTAGGGAGTGCTCCAATCCTTCTTGCCAAATGAAACCTTAACAGGCAAAACTGGGCTAGAAAGCAAAGGGGGAAACAGGAATACTGAAAGTTGTAGAAATATCCTCCAGAAACCTACAACCTGCTACCCTGTCTCTCTGAACAAACAACGGCTGGGGCCACCGTGCCTGAGGGAAGACCCCCAACCCCGTGTCCACTGCTGCCCCATACCTGAGGTTTACAGTGCTCCTCGATCCAGCTGAAGACACAGGCCGACAGCTCCTGGAAGCTGGCCACGGAGATAGAGGCATTGAAGGACTGGAAGAGGGAGTCCATGATGCCTTGAAACACGTTGAACTTCACCTGGTCGGAGACCTGGTCCTCCCCCTCGTGGGGGTTGTCCTGGTGTGCCTTCACAATCTGCTCGTAGTTCCTGAGAGCGAACAGGCCGGGGCTAAGGGGCTGCAGCAGCTCCACCGGCCCAGGAGGAAGAACAGCGCTGCCCTACGTACTCCCCTGGGAAGGAGACTCCCAGAGAGCCTTGGGGAGGTATTCAACATCAGCTAGGTACTGCTTCCAGGTCAGAAGTGGTGACCCACCCTCTCCAGCCTTCCCTTCATTAATCCCACAGGCGTTTCCAGAGTATCTGCTACAGTTGGGATAGAGTCCTGCCTACCACATGAGAGAGTGAGAATATTATCTGATGTGGCCTTTGAACAAAGGGAAGGGCATGAACTGAAGGGGCCTCAGAGTCCCCTCAGAACCAGAAGCCCTGGCTCCCCCAGCCCAGCACCCCCCTTACACTTTCATGATCTTTAGGGCCATGACGTCCTTGCGTAGCGTGGATACCTCCTCCTCCTGCTTTTTCTTCTCCTTGTGCAAAAACTGGATGTAGTCAATGGCTGGAGTGGGGGAGGGAAGAGGGGGTGGGCACAACCAGAAGGACCAGGCTGATTGTGTCTCCCCTTCCCCCAGACCCCACCTCTCCTGTTACAACCACCCCACCAGGGCCAGGCCAAAAGCGGCTCTGAGGCGCTAGCCTTCACAGCCCCCTTGGCTCCAAGCCCTCCAGTGCTCTCCTGGCCATACTCTTCTGCAGAACGATGGCCTTGCTGAGCTTTTGGGAGCCAATGGAGAAGTCTTGCTGCTGACAGGTGGGAACGATGGTCTGCAGGTCATCATAGCCTCTCTGTGGAGACAGCAGGGGACATGGGTTCCTTAACTAAGGGGTTAAGGCAAATGGGCACAAAGTTTTTCTTCCATGATATCAGGTACCATGCTCACTCACTCAAAGGGAGTGGGAAGGAGGGAGAAGTTCATGTCCAGGGCCTAGACTAGCTGCCCCCAAGCCTGCTTGGGACTGCCTGACGGGGTCAAGGCAGAGTGGATCTGAAGTGTGCAGTGCCCTCCTGCGCTGGCTGAGGTGCAGGCATCCCCAATCACCTTGATGGCATCCCTCCTCTTCTGCTCAGCCTGAGTGTGTGCTCGCCGCCGCCGGTCCTTGTAAGACTCCTTGTAGGATTCCTGGTGGTAATCGCTGTCCTCGTCATCTACGCTCAGAGTTGGGGGCAGGGAGAGGTCATTCTGGGGCCCAGTGGGGCCCATCTAGCCCACTTTTCCCCAGCTGGGAAGAAGAACCTGGTACCCAGAGATGGCAGATAGATACAAGAACCTAATATCCCAGATGAGGTGAGAGATGGCAATACCCTGCTTCTAGCACTACGGTTCCAGCGCCTCCACGTGGATGGCTGGAGCTGCCCTGTCTAGGAAAGATACTAAAATGAAGGCATATCTGGTTCCCCCGAGTGGGGGGGACGTTGCTGCCTACCTGTGTTGGGGACAGAAGAGGCACTGGTGGAACCGATGCTATTAGCTCTGGACACTACACTCCCCTTGCGGGTGCTTTCTACAAAAAGCCCTGGAAAAGAGAGGCCCCAATCACTAAGCGGTAGGATAGAGGGAGGGGCCCTGCTAGGAGCATAATGGCTTCCTGGGCCTTAAATACTGACCTCTCCCCTTCAACCCAAAAGCCAGCCATACTGGGCCACCCACTTCCTGTCGTGCCATTTCGTAGTGCTCCTGTCTCTAGTGTCTACTCTGCTCCACAGGCCTGCAGTGATACCTCCTGGCTCACAAAGTGGCATCTGGGCGTGATGATGGTGAGTGACCAGCTGTCACTACTTCCATCACGTCCCTGCTCCAGGACATAGGGAACTAGGTGTCACCCTCGGATGCTTCCTGCCCCTGTCCTCCAGCTCCTCCTCCCTCGCTGCTCAGGCCCGCTCAGCTCAAGGGCAGTGGACTGTGCTCAGGTGTGGCTAGCAAGGCCACTTAAATCTATAGGGCTGAAATGGGAGTGTCCCTCCAGAGCTGCAGACGGTGGGGGAGGCCACTCACCGGGGTCCAGGCTGTTGTCGCTGTACGCATACTCGACCTGCGGCACCGAGCAAGGGAGAAGCCCGTTCAGACCTCCGCCCCTGCGCGCGTGTACAAACACACACACACACCCACCCCTGGGGTGCGCGGGCAGCCGCAGGATTCCCCCAGAGCCAAGAGTGGCTAGGCCGCGGGAGCGCCACCCCTCGGCAGGACCCCGTCCGCCCACTCCACACCCCCAGCCCTCCAACCCCGTCCCCTCACACCCGCGCGCACACGCCTCAGTTGTCTTCCCACCTTGGCACACGCGGGGTGAGAGCTGTCTTCTCTGCAGCCCCGGGGCCCGGAGAGCGGGAGTAGCTCTGGGGACTTCAGGGAATCCCCTCGTCTTCCGGACCCCCTACGTGCACGAGCCCGACCCGCCCTCCCCTCGCCGGCGTGCGCGCCCACGGGGCTTGCCTTGACCCAGGGGTCCTCCGGAGAGGGGCCCGGCTCCGTCATCTCCGACCCACCGAACCGGAAACCTGCCCGCGGGCTGGCCCCCTGCGGCGAGGAAGCGGCGATGCGCGCCCACGTGACCCAAACCCACCAACCCGCGGCCCAGAGGCGGGGGGCGGGGCGGGGAGGCTGCGCATGCGCGACCCGGAAGACGCCCACGACGCCCACCACCCCCACCCGCTGCGGCCGGTGGAGTCCTGGAGTCCGGCTTGGTGTCGGGGCTAATACCGGCGGTCTTGGGGCCGACCTACCCGCCCGTCCCTGCCCTTCCTCAGGGCAGGCGTCCCAGCCGCCGCGACATGAAGCACATTCGGTGAAACGGGCTCCCCGCAAAAGGCTGGTACGCGGTGTCGCAGAGGGTTGCGCGCACGCGCACTGCCGAGGCCAGCCAGCTCCCGAGGACCGGGACGAGTTTCCCGGACCTGCAGTCTTGGCCACCTCGTCCGACCCCTCCGGGGTGCAACCTCTGTGAGGCCAGAGGCCCCGCGTGGCTTGTTGTAGGATGCTCCTGCAACGCCCAGCCCAAGTCTGGCAGGATAGTTGAGGAACTGACGCTTTCAAAGAGCCTGTTAGCCAAGTCATGCTACTTTGTAAGCTAAGCAAACTGAGGTACCTACAAAGTCCAGAACGTATCCAAAAGCACACAGCTAGTCAGTGATAGGGCCAAGACTGGCCTCAGTCCGGCTAGCTTCAAAAGCCATGCTCTTAACCACTGCATTCCTGGCTTACAGCTCGGGCCTGGGCCCTGCACTTGTGGCTTAAGTGTCGCAAAGATACCCAAAGGCATTGGAGCAGGAAGTAAGCACCACACAGGCAGCACCTAGCAACATTCACCTTTAATTCTGTAACAAGTTTCAGTGTTTGCCCTGGCTCCAGCCCACCATGGGTGCCACAAACCTGTGGGCAAAAGCGAGGATGGGACAACGCTAGGGGGCCTGCTCCCCCAAGAGCTACATTCTCAGTGTTGGCCAAACACTGGCAAGCTGGGTAGGCTTCCTGTGTCCAGCAGGCCCAGCTTAGCACAGAGCTCCCTAGGCCCCAGCTAGGGTGAGCTTCAAGGCCCCAATTCGCCATCATCACTGGATCTCTTGTCAGCTCCAGGGGTCAGTTTGGCCCCACAGAGAACTCATTGTCAGTCATGGGCCTGATGGTGCCTCGGAGATGCGCTTCTGCAGGAGGGCCCAGGCTTTCTCCACCTTCGGACAGGCCAGAATGTTGGGAAGAAAAGAGGACAGGGTCCTACACGCATCCACTGGAGACTCCCTCCCCACAAGCCAGCCTTTCCCTGGGCACCAACCTGGTGCTGGGTGACGTGTGGCTCCCAAAAGGTGCTCAGCACCACGTGGCTCTGGTCCACAAGCTGCTGCCCGCTCATCTGGCTCTGCAGCCGGCTTTGGGCCGCAGCCTCACTCAGGCCGTCCCTCTCCACAATGCGTCGTACAGCCTGGGCAGACAAGGCATTCATCAGCCCACTGGTTCAGAGCAGGATGCGGGCTACAATGGGGATAGAGTGGGGGGTGGGATCCAGATACCTCAGTCTCAGGGATGACAACGGTCCACACCTCATGGACCATGTTCTGCCAGCCTGCTTCAAGCAGCATGGCGGCATCAATCACGCACACATGCTTTCCTGTGGGGAGACCCCAGTCACTGCCAGCAGCACCTTGCCACTTGCTACCAGTCAGAGAGCCAAGGAAACACAGTCCCAGGGAAAGCGGATGGTCTGATTTAGGGTGGGAAAGCTCCCGAGGGAGATTCCGCTTAGCTGTTCCCTTGGGCTGCTCACTCACCCTCAGCCATAGCCTGCTCCATTTCCTCTCTGGCCAGCTTTGCGATAACTGGCCACATAATGTCCGTGAGCATCTTCAGCTGCTTCTGAGAAAGGGAATGGAAGGGGTGGGCAGAGTTTACCCTCCCCCGGATGAGATGGAGCCAGCCCGAGGGGGGAGGCAGTTGGGAACAGTTGAGTGGAAACTGGCATTCTGGGCCAGACCAGAGAGGTCCACTGGGTCCCAACCTCTGGGTCTAGTAGCAGCTGCAGAGCCCTCGGAGAGGTGTGTGTTTACCTTGTTCCCAAACACCCGGCTGCCTAGGACCTTCCTGTTGATAATGCCATCTTTATGGAGAATATCTGGATGACAGAGACAGAGGATTGGGCAAGGAGGCCAGCCATCTCCTCACTTCAGGCCACCTCCAGCCCTCCCCAGTTATTACCTGTTCCAAAGGCTTTCACAACAGGCTGGTAGGCAGGACCACCCGGGGCATAGGCCCGGTGGCCCAGGTGGTCACTGTCGATAACATATGCCCCCAGGCCCTTCAGCCGCTGAGCTACTGAGCTCTTCCCAGAGCCACTGATGCCCGTCAGCCCAATCACGTAGAAACCTGGGGGGAGCTCTGGCCTCTTCTATGGGAAGATAAGAGGGAACCCCACAGTTACTAGGGTCCCCAGACTCAGGTTTGAGGCTGAACCCTTCAGTCTCTCCTCTCCAGCATTCCCAGCCCACCCACGCAGGGGAAGGGGTGGGAGGCAGGTGGGTTAGGCTTACATGTGGAGGCCGGAGCAGGTTTCCCAGCATTTGTTGGCGGAAGCTGGAGGAGCTGACTTTGTCCTCTTCGTTTTCCTTGTGGTTTAGGTCCTTCAGCAGCTGGATCTGGTACAAGGTGAGCTCCTCCAGGTCCTGAGGCAAAGGAAGAGTGAGGAGAGAGAAGGAGGGTTGAGATGAGGACAAATCTATCGCCTTATCCTCCCCTGCCTACCCAGAGGTAGAGCTTGCCTCGGAGGGCAAGCTGGGAAGTTCCTCCTTGCCTCTTCCCACCACCTTGAGCCCTCTCTTCCCTCCTCTGGGGTCATGTACTTCCAACAGCCCCCAGTGGCCTTCCCCATCCCCATCCACTCCCTCTGCCAGTCTCCCTCAGGGGTTACATTCTCAAGGCGGAAGCGGTTGACGGCCATCCCCCCACGATAGGTCTCCTCGCTGACCACCAGGAACTCCAGAGAGGGGTCAGAGCCAGCGGGCCCATAGGGGTCCAGCAGGGGGATGATATCAAAAGTCAAGGAGGGCTTGATGTCCACCAGGAACTCACTCAGATGTTCCACGCGTTCTGCGTAGGGTTGGAGCAGCTCAGGGAGCAACTTGCCTGGGGAAGGAGCCCAGAACAGTGAGATCTTTTTACTGGGGAGGAAGAGTGTGGGCCAGTTCAGGGGAGAGCGTCCCTAAGCATCCTATCTCCAGAGGGGAGCTGGGCAGTGATCGGGGGAGCTATGAGGAGGCAGCAGGCAAGCACAATAGAGCTGCAAGGGCTGGCGCGTGTGCAGAGAACTAGCAGTGCCAGGAGGCACCAGAGTCAGATGGAGAATTCCAAGAGCCAGAGAATTCCGAGAGGCTCCTCTGACTGCCTGTGGCACTGCTACCTACAACTTGCTCATCCATTTATTCCCTGGGACTCAAACTTCAGGATTCATCACCTGGAGAATTTGTTTAAAAGTGCAGGTTCCTTGGCTACACATTTGGGGGATCCTGATTGAATGGTGACTAGACCACACACCTAGAAAGCTGCATTTATTCATTTAACAAAATTCCCTCAGTACCAACTGAGTGCCAGGCACTGTGACATTTGGGAGTGGTGGGAAGTAACGGACGGCCCCACCCTTCCTCAATCTTGGCCTGGGGGGAGGGTAAGACTGCCCTAACTCAGTCTCTCTCACTCACTCTTCAACAGGTCTTTGTCTGCTACTCCCACCACAAGCTGCTCCTGAGCCAGGAGACATGCGACGCTGAGCAACACCTTGTGGGCATTGTGCAGGCGGTCGAACGTGCCACCCACAGCACCTCGCCGGTGGCCACGCACTGGCTGCTTGGCAGACCTGCCCACGGGGGAGGCTGGGCTGATGGTGGAGGCTAAGGGGACGTCCAGGGACCCCACGGGCAGAACTCCAGGCCCATAATCGGGGTATAGGAGCACCGAAGACAGTTGCGGACAACAGCTGTAACAACTGGTGGCATAACGTTCGAGCTGTTGCTTGGCTGGGTTGTACTGGCTTCCATCCAGGGTCTGGAAGTCGGTCAGCACCACTTCCGGCGGGTGGGCCAGGTTCTGGACTGAGCTGGTCAGGGGAGGGAGAAAGCTCTTGGTTCGGATATTGGTCAGCAGAATTCTAACGTCCAGGTGCCTGTGGACGTCGGCGCCAGCGTAGAGGTGCGTGATGAAATCGATAACTTCAAACGTGGCCTGCACGGGGCTGGACTGGGGCTGAGCCGGGCCGCCCAGGCACATGCCCGGTTGCAGGTGTACATAGAGCGTGTGATTCACCAACCGGGCCGCCGAGGTCAGGATGGGGGCCAGGCGAGGGGCCAGGGAGGTCAGCGGCGTTGTCAACACCAGGAGGCCCGACCGGAATACGGCCATGCTGCCCAGGCCTGCGGACAGTCAGAGAGACAAGGCGAGGGTTACTGAGTGGTATGTGTCTGAGGCCGAAGACTGTAGGAGGACTCGGACCCAAGAGAGGGAGACCTGGAGCAGGGATGGCGTTCCCAGCGCGGATCGAGAGGAACCCGGGGGAGGGTACGGGACCTGGCAAACGGCGCCTCGGGGCTGTGCTCTAAATCTCAGTTTTATCATTTCTCAGACGGAGCGGTGAATTCGCTGAATTGCATCGAAATCCCGGGAGGGGAAAACTCGGCAGGAGCCCCTGAGTCATAAGGCTGGGGATCCAGAAATCCTGGGCGCTCTTGCTGAGCGGCACCAGGATCTTCAAGGAATCGGAGGAGAGTACTAAAGGCGCTCAGGCTCGGGTCCTACTTACTGAGACCTCCGGGCCTTGGTTCCGCTTGCACCACCGCGAAGGCTTCCCCAGCCGCGACCAGTTAACATTAGTTCCGGTGCTGCGACTCCGAGCTACGGAACCTGAGAAAGGCCAAACATCTCAACTTTGGTTCGGCGAGGGATTCTCGCGAGATTTCTCATGGGGTGGGGCACCTGCATTGATAAGGAGCCGAGCTCGGGGCTTTGGGAGATACGCGGAAACTTATTTCCAAAACCCAACCTCACGGGGCCTGGGCCGAGTAGGTCAAGGCGGACTTGAAAGCCCGTTTCACACGGGTGCCCTTCAGACTCTAAGAGGAGAGGTTGGCTTCAGCCAGGTCCCTCAGGAGACAGCGGCAAAGGCGGAACTAACACCTGGCTTTCCTGCGTAAATCGCGGGGACGGAGGTTGGGGGTCGTAGGGTAGCACTTGAATTAGGTTTCGGTGTCCCCGGAGCCCTCCTGGCACCCTCCCAGTCTGAGGATCCTCATGTTGGAGGTCACAGGACAATTCTGTCCAAGCCCCCATTTCACAGATGGAAAAATTGACGCCCTGTGTGTTCCAGGGATATCTGGGGAGGTAAGGACAGAGGCCATGTGCCGTGGCTCCCGTGCAGTGCTCTCCACATCATCCAGAACCAGTGATATGACGGTTTTTTACGGAGAGAGAGGAGGAGGAGGAGAGCTCTGCGTGTGAGCTCAGTAGAGCTGCCAGAGAATGGTCCCTATGGACGGGAGAAAAGGGGGCGGCGGGGGTGGGGGGGGGGGAGAGGGGTGGGACTTAGTGCCGAGGGTTTACCGTGAAGCTAATGAGTGCTGGAGAGGCTGGAACTGGAAATCTCCGTGGGAGGACAAAGCCAGGTTGCCATCAGGAAACATTTCGGGTAAATTATCCAGGACGATCTAAAAAGGGAGGGAAACCAATCTCCAGGATTCCACTACAGTAATGTGTTGTAGTTTATTTTCCCAAACTAAATAAATGCTCACTTTCATACTTAATTTTGTGGGGTTTGTATTCCTAAAGAGGTCTCCCAAAGCGTAAAGCCTCTGGCATTTGGTCCTGGAGTCAAGGATGGAAGAGTTTTAGTGCCACAAAGGCCTTGAGACCAGGATTCTTGCAAAGACATCTTAAGTTGGGTTTTAAAGAGAGGACCAGTTGAAGAAGCAAACCGCAAAGACGGTCAGGAAATTCCCTGAAACATCTGGACACACAGTCTCACATGCCTACTTAGACATTGTTGGAGGAGGTTATCTGAATGATGTGACTGCCAGTTGACCCTTGAGCTGGACACAGGCAGTCAGAGGCTGCTCACCCCTCCCGTGTCCTTGGAATGTAGCCTGCCCACAACTCCCGCAGTGGGAGCTGTTTCAAGGACGCAGACTTGAGAGGGCAATGTGTTGTTGCGACCAGCTGGATGAATTACATGACTGAACCCAGTTAAGGCCTCTGTAGAAACTTGAAGATTCTGGTGTGCAGGTGCAGAGATCTACTCTTCTAGCACTGCCCAGGACAAGCCTCGTATGTAAGTTCCCTTGCTTATTAAACCTGCCACCTACCAATCTGGAGTGGCTGTCTCTTTCTTCAGTCTCTCTTTGCCCTCTGTGTATGGGGCCAGTTTACAAATCAACATTGGCAGGCCTGCCAGGAGACCGAAGAAATGGGCCTTGGGAAAGAGGCACCTGCATGGGAAATCTTGGGAAACGCAGGCTGGTCTAATGTGCTTGTTTGAGGAACTGTGCCGGGCGCACCGCGGCTAAGACGGGAGATGAATGTCTGCAGGGTGGGCTGGCCACTGCTGTGGGCAGGTCGCTGGCCACTGATGCCTAACTAGAGGCTGAAACTCAAGTTGAAAAGCTGGAAGAAGAGCTGAGGTTAGAGAAGGACGTGCATTGTCCACTGTTCTGCTCACTTCGGGGCTGGCAGGCAGGGTGGGGGAGTGGGATGGTAAGTTGGAGACATTACTGTGCGGTTTACAAAGCTAGGAGCTCGAGAGCTGCCTCAAATTAAGGTCCAAACGCTTTTGACAAAGCCTGACTGGATGCTAAGAGGTGGAATCCCCAGGAAAGTGAAGGGCGGGGGGGTTGTGGTGACTGACAGTAAAACACATGAAACACCCCATGCCATAGGACCCCTATGCAGAAGAAAACGAAAACCAGGTGATGACCATCCCAGCCAGCAGGGCAGCCCCCATTCAGGAAACGTTCACGATGAGAGAATAAACGTCCACTGAGATTAGTGATACAGCTGCCGAATTCCAGCAAAAGGCCAGGGAAAGTATCCAAGCATGGTTAGTATGGCTATGGGATTGGGGGGGCGTGGGGATGATTTCCCTGGCTGGGCAGGAGGCAGAGAAAATGAGCAACGTCACCACACAGCCGGCCCTCCTGAAGCATCTGCATAGGACTTGGTGGCTCGAGGTCCTCACTCCCTTATAGATTGGATTATTCTAACCTGCAGGGAGGCTTGTCCCAATACGAGGGGTTTCCCTGGGCATGTGGGACCCTGGAAATCTATAGAGGAGGTGCAACAACTCCTTAGGGAGTTGGGAGTGAGACAGGCCATCTATGCTCCTATCTTTGAAGGGCCTGATCAGGCCACATTCACTGCAGGAATGAAAGCCAAGATACTCCAGACTGCCCCCACCACCTGGTATGGGACAGTAATAACCACGCTGAGCCCAGTTGTGGGACAAGACATTTGTGATGTTGGGCAATCCATTGCTGATCTAGAGGAAACCAACAAATCCCAGGAACAGTTACATACTGGCCTGCAGGAAAGACCCAAGACAGAGAGGGAACTCAAAAAGCCAAAAGGCTATCCTGAATGGCTGTAAAGGGTTTGGTAAAAGTAACCCAGAAACAAACGTGGTTTGACTTCATTGCTGCTTTGGAACGCAACTGAAAAGATACATCGGCCATCCAGTGCTGTGTTGGTTGGCCTGTGGGAAGCCTTAAAACCTGCCTAACACTTCAGAACTGCCCACTTGGCCCTACCATCCCTGATGCCCTGCCCGCTCCAGCAGAGGCCTCAGGGATTCTCCTGTTTGAGGTGGGTGCCTCCCACGTGCCCAGGTTATAGGAGGCAGGCCAAGACTGCTTCCAGGTGAGGCCCACTGGAGGCAATCGGAGGCCTTCTGTGGAGCTCACTACTGGTTGATCTTCCAGAAATAAACAAAAGGTGACAGCTCTGGCGACTTCCCTGTGGTCCCGTGATTAAGACTCCACGCTCCCAATGCAGGGGGCCCAGGTTCGATCCCTGGTCAGGGAGCTAGACCCCGCGTACCACAACTAAGACCTGGTGCAGCCAAATAAATAAATAAATATTAAAAAAAAAAGTACAGCTCTGGTGAATACTGGAGCCAGATGTGCTCTAATATCTTTTTCTTCCTTCCTTTTTTTTTTTTTTGGCTGTGCCGCACAGCTTGCCGGATATTAGTTCCACGACCAGGGATTGAACCCGGGCCACAGCAGTGAAAGCACCGAGTCCTAACCACTGAACCGCCAGGGAATTTCCCCGGATGTACTGTAATACACGGTCACCCTCAGAAGTTTTCTGGCCCCCTCAGCGCCACTGAATTATAGAGCACAAATGGTTACGGTCAGGAAAGTCCTTTTCACACAGCAAATTGGGCGTTCTCCTTGCCCCTCCACACCCCTAGAATATGAGATTTGTTTTTTGAATTTTATTTTATTTTATTTTTTATACAGCAGGTTCTTACTAGTTATCCATTTTATATATATTAGTGTATATATGTCAGTCCTAATCTCCCAATTCATCCCACCACCACCACACCCCCGCCACTTTCCCCCCTTGGTGTCCATATGTTTGTGCTCTACATCTGTGTCTCTATTTCTGCCCTGAAGACCGGTTCATCTGTACCATTTTTCTAGAGAGGATATGAGAGTTTTTATCACTAATACCAGAGAACATAGTGGGCATTGATACCCTACAAGGTCAAGCTCTGCAAACCTATGTCTGCGAATCTGCCTCTGGGTTAGAGTAATCAGACCAGTGATGAGGGGAACACCAATTGGGAACCGTAAGCCTGCCACCCCCGGGGAAGAGTGGAAACTGTCAAACAATATAAATTGCCTGGGTGGGTGGGGCTTAAGGGAATAGAAGAAACTATCCCAGAACTGCACTGAGTGGGAATGGTACGTTCTGCCCATAGTACGTTCAACAGCCTGGTATGGCTGGTTAAAAAGCCAGAGGGCTCATGGCGGATAACCGTGGACTACGGAGAGTTGAACAAGCCCCATCCATGTGTCTGTGCCCAACAGTGCCACCGCCTTCAGTACCTTGGCCGCCATCCTAGGAACGTACCATGCGCTACCTGACTTAACGAATGCTTTTTTCAGTCTACACCTGGCCACTGAGTCACAACATCAATTTGCCTTCATGTGAGAGGAGCAACAATGGACCTTTCAAGTGCTTCCTCAAGGCCACCTGCACAGCCCCACCACATGTCATGGGATGGTAGCCCAAGACCTGTCTCTATTCTCCTTCCCCACATCAGTAAAATGGGCTCATTACACTGATGAGATGATGTTAACGTGTGAAGACTTGCCTCTGCTGCGGGACCTTCTGCAGACTTTGCTGGAACATCTGTGAGGACGAGGATGGGTGGTGAGCCCTCAGAAAATTCAAGGCCCAGGCACCCCTGTAAAGTTTTGGGGAGTTGTTTGGTGGGGTAAGACATGCATTGTTCCAGAAGCTGTGGTTGATAAGGTACAAGCCTATCCAACCCCTAAGAATATGAAAGAGGTGCAAGCAGAACTCCCCCGGTGGTGCAGTGGTTAAGAGTCCGCCTGCCAATGCAGGGGACACGGGTTCGAGCCCTGGTCCGGGAAGATCCCACATGCCGCGGAACAACTAAGCCCGTGTGCCACTACTACTGAGCCTGCGCTCTAGAGCCCACAAGCCACAACTACTGAGCCCACGTGCCACAACTACTGAAGCCTGCGTGCCTAGAGCTCATGCTCCACAACAAGAGAAGCCACCGCAATGAGAAGCCCGCGCACCGCAACGAAGAGTAGCCCCTACTCACCACAACTAGAGAAAGCCCCCATGCAGCAACGAAGACCCAACGCAGCCAAAAATAAGTAAGTAAATAAATAAATATATATATAAAAGAAAGAGGTGCAAGCCTTTGCAGGGATTTTGGGGTTTGGGGGGACTTTTATTCCCCACCTGGCACAGTGCCTCCATCCCTTATGCCGCCTGATGAAGAGAAGGCACACGTGGAACTGGGGATCAGGGCAGCAAGCTGCCTTTGAGATGGAAAAAGTACTAGTGAAGCTGATCGCAGCTCTGGGCACCTCCCAAGCAGGGCAACCGTTTAAGTTAGATGTGTCTGTGACTTCGGAACACACTGTGGCAGAGACAACAGGAGAGGAGAGCACCCTTAGGATTTTTGTCCCAGCTCTGGGGGGGGGGGGACAGAAACCTCAATGTACCCCTCATAGAGCAACAGCTCCTTGCAGTGTACACAGAACACCCCACCAGCTATAGCCTCTCACGAAAGAACAGCATATCATGGTAAGAACGTCCCTTCCTATCAAGGGTGGGGTTGAGACTATGTTCTATGGGCCCACCTCTGCCATGGCTCAACCCCCACGTTGACTAAGTGGCCCATTTGCAACAGAGGGGCACCCTGCCTGCCAGCCCACTGTCTCTAGAAATTCAAGTGCTACTAGGCCCTGAAGAGTATGTAGATCCTCCAAATTCCCCTGCCTCTATACCTGGGGTGTCCTCTGCAGCCTGTAGAGAGGCGGGGTGGGGGCAGGGATCCCCGCTGATGCCTGGTATACAGTTGGGTCTAGTCGGGGCAATCCACCCACATGGACTGCATTTGCTATTCTGCCCAACACTGACACCATCTGGCTGGAAACAGGAACGAACTGCAGCAGCCAATGGGCTGAACTCAGAACAGTTGGGCTGTTCTAAAGGGATTAACCCTATGGCTTGGATAAAGGGAAGCTGAGAGATGGATGATCAGAAAACGGCCCTTGGGCTTCCCTGGTGGCACAGTGGTTAAGAATCCGCCCACCAATGCAAGGGACACAGGTTCAAGTCCTGGTCCGGGAAGATCCCACATGCTGTGGAGCAACTAAGCCCCGTGTGCCACAACTACTGAGCCTGCGCTCTAGAGCCCGCAAGCCACAACTACCGAAGCCCGCGTGCCTAGAGCCTGTGCTCCACAACAAGAGAAGCCACCACGATGAGAAGCCCGTGCACCGCAACGAAGAGTAGCCCCCGCTCGCCACAACTAGAGAAAGCCCACGCACAGCAATGAAGACCCAGTGCAGCCAAAAATAAATTAAATAAATTAAAAAAAAAAAAAAGAAATCAGCCCTTGTACAAGATGTGTGAAAAGACATTTGAGTTCATCCGCAAGAGTCTGAGGCAGCCCTCACTGTCTTCCACATCCTGGCTCATAAGGCACTGACATCCCCTGGCAATCAGAAAGCTGATGCCCTAGCCAGGGTACAAGCCCTAGCAAACGGACCCTTCAGTAGATACAGCAGATTGGGTGCATTGAAAAAACAGCCACTGTAAAGCCTGGGTGGGATGGCATATTGCCAAGGATACCTGATTGCCCTTGAAATATGGTGACTTGGTTAATGCAGTAAATCATGACCTATGTGTTCTAAACAATGCCCAAAGCAACTGCCAAAGGAGTCTGGGGGCCACGCATCGGAGTTGAAACACGCTACACTTGGAATGGAAGATGCACCATTAACAGAGGGGAGAAGGTGGGAATTCCCTGGTGGTCCAGTGGTTAGGACTTTGAGCTTTCACTGCTGAGGGCATGGGTTCCATCCTTGGTTGAGGAATTAAGGTTCCACAAGCCATGTGGCCAAAAAAAAAAGAGGGGAGAAGGTGAAGGTCTGGTCTGGCATATTCCGCCACGCGGCCCCTGCCCCCGCCCCCATCCTCACATCTGACAGTGTTGCCTCCCCAGCCAACATGTATGGTATGTACACGTTCTGTTTTCCACTGTTGCAGTCATTTGGCCGCTGTCTTGTTTCCCTCCATTGGCCTGGGGGATGTTACAGCACACACAGGTGCCCTTACTAACTAACTGCATCCAGCAAGCCTTAAATGATAACCAACAAAGCCCATCCTTAGGTCTCTAATGAGAAAGCTGTCCTCCAAAATAGGATGGCTTCGGACATGATTACTGCCACACAAGGAGGCACCTGTGCCATTACCCAGAGTGTTGTGTACCTGATGAGTCTGCTAATGTATGTTCTTTACTAAGCCCCTCCTGCGGCACCCCTACTGCTTTCCTCGGCCTGCAACCTCCTCACCTAGTCTCTACCTCCACCCCTCTTCCGGCACCCAACCTCAGAGGAAGTTAGAGGGAGATTGGCTCTGCAACCCTGCAGGCCCTTTAAGTGGCTGCTGCCGCTCCAGCTCCTTTTGCTGGCTTCCGGAAGGAGGACGTGGACCACAGGGCAGATGTGGAGCTTCGGCTTGACCTCCTGGTGAGAGGCAGCTTCTGGGCGAGGGGGCATCTCTCCTGCTGAGTGTTGTCTTACGGCAGGGGGCAAGGAGAGGGGTGAGTGGGGCTGTCTCCTTTGGGCTCATTTAGCCTTGTTTCTTCCTTACACATCTGGCTTCCACATGGGAACACAGTTACAATAGTAATACCACTAGTAGTAATAATAATAGGGCCTGCTATTAAGACTTCTATGCCAGCACTTTTGGGCATTATCTCAATTAATTCTTATCACAATCCACGACATAGGTATTATACCCGTTTTGCGGGTAAGAGAATGGACTCGGAGAGGGTAGGACGTTGCCTAAGGTCCCAGGACTCGTGGGAGCCAAGTCACAAGCCGACTGTCCCCGCACCCAAGTCCACCTAACTCCTACTGCTGCAGACACCCCTCGGGAATCCAGGGACCACTCTCCCTGCCCTGAGGCGCACTTGAGGCGTGACCTTGGGCTAGCTCCTTCCCTTTCTGGACCTCGGTTTCCGTAGGTATAACCCGGGCTAACACCTTCTTTCCTGATCATCCACCCGCCGCGCGCGCCAGTGATCACACAAGTGCGGTGCAGTGAAAAGCCCCTTTTCATCCCCAGACCGCACAACCCGGGGCCGCAAAGGAGAGCGCGGGAGACAGCGGCGAACCAGGCCTTTATTTCGGGGCGGCAAGAGGAGCTCCGAGCTCAGGTGCCCCCGGTTCTCCGGCTCCGGCCTCCGCCCCGGCGCCGTCTGAGCCCTCGGCGGCCTGGTCGCCGAACACTGCTTGGTGCGCAGCAGCGACGTAACTGCAGCCGCTGGGGTCGGAGAAGCGCAGCTGTATCAGGGGCAGGAAGCGCTCGGTGGTGAAGTAGCGCAGGGCCGGGCGCGGGGCGCGCAGCGCCTGGAGGAAGACCTGCAGCGGCGGGAGGAGGCGCGCTGGCCGGGGCTGGGCTGGGGAACCGCAGCGCTGCCCCCGCTCCCGCAGTCCGGCCCGGCGCTCACCTCGGTCACGTCCTCCGGGTCCTGTCCCGCCTCAAGAAAGATCTGCTCGGAGTGGCTCAGGTAGCGGGAGAAGAGGCCGCGGGTCTCGGCGTCCGCGCGGTCCAGCACCCCGCCCAGGCCGCCCTCCAGCTTCTCGGGGAAGGCGGTGTGCACCGGGCCGCACTCGATGAGACTCAAGCTGCCGGCGGGAGAGCGGCGGGTGGGCGGGGGCGAATGGGAGTCCGGGAGGGAGGGCCGGAGAGGGGCTGCGCCCGGCTGGCGGGCGCTTCGGTAACCCGAGCATTTGAAAGCGGTTTACTGCCGGAAAAGAGCCCCCACGTCCCTTGGAGAGTGTGTGAGAGAGGCTCTGGCGTCATTATGCCACCCTGGCTGGGTCCCTTAACAGCTGTGTGACCTTGGGCCAGTCACCGAACCTCTCTGGGCCTGAGCTTCCCACTAACAATACCGACGCCTCACCAGCTAGGTCGGCAGGTGGCGTGAGAGGGCAGGCGCCAAACGCCCGGTACTGTGTCTGGCACACAACAAACGGGCGCCGCACTAAGGAGGGGCCAGGGAGAACGCCTGAGAGCGATTCCAACAAAACAGGGTGCTGGGGTTCCCAAAGTCAGTGTTCAGAGGGTCCCGGGGGCGGGGCGGTGACTCACTGGACCCCGAAGGGCTGCAGCAGAATCGCCAGACTCTCGCACAAACCCTCAATTGCAAACTTGCTGGCGCAGTAAACGGCGTTGAAGGGAAGAGCTTGGAGGCGAGAGGAGGCTGCTGAGGCGCGTCGCGGAGGGGAGCCGCGGGGAGCGGGAGGGGCCCGGGGCAGTTTCACCAGGTCCCACCTCTTTTATTAGACCCCCCGACTCTCCCGTTGAGCCCCGCCTCCTGCGCGCCTCTGCTTCTTCCCCGGCTTCCACTCACCCATCAAGCCTCCCACGCTCCCGGTCACCAATATGCGTCCCGAGCGTCGCCGCTTCATGTCCGGCAGGAAGGCCTGCAGCATCCGCACGGTACCGGTCAGGTTCACATCCAGCACGGAGCCCACGGCGCCCTCCTCGTGTGCCTCCAGCGGCCCCACCAGGCCCCGGCCTGCGTTACATACTGCGGGGAGAGAGACCGAACTCCGCTCGCCTCACGCACGGCCCTCCTCCCGGCCTGTCCCCTCGTGCTCCCTGGGCCTCGGGACGTCTTGGTTTGGACGCAGGGTGAGGAAGGCTCCTGCACTAGTTTTGCAGGGAGACTCACCCAGCACGTCCACGCGGCCCTCGGTCACGCGTGCCCGGGCAGCGGCTATGGAATCTGCGTCCCTCACATCCAGCTGCAACATCTCCAGGGAGCCGGGAGGGCACCCTCGGGACCGGGCGGCCTCCCAAAGTGGGCCCTGTGCCATCAGGTCCCTCAGCGTGGCGTACACTGGAGGTTCAGGGAGAGGACGAGGCTCTGAATTTCGGGCTTACAACCCTACCTAGGCCCCCTTGGACGAGGAAGGAGCTGGTCTCTCCACCCCAGTCCCCTCATGTACCTTTGAAGCCCTGGGATGGGTCGGACGCCAGGCGCAGGGCCAGGTGTAGGCCAATGCCGGAGGAACAGCCAGTGATGAGCACCACGGTGCGGTCCATGGAGCTGTGCTGCGTAGGGAGAGGCCCCGGGAATGCTGGGCGCTGGTCTCTGGGATGGATATCACCTGCTTCGCCCCGCCTCTGCCTGCGCGGGTCCCCACCCCTTGTTATGTCTACAGCACAATCTCAAGGCTGAGACCTACTGCGAATCCCTGGCCTTCTCTCCCCAACCTTCTCTAGGTCAAGGCAGAGATGAGGCCACCCCTTAGAACACCCCTTCTTTAAGTTGCTAGTCAGAGGGAGGGTGAAGCTTTGCAAACAGGAGGTGTGGGCTCCCATGTGGGCACTGAGCGCCCTGGGCAGATCTTTGCCTGGCAAGCCTCTGTCCCACAGGGACAATTATAGTTGCCAAAGTTTGTTGCTGAGGGTGTGAAAGTAAATGTTTTGGAAGAGCGTTCTCAGTTCAAAGGTCAGGGGTTAGTTTAAAACTGAGGGGGGGCTTCCCTGGTAGCGCAGTGGTTAAGAATCCTCCTGCCAATGCAGGGGACACAGGTTCGAGCCCTGGTCTGGGAAGATCCCACGTGCCGCGGAGCAACAAAGGCCGTGAGCCACAGCTACTGAGCCTGCGCTCTACAGCTCGCGTGCCACAATGACTGAGCCCACGCGCCACAACTACTGAAGCCCGTGCGCCTAGAACCCATGCTCCGCAACAAGGGAAGCCACCGCAATGAGAAGCCCGCGCACTGCAACAAGGAGTAGCCCCCACTTGCGGCGTGCCGCAAATTAATTAATTTAAAAAAAGAATATTGGATAATCGGAGCTGAGCACTCAGGAACTCGACGGCTGCCAGGCTCTTGGTTTTAATGCATGCTACCTGCAAAGTAAGACAGGCTTTTGCTAACTGGACATACTTCTCAGTAACTGAAGGAATGGAGCGAATACTAAATGTTTCCCCTGGGGAGGTGTCCTGTCTCTTCAGGGAAACATGGTCAGTATCCTGTAAAGTCACCCTGGCCTAAATGATTACTTGTTCTGACCAAGGTATTTATTAGGCTATTTTAAAGTCACAGCATCCAAAGAATGTCAAATAGTTCAGCTAGCCACAGAGTCTAAGATCCTGTATCTCCTGGCACTGTGGAAGCACCACACCACTGACCTAAGTGATTCCTTTTTTCAGTTTTTCAATATTTTATCAATATAAAACTACTGCCACATCCTTCTACTTTCTTTTATGTCTTCTTCAACCTAGGAGAGACCTCAAATCTGAAAGTATTCTCTACTTCTCATCGTTAGCACATGTTTTAGCTTTCTAAATATTTGTATTTAACTCTTGTTTCTAGGGTTTTGTTTTTGCAGTTTAGAAACGTTGAGGAATATTAGGACTTTATCCCTTCTGCTTGATACAGCAGGGGTGGACTGCTAGCCAGTCTAGCCTAAGAGAAAAGTGGAAAGATGCTTCACCGAGCACAGCGATTAACCCAATACAAGTTAGATTTAGAAGGAATGTTGTTTAAATTACCTCTTCTAGCCTGAATACATGAATTCTTTCAGATCAGGAAAGATTAGAAGAAGCAGCCTAAAAACTCTTAACAATGTGACTCAGTGGTAGATGACAATGAGAAGCAGCAGATTATAATTTGGTTTGTGGGATGCGATGCATGTGCTATGATAGGAAACCTGCAATGATGGTTGAACTGGTAAAAAACACTGCATAAAATTTGCTGTAAGATATACAGAGACTTGTTTTCTGTACTAAAGTACTCTTTTTAAAAACCGTTGAACTCCATATTGGAGCACAGCCGACTAACGATGTTGTGACAGTTTCAGGTGCACGGCGAAGTGACTCAGCCGTACATATGCACGTATCCATTCTCCCTCAAACCTCCCTCCCATCCAGGCGGCCACATAACATTGAGCAGAGTTCCCTGTGCTATATGGTAGGTCCTCGTTGGTTATTCATTTTAAATATAGCAGTGTTGTACTAAAGTATTCTTTTTTTTTGGCGGTACGCGGGCCTCTCACTGTTGTGGCCTCTCCCGCTGCGGAGCGCAGGCTCCGGACGCGCAGGCTCAGCGGCCATGGCTCACGGGCCCAGCCGCTCCGCGGCATGTGGGATCTTCCCGGACCGAGGCACGAACCCGCGTCCCCTGCATCGGCAGGCGGACTCTCAACCACTGCGCCACCAGGGAAGCCCTAAAGTATTCTTATAAGAAAAATAATTATTTGTAAGAAAGGTTTCCTGTGTCAAGTATTTGCGCAATCAGAGCTGAATTGTAGATATTCTTGTAATATCTAGTTATTTTGAAAGATTTATATAATGAATTCTGGATATATGACCAACAAAACTGATGGAATCAAACAAAACACCCGAGGAAGCTGAGGTAAGGGGACAGGGAGACCTGACCTGACCAGTGTCCATGCTATAGCCCGGAGTCCTCCCCGGCATCATGGCATTGACATTCTGACACACAGGTCCATCAGTTTATTAAGTTGTATTAAAACAGTACTTTAATCCCACATTTGGGGTGGTGGAGGAAGGCGGCTCGGCTCCCTCCAAACCTTCCATGCTTGATCCCATCAGCATGAATTCCTTCACCCAGGCCTGGGGAACTCCTGTGATGCTTGCCTAGCCCCAGGCCCTGGGAACCTGCCCAGGCCTGGAATTTGAGGAAAACATGGCCCAAGGGTGCTTAATCTGTCACAAGGCGCCAGCCACCCACCGGGGGTAATATTTGAGGAAGAGCTTCTTGGCCAGGTCCACTGTGTCTCCTTGGGGCTGGCTAGGATACCTCTTTGTGCTGAGGACGAAGGTCTGTTCCAGCTGGAAGGCATTCTTGTCAAACTGGTGCTGTTGGAAGGGGATGCCTTGGACCAGGCTCTCGACCAGGGTCTCCGTGAAGAGCCGCCAGCGGGGGGCGTAGTAGTCGGCCACCAGTCCCGCCAGCTGTTTGTTGGCGTAGTCTAGGATGTTGCCCTCTGGCCCCCACAGGGTCAGCTGGTAGCGGCTGTTCTGCTCATAGAAGCGGGCCTCAGTCTCACTGACGGCAGCCACCCGGGCCTGCTCCAGCCAGCTGCCCAGCAGGAAGTGGCTGTCACTAGCCAGCACCTTGTCCAGCGCGGGCAGGAGCTCATAGGCCAGGACGCCTCCTGCCCTCATCAGGGGAACCAGCTCCTTGTTCAGATAGGCGGTCCTCACCTCTTCGTAGTACAAGCTGACCAGCTCCTGGACTGCCTGGCGAGTGACATCCACCAGGTCGTAGCAGAAGGCCGGGCTGGAGGCCAGGGTAGGCGTGGCTGTCAGCAGCAGCCGCCACGCTTCCAGTACATCCGATCGGTTGTACCAGACATCGGTAACCATCTGCAGGGATGGCCGCCTGACCAGCGGGCTGCGATTGTGTCCACTGCAGCCCTCGCCAGAGCAGTTGTAGACACTCCTGAGAAGCAGCCTCCACGCTGCCTCTGCGTCCCCATGGGAGACCCCGTACCGCCGGGCTGCAAAGCCCGTCACCCAGGCCCCCAAATCTGCCACTGGGCCCTTCCGCCAGCCCAGCTCAGCCATGAGGGCGTAGACCACCTCGTTCTGGCCGATGCCCTCAGGGGTCATGCCCGTGCCTACCATGGTGGAGTTGGGGAAGAGGCGGGCGGCTGTGGGGCCTCGGTTCACAGACTCCAGGGCCCCAAACAAGCCGTGGTTGCCCCCGAAGTTATGCAGCATGCACCAGATAAAGGGCTGGCCCTGGAAGGAGGCTGTGCGGACGTACACGGGCTGGCTCTCAGCAAACAGGTCCAGAACCAGGAGGCGGCCACGCGGCACGGCCCCCAGCACGGCCCCCACCTGGGTGGGCCCCCAGAACTCGGGCTGGTGCTGGAAGAGCCAGCCTTGGAGCAGCCATATGGCGTCAGGGTCCACTGTGGTGGGACAGTGGGGACAGAAAAGAGGGTGGTAAGAGGAGAGGGGGCAGGAGAGCATTCACCCCATTGTACAGATGAGGAAACAGAGGTCCAGAGAAGTTAAATGACTCTATCACAGGACACTCCTTCCCCTGAAACCCACCCCACCCCACCCCACCGCAGCCAGAAGGGCATTCCACAACACAAGTCCTCCCCATCTCCTCTTCCTCCCACTGGGAGTGCCAGGGTAGCGCTATAAAGCTTTACAGAGCATCAGAATTACCCAGAAGGCTGGCCCCCAGCCCCAGGCATTCCGATTCAGGAGGTAGGGGAGGTGCTGAGAATTTGCACATCTGACAGGCCCCAGGGTGATTCTGATGCTGCCGGTCCGTCCCGGGTCACACCAGGAGCATTGCTGTGCAAAGCCTGAGCCCATATGCTCCTTCCTGGCTGACACAGAGGCCTCCCCAAGCCACTCCTGACCTGGCCCCTCTCTGCCCTTCCCCTGTAAGTGGCAGGAAGGAGAGCTGGGTTCACATTTGTGCATCTAGAAGGGCACCTACCAGCTTGGGGCACATCCCCTAACCTCTGGCCTGTGTTACCTACTTCAGCATGGAGGTAGAGACCAAATAAAATATTTTCAATAGCTAGCACTTAATGACACTTTACTCTGGGCCAGGCGTGATTCTGCTTATGAGGTAGCCCATTTTGCAGATGAAGCAGCTGAGGCACTGGGGGGCACTGGCGGGGAGGTGATTCATTGCAAGTCTCACAGGCAGGAAGTGGCACTGCCTGCGCTGGAGCAGGGTATCGGGCTCCAGAGCTCACCTCTCAGACACAGTGTGATTCAATAAGATGGTGTGTGTGTGTAGAAGTGCTTGGTAAACTGTAAAGTGCTGTGTGTCACAGTGAGGTGTTATTATTCCCAGTCCCGCCTCCCACCCCCCACTGACCTCTGCCAGCCCCATCTCCCTGAGGGTCTCGGGGCGGGGGGGGGGGTCTTCCCTTTCTGACCTCCCCTGGCACCGAACCTGCAATCATGGCCTGGTAGACAGCGGCGGTGGCTGCAGCCAGGTAGGAGGGCTCCGAGGACGGTGGCTGCATCTCGTTGAAAGTATCGGCCCCATAGATGTGATCCGTGCCAAACTCTTTGGTCAGCTCCCGCAGGAAGAGGCTCCCCACCATGGGGAATAGGGGGTCTTCCGGAGCCAGGAGGAAGGAGCAGGAGTAGGAGCAGTTGAAATGTCCCCACCTGCCCATCTGGGTGATATTGGCCTGAGGGAACACCCTAGTTGGGAGGGAGTGTGTGTGTGTGTGTGTGTGTGACAGTTCAGACGTTTACCGGAGGCTGACCAGTAGTCATCTCCAGCCTCACCAACTTCTGCAGTTCCTGGGTCATTCATGCCTCTGTGCCTTTGCACATACTGTGCCCTGTGCCTGGAGCCCTCTCCTCCTCCCTCCCCGCTTATGCATCTGGCTTCTCCTCGACATCCTTTAACTTTCACCTGTCTGGAAAGCTTTTGCTGTCTCTCCCCCTCCCACTGGCTGAAACAAATGACATCACCTCTGCTCTGAGCCCTTGCTGCACCCTCCCTTCCCCAAGCAGAAGTGACCTCGACGGAGAATTGGGCCCACATATATCCCTGCCCTTATCACTGTATTGTATCCCCCTGGCCACGTAGCTCCCGCTGGGGGCGGGGCCTCTGTGCACCTTTGTGGCTGCATCCCCAGGCCCCAGCACAGGGCCTGGTCGGGCAGCCCCGGATAGCCTGACAAACGTTGGCTGAATGTACGAATGAGGTTCCTGCTGTCCAGTTGGGGAGGCCAAGGAGTGGCCAGTGAGGCCGGCCACGTGTGCTGAGCGCTGACGGTGGTGGGAACCAGGTGCTCATGTGTATGAGGGAGGTGGTAACCAATGCCGGGGGCCCCCCTGCAAGGCTTCCTGAAGGAGGGGAGGCCTCAGCCGGGCCCTGAAGAATTTTGCCAGCCGCAGGAGAGGATGGGCGGGTAGCACAGAGGAACAGAGGGGCAGGAAGGACAGAGGAGATCAGTGCACCCCTACCATCACTAAGAGCTGCCGTCTGCTAAGACTCCTGCCAAGTCATAGATACATTTTACAAGTGAGGAAACTGAGGCACAGAGCAGGCACGTCATCTGTCCGAGGTCATGTGGCTAGTCAGTAACAGAGCCAGGAATCAAGCGCAGGCCTACATCTAGAGCTTATTTTTCTTTGACTCGTGCCTGGCAGGGGAATATAAATTCTCTGAGCTGAATGGAGGGTGAGGGGGGACCTCACCTTGTGAGAGCCTTGGGGACGTGCCCTGCGAACGCTGGCAACACGGGGATCATGCCAAACGAGCGCATCCGGTCAAGGATCCGATGCTGCGAGGAACGGGAGGGGCGGCAGTGAGCACGGCCCCCCGAGGCGGGAGGCCCTCACTCTCTCAGCGCACACGGAGTCCCCACCATTCAGTTAAGGGCCCCGGGGTGGGCCGAACACCACCCCCAACCCCAGGCCTGTACCTGTCCAGCACCAATTCTGCTCCTTCCCTTCCCCATCCTTTTACCTGCAGGTAAACCTGTTTGAGGTGCCAGGAGGGGGGCAGGGGGCCACTCCAGGTGTGCAGGTTGCCCATGCGCCCCCAGGCCAGGAAGGCAGGACCAGTGAAGTACTCATCGATCTCTGTCTGGGTCAGGCCCAAGGCCAGATACACCTGAGGAGGAGGGAGAGCCCCACACGTGTAAATCATTTATCTCTATTCATTGACCCATTCACTCAACATACGCACATTCATCTCTTCTCTGGGCTGTACCCTACGGTTACTAAGACAAAATCCGATCCCTGCCTGCGAGGAGCCCGAAGTCTGGGAGAAACAGATCCGTGACCAGGTGAGTTTGCGAATGTCACCCTTGTTGCATGGGTGAGGTGAGGCACAAAGGGGTTCTCCCCAAGATGTGGAAGGGGCCTTAGAAGGCTTCATGGAGCAAGGAGGGCTAGAATGATGGGTGAGGGAGCTTAAGCAGCCCCAGGTGTAGCCAGAGCGCTCAGGGCTCAGGTATGGAAGCTCCCAGGCCGGGCAAAGCCTGAAGGCAATGGGGAGCTCTTGAGTGCGTTAACAGTGGAAGGTCTCCACCAGATTTGCAATTCAGAAAGGACACTCTGGTGGAACCTGGAGAGTTAGGAGTCTTGCTTTGAAAGGAAAATATTGCTTAGAGAGCTCTCCAAGCTCTCACGGCCGGGAGGCCATTAAGGCAGTGTAACTTTTCACGTCTCAGACTGGATGGAATCTGACCTTTTGATCTGATCAAGTTATCCAAAGAGCCTGCTAGAAATTCAAGATACTTATTGGACTCTTACCCTAAAATAACTCTCAATTCCTTATGAACAAAGATTTTCCAGCTTATGTCAGAGTCAGTCACAGTTCTCACGAGGCAATTTTTAACAATCTCATGGCTTAAAAAAAAAATGAGCCCTTTTTCTTCCTCAGAACGCTCTTTCAGGATTACCCGAGCCCGCAATCAGTAAAGACCCCGAATAAACTCTTCTTATTCGCAGCCTCCTGCGTTAGTTTTTGGCTGATGCTGTTCAGAGGCTCTGGCAGACTGGGGTCCAGGCAGAGGGGATGAGAGCCTGAACTGGGGTCATGGGTAAGGATGGAGAAGACAAAGCAGATCAAGAGCTGCTAATGAGACAGAATCCACAGAGGCAGCTGACTGACCCACGTGAGGGTGGGGAGAGAGGGGAGGCCGGCTTCTTAGAGTGTTTACAGTAGGGTGCTGGGGTCCAGCCCTGGGTAAGTGCTCCTGTGTGTTTGTCTCAACCATGGAAGCTGGGAGGCTGGAGCCATCACTCCTGCTACCAACAGTTCTGGAGCCCTATTCTCTGTGTGCCAGATACTGCGTTGATGTGGGGGAGGCGGGATGCCTGGGGTGTGGTGGGCACGCACCTGCTGCCAGATGGCCTCCTGGCCGCTCCAGGCCAGCGCCAGGTTGATGCCGTTCAGCGCCATCCAGTCAATCTCCTGCTCCCAACGGGCCCAGTCCCACCACACGAAGGAGTAGCTTTGTGTGCACACGTTCTGGTAATAGCGGTACCTGCAGGCAGGGGCGTGAGCTGGGGCGTGGCCCTGGGGGCAAAGATAATGTCCCTCACCCCTGAGGGTCCACAGCCTGGGGAAGAACTTGGAGGGCGTCCCGGTCCTGGAACAGCTCTCCACACCACCTAGATCTAACCCAGAAAGACATGGCTCCAGACGTGAACTCTACTGCTTCACTCCCGGATCCACTCCAGGTGGAGCTTGAGCTTCCGAAGGTGCCCACCCACCTGCGCCCAGCACTCAGCTCCCTAGCCTCCCAGATATTTGGGAGAGCATATTCCGTTTTCATTCCTACTCTGTGTACAGCGTGTAAGTGCCATATGGCAAAGTTGGCCCCTGTCCTGAAGGGGGGGGATCCCTCTCCCCACAGTCTAATGGGGAGGCAGCTGTGTGAATGCATCACCTCGGTGTAGTGGGGCAAACGCTAGAACAGAGGCCTGTGACAGGGCTGGGGGTCATTCCTCAGTAAGCACCTTCAAAGAGAGGGGTGGGGGAGGAAAGTAATGGCATTTACCGATCGCCGATTATGCACCACAAATTCTACACCCCGCACCGTGCAAATCCTCACAATCAAAGCGGCACCACTGCACGGTAGATGACATTATTTCCATTTTTCAGATGAGCCAGCCGAGGCTCAGAGAGGCTAAGTGACCTGCTCAAAGATACAAGGCTTTTAGAATCAGACCTGGGGTCTGAAGCCAGGTCGTGCGACCCTAAGGCCAGCGCTTCCTGGCAGCCCGGCGCTGAGAGTGGGGAGGGCGGGGATTTCAGCTTGGGCTGGCGCCCGGGTGGGTGGAAGCGGCGGGGAGCTGCAAGGGAGCCGAGGGTCGAGGTCCGGCCGCGGTACCTGTTGGGCGTGGCCTCGGTCAGTTCCTCCGGCACCACGGGCAGCGGCTGCGGCAAGCGCAGCTGAGAGCCCGACCAGGCCACGTGGCAGCCGCAGAAGTCGCGCAGGTAGCGGTGCAGCCCCGCGGCGGCGGCCACGCCAGTGGAGCCGAGCACCCGCACCCGCGCTCCGACGCCGCCGCCGCTCAGGCGGTAGGTGTCCAGGCCGGACTCGGCCGCCAGGGCGCGCTCCACCGACACAGAGAAGGCGGCCGCCGGCCCGGGTCCCAGAAGCCGGACCAGCAGCTCCCTTACGGCCGCCGCCTCCCGGGCCTCGTCCCCGGCCGAGCCCCCCGCCGCGGTCAGGAGCAAGAACCCCAGAGCCGCGGCCATCGCCACGGTCTCCATGGTCCACCGGTCTCAGCCCGCTGGGCACCAATGGGGACTCGGGACCAGGGGCGTGACGGCCGCGTCCAATCAGCTGAGGGCCTCAGGTCACGCGGAACTGAAGGTAAAGCACCGGCCGGCGGCTGAGAGACCAGCTTCCGGGTTCCACACCAGCTCCTGAGGGTGTTTTCTGATCACACGTGGTGCAAGAGCGCGTGACCCTGGTGACTTCAAAAGTCCGGGGCCGGATGTGACTCGTAGTCCTTCACAACTGCCTTCAGATACAGCGCGCTTTCACATGCAGATCACTTTCCTTCCGTCCATCTTACCACCCAATAAGTATTTGAAGTTGATTTTGTACCAGGCACTGCCACCCCTCTTCCGGGGAGACCTACAAACCAAGTACTTATATAAACAAAGATTTACATTATGCAGTTGACCCTTAAACTTTGCATGTGTGTTAGGAGGGCCGACCCTCTGGCAGCCAAAATATAACTTTACAGTCAGCCCTCCTGTATCCAGGGTACCGCATCCGCGGACCATGCAGTATTGTAGCACGTATTTATGGAAAAAAATTCGGTTTGGACCCGGCAGTTCAAACACATGTTGTTCAGGGGTCCACTGTACTTGTGATGCTGTGCACGGTCCCCAGCCAAAGGCTTCCAAAAGGAAGTGACATTTAATCCGAATTAAGTTGGGATTGTCCAGGAGAAGAGGGAGGGGAATACCATTCTGTGAAGAAAAAAATGCATATATGAAGACCCAGGAAGGGTAAAGAAAGAGCTGAGCAGATCTGAGGAACTAAAAGGTCAGGAAGCTGGAGGAGGGATGCACCATGTGAGCCTGGACTGGCCATGGGGCAGGGCCTAGTGGGTGTGACAAGGGCTCTCATGTGATCTGTAAGCGGTAGCAGCAGCTGAACAGGATGGGAGTTATCTTCATTTTACATCCTGGGAAACTGAGGGCCAGAGATAGGAAGTGACTCTGCAAAGATCAGTGACCAGTAAGACAGCAGGTCTGGGACTAGAACCAGGAACTCTTAACTCTCAGATAAGTGTTTTTGCCACTATCGCCCAAGAGATGCAACTTTTCAGTCTGCTTACCAGCAGGGAGGGTTTGAGTGGGGCTGTGTGATGGCCAGGAGTGGTGGGCCCTTTTATAAAGACTGAACTTTCTAAAGGGATTCTGAGTCCTTTTGGAGGCAGGTGTAGATTTTTCCAGGTTGTCAGGCCTGAGTGCAGCTGCTTAGAGACAGAGAAGGGGTCAGAGGAGGGTTGCCAATCCAGGAAATCCAGAGCCTGGACTGAAAGAGAACATGGGAGTCCACTGAGCTTGCTCTGCCCCTCTGCCCCCTGCCCCCAGCTGCAGACTCAAGCTGCAGTGCCCCCTGCCTTGTTCCCAGCTCAGCAAGCAGCTAGTTCAGGAGGTGCAGCCCTGTTCCACCCAGTTCCCAATATCAGAAGGCTCTCAGCTTTTCCCAGAGAGCAGCTCCTAGACCTGCCCAGAGAGATGGGTCCTCATGGAGCTATAGCTTGTAGCCCCCCAGGCCTCTCTACACTCCCTCCAACACCCCCTTCCAAACACCTCTAGCTTCAGGTGAGATTTGTCAGACTCTCCTCCTCCCAGGACCTGTTTTACCAGCAATTTGGATCTTAAGGAACACATTGCTTGGGGGAATTGGGCTGCAGGTCCACCGTCAGGCTCAGGGTGCCTCTCTGTGGGGTCTGGATTCATCCAGAATGGCAGACGGATGCTGGCAGGGGCAGCAGGTTGGGGACACCATCCCGGGGGGTTGGTAGCACATTCACAGCCTGAGCTCATGGATGCTTGGCAAGAGTGTCACCGATTACTCCAGGTGTGTCACACTGTCTTTCTCGTCTTCCCCACCAAGCTGGGAACTCTGAGGACAATAGGGGGGCTGGTTGAAGAAATTAAGTTGCATCAATAGGATGAAATACCAAGCATTTGCTAAAAAAAAATAGAAAAGTGAGGAAGATGTGTTGGTGCTGATTCGGAATGTTCTGCAAAGTGTACTTTTTAAAAAGAGGTCAGGGAATTCCCTGGTAGTCCAGTGGTTAAGACTCAGTGCTTTCACTGCCGAGGGCCCGGGGTTCAATTCGGGGGACTAAGATCTCACTAAGCCGCACGGCCAAAAAAAAAAAAAAAAAAATTTAAAAAGATGTCAAATCAGGGGCTTCCCTGGTGGCGCAGTGGTTGAGAGTCCGCCTGCCGATGCAGGGGACGCGGGTTCGTGCCCCGGTCCGGGAAGATCCCACATGCCGCGGAGCGGCTGGGCCCGTGAGCCATGGCCGCTGAGCCTGCGCGTCCGGAGCCTGTGCTCCGCAACGGGAGAGGCCACAACAGTGAGAGGCCCGCGTACCAAAAAAAAAAAAAGGTCAAACCAGGACTTCCCTGGTGGTCCAGTGGGTGAGACTCCGCTCTCCCAATGCAGGGTAGTTCGACCAGGTTCGATCCCTGGTCAGGGAGCTAGACCCTGCACGCATGCTGCAACTAAGAGCCTGCATGCCGCAACTAAACATGCCGCAACGAAGATACCATGTGCCTCAACTAAGACCCAATGCAGCCTAAATAAATAAATAAAAATATTTTTAAAAACCAGCTAAATATTGAGTTTATTAGAAAAGAGATGTCAGGGGCTTCCCTGGTGGCACAGTGGTTGATAATCTGCCTGCTAACGCAGGGGACATGGGTTCGAGCCCTGGTCTGGGAGGTTCCCACATGCCGCGGAGCAACTAGACCCGTGAGCTACAACTACTGAGCCTGCGCGTCTGGAGCCTGTGCTCCGCAACGAGAGGCCGCGATAGTGAGAGGCCCGCGCACCGCGATGAAGAGTGGCCCCCGCTTGCCACAACTAGAGAAAGCCCTCGCACAGAAACGAAGACCCAACACAGCAAAAATAAATTAATTAATTAATAAACTCCTACCCCCAACATCTTCTTTAAAAAAAGAAAAAGAAAGAGATGTCAAATCACTGGGTAAAAGTACGTCCCATTTGTGTGTGTGTGTGTGTGTGTGTGTGTGTGTGTGTGTGTGTGTTTAAGGCTATGTAAATAGTGCTCGCTTTGGATAAGGTACTGGGACGCTGGAGCCGAAGACTCACTTTTATATTAGGGCCTTTTGTACTGTTTGATCCTTTTACCACGTGATACATTTTATTACTTTTTCTCCCCGCTCCTATCTCATCTCTTTCGTTCCTGCCAGCCTCCCCTCTGTCTATGCACCCCAGAATCCCTCCAGATCCCTTGTCCCTCTGCCCTGCCAATCCAGTTGCCTGCCTGTCACAGCCCTGCTAGGATCCCACCCATCTTACCTGTGGGGAGGAATGAGTCCTTCCCTGTCTGGCCACCAGGGAGCAGCCTACGCCTTGCCTTGGGTAGGCTGGAGAGGGAATGGCAGGCAAACAGGCTCAGATCTGAGGGGAGCTCCAATGCCCTTTCCACCCAGGGCTCCTGGGTAGAAAGAGACACAGTCCTGCCCAGGTCCCCAGTGAGGGACAGGACAGGAGGGGGGGGCAGTTCAGAAGGTGGTGATGGAATTGTCCCTATCTTTATAATACTGAGCAGGCCCAAAGTCACCCTCTCCACATTGGTTCTAGGATGGGAAGCATTCGCTGGTTGGGGGCACAGATTCACTAAGCAGATGCCTGGGGTCCAGGGATTCCACAGAAGGGGATCAGGGTAAAGGCCAAGAGTCTTAAAAATAGGAGCAATGGAGCCATCCTGTTCCCCACCCCCACCCCAGGGCTCCTGGGAATTCCCACACCCTCCAGGGCTCAGTTCCCAGTTGGTCCCATCTTTAGCTGGCTGGGCTGGAGGCAGCCCAAGGCCCTAGATCCTGGAAGCTCAGCTTAGCCAGTGACCCAATGGCCCAGGTCTTCTCATCCAGGCTAGGGGGGAATTTCTTCCCGGGCAGGTCCTAGTCCTCCCTCCCCAGCCCCATTTTATTGATCTATACCAGAAAGTTTACCAGTTTAAAGTGTACAACTCAATCATTCTTTAGTATGGCCACAGAGTTGTGCAACTGTCACCATAATCTAATTTTACGTTTCATCATCCCCCAGAAGAAACCCTGCCCCCAACCCCATCCAGCAGCTGGTCCTAGGCAACCACCCATCTGCTTTCTGTCTCTACAGATATGCCCATTCTAGACATTTCACATAAATGGAATTATACATTATGTGGCCTTGTGTCTGAGGTCCATTCTTGTTGCAGCGTGTATCAGTACATCATTCCTTTTTATTGTAGAATAATACCCATGGTATGGATATACTGCCTTTTGTTTACCCACTCATCAGCTGATAAACGTTTGGGTTGTTTCCATTTAGGGCTATTATGAATAATGCCGCTACGAACACTTGTGCACAAGTTTGTGTGCACATTTTTTCATTTTTCTTGAGTAGATATCTAGAAGGCAAATTGCTGGGTCCTAAGTTAATCCTACGTTTAACATTTTGAGAAACTGCCAGGCTGCTTTCCAAAGCTGCTGCACCATTTTACATTTCCACCAGCAGTGGATGGGGGTTCCAGTTTCTTCACATCCTTGTCAACACTTGTGATTTTTTTTTTTTTTAAATTTATCTTTGGCTGCGTTGGGTCTTCGTTGCTGTGCACGGGTTGTGGTGCACGGGCTTCTCATTGTGGTGGCTTCTCTTGTTGTGGAGCACGGGCTCTAGGTGTGTGGGCTTCAGTAGCTGTGGCACACGGGCTCAGTAGTTGTGCCTCGTGGGCTCTAGAGGGCAGGCTCAGTAGTTGTGGTGCATGGGCTTAGTTGCTCTGTGGCATGTGGGATCTTCCCGGACCAGGGCTCAAACCCATGTCCCCTGCATTGGCAGGTGGATTCTTAACCACTGCACCACCAGGGAATTCCCTACACTTGTAATTGTCTTTTTAAAAGTATTCCCTTCTTAGTGGGTGTGATGTGGTGTCTCCTCGTGGTTTTGATTTGCATTTTCCTAATGACTAATGATGCTGCATACCTTTTCATGGACTTACTGGCTATTCGTGTTTTCTTTGGAGAAATGCCTGTTCAAATCCTTTGTCCTTTTAAAAGTTGAGGCATTTGTCTTTATTACTGAGTTGTAAAAGTTTTGTATATATTCCAGATACAAGTTCCTTATTAGATACATGCTTTGCAAATATTTTCTTCCAGTGTGAGGGGAGTCTTGATCCTGTCCTTCAAAGCACAAAAGTTTTTAATTTTGCTAAAACCGAACTTATCTTTTATCTTCTCTTTTATCACTCATGCTTCTGACATCATATCTAAAAACCACTGCCTAAGCCAGGGTCAGGAAGATGTACTCCTATGATTTCCTCTAAGACTTCTCTTATGTTTAGGTCTATGATCCATTTTGAGTTAATTTTTGTATATAGCGGATAGCAGTCCAAATTTGTTTGTTTCCATGTGGGTACCCGGTTGTACTAACACCATCTGTTGAAGACTGTTTTTTCCCCAGTGAATCATCTTGGCCCCTGTGTGGAAAATCAGTCGACTATACATGTTAGGGTTTGTTTCTGAACTCTCAATTCTAGTCCATTGATTCCTAGTTATCTATCTGAGTCAGTAACAGAGAAGAGGTTAAAAGGGCTCATTTACCTGAATGTCCACCCTCAACTTTTTGAGGAGTGGATGCTGGGTGTTGTACCCAGGGCTGCTCCAGGGAAGGTGGCCTGTCAGGGAGGAGAGGGTTTGAGGAGCATGGAATGAACAGGGTGTTCCTGCCCCTCCTGGAGCAGCAGTTGGTAGCCTGCTGTTAACATTCCTGGGCAGCCCCTGCCCTGGAGGCCCCAAGAGGGAGGAATGGAGAGGGAGGGCTGAGAAAGAATGTGGTCACCTTACATGGCAGTGAGGAGGGGGAAGGCGCCCGCCCTGGCCCACCCCGCCTGCCAGGACAGCCCGCTGAGCTCTTGGGCTGCCTGCCTCAGCACCTCGAATTTTCCAGCTGCCCTCAGGAACCAACCCTACTCTGAGCCTCGGCCTACACCAAGGCCAAAGGCAATCAGGGCTCAAAATAGCCAGGCTGCTGAGCCTTGGAGAGCACGCTCACAGAACAGGGAGAGGAGGGTGGGCAGACGTCCAGGTCCCTGCTTCCCCTGGCTGTTTGCATATGTGGTGCAAAAAGTGGGACGGAGATGGGTCCCCATGTCCCCTCCCCCACATGGGTAGTGTCTGAAAAGCTGCCTTGGCTCAGGGAGTGGGGCTCAGGGAGTGGGAAAGCCCTTGGGAAACCTGAGATAAGGTGAGAATTTCACAAACTAAATGCCTGGCCAGGGCCACTGCAACTGCGGTCTTTGATCAGAGGAAAAAGCAGAAATGCTGGCAGAGGGAAGTGGCAGGTGTAAGGATACTAGGTGGGCTCAGGAGGGCTGAGCCTCGAGTGACGCAGGGGCTAGGGGCTGTAGGCACGCAGACAAGCAGCCTCCCTGACAGAGTCAAACACACTTTATTCCCCACGGGAATGTCTGAACAGAAGGGCCTTGGGCAGGGTTCCTGATAAAGAACTCTGCTTCAAACCCCTGCCGTAAACAGAGCAAAGATCATCATGTAAACCACAGGGACCTGACGGAAGGGGGCTCTGCACAAGGGCTGGGTCGGGTCACACGGCTACTGCGCGGTGAAGCTGGGGCGGGCGGCCCAGCCTGGGAGGGTCCAGTGAACAGCGCTAAGCAGGGGGTAGGGGTGGGGTGGGAAGGGGCCGGACAATTGAGGGGGTCCTCTCGCCCACTGAAGGCGCGGGGATCGATTTAGCTGAGGCGGCCAGGGCTGCTGTGCCAACGCATGATTAGAAGGCCCCAAGACCCACGTCCTGGCGTGGGGGCGACAGGGGCGGTGGCCCTTTGGGGGTGCTCCCCACCAGCCCCGACAGGGCAGGGCCACGCAGCTCTCACAACTGCACGCACTGGCGGCCCTGCCAGCTGCCTCCAATCAGCAAAAGGTGAATGACATTGACTTTCCCTGCCCAGGA
Source organism: Phocoena phocoena (assembly GCF_963924675.1). Taxonomy (NCBI): domain Eukaryota; kingdom Metazoa; phylum Chordata; class Mammalia; order Artiodactyla; family Phocoenidae; genus Phocoena; species Phocoena phocoena. The sequence continues at coordinate 19,174,950 of NC_089237.1, forward strand.
CCCACCTGCTCCACTTGGGGTTGGTGTGGAAGTGGGGAGGGGCGCCGGTGGGCAGAGCAAGGCAGGTCTGCAGGCAGAACCAGCCCTGACGACTGCAGTTCCGCACTCAAGACTCGTGATTGGGGGTGGGGAAAGGTCTCCGGGTCTGCACCAGGAAAGCATGGACTTGGACCCTCTGCCCCGAGGGCGTGCTTGTGGCCCACACATGGCCCGAGAAGCAGCCACCAGAGGAGCCAGCCAGGACCTCTGCTTTGGGTCCACCCTGCTGTGTATGTTATGCTGGGTGCTAAAGGGGCATTCTGGGAAGGAGGAGGAAAGGGTGTGAGTTCAGGGTGGGGGTCAGGAAGGTGGTGCAGGGTATCCAGGGGCCCTTGGGGCTGCCAGGGAGAAGCACGCACGCTGGCACAGTTGGGTCCAGCTGAATTCCTGATGAACGAGCACACTGAAGACCAGAGGGGGTGGGCAGAGGACAGAAACACCACCTTCCTGGACCCACCCCTGCTAATCCAAGAGTGGGGAGTGTTCAAGAGCACCCCATCCCCAACCAGGAAGGAGAGTGGCAGGAGCAGGGGCTCAAAGTCTGGGTGCGGACAGCGAAGGCGCTCCCTCCAAGCGCTCTGGGCTCCTGTGTAAATGCATAAACTGCTTCACCACCAGGGGGCAGAGGAAGGGCTGGACAGAGGCTGGAAGGGCAAGGAGGGTGCCCAGTGGGAGTGGGTTTGAGTGACCGCTCGGGCCCGCTTCTCTCCAGAAAAACCACTGCACTACAACACACAAAGCTGGAGGTGGCGGGGGACCCAGGAAGGGCTGGGTCTATCTAAATGACTCACAGGTGGCTGGGGGAAGGGTGGCAGGGATCACAACCAACGGCAAGTGGAGCACAGCTAATCACCGTGGAGGGAGCGGAGGGCAGAGGGCGCACAGCCCCCCTGAGGGGCTTATTCGTCAAGCTTCCCTTCTCGGATGTGCTCGAAGGAGAAGGGTAGGAACTTGAAACCCGTCCCGCTGTAGAATTTATTCTGGAATTCCACCCTGGAGAAAGAGAAGAGGAGACTCATCATTCCACAGAAACCTTTTGGGACTCCACAGCTGGGCCAGAAAGATGACCCAACCCCAAGCTCCCCGAGTCTCCTGCCGCCCACAAAGTCCAGACCTTGGCCTGCTCATGGCACACACAACCCTAATCCTAACACAACCTCCCACTCGTGACGCCCAGGGCCTGCCCTCGGCAAGAGTGCACACCAGTGCGCTGGTCTGGCTTCCGTTCCTGCTCCGTCCTGCTCAGCGGAGAGTGTGTTTATGCAAAACTCTCTGCAGAGGGCCATGTGCAAGAAACGCTCAGCCGGCCTGAGCCCCTAACGACGGAAGAGCCCCCCAACACCCCCTTCCTGTCAGGGCCCACAGCGGGCCTCCAAGGGAAGCTTGTGAGTAGCCACCAGCTCAGCGCAAGGAACCCTGGCAGGCGCCACTGTTTTCTTGTTTATTTCTCTTCTTGGGGGGGGGGGAGGGGGAGGAAGGAGAAGGGAGGGTTGCTAGTGAACGGTGGAGGCTTTCGACTTAGGGGAGGAAATTCCCAGGAAAGGGGGAAGTTAGGAGGGGAAGCCTTCTCAAAGCAACGGCAAAAACATCCTCCAACTACAAAAGCATCTAAGAAAGAATTCTTCTCTTGGGGACTGAAAGGAAAAACAGCTTTAGCTCCCTTCCCCGGCAGCCCAGCATCCATCCCCGATGCTCTCCCTGGGCCCTTCAAACTCTGAGGGGGCAGGAAGGAGCACACGCCTGTATGCAGAGCCAGGCTGCGAGTTCGCCCTGGATGTCTGCCCAGCAACCAAATCACCACCAAATATGGGCAGAAAAATGCATGATTCAGAGGATAAGAAAGCCAAGGAGAGTTGCCCTGAGGAATAGTTTCCACTCAGGGCTGTGTGACTCTGGGGGCCCCAGATCCCTGGGGCAGGCCGCAGGCAGCGGGTTGACTGTGACTGCACAGCAGGGCGCCAAGACGCTCTCCACCGTCATGCCCCTCACTCAGCCTTCAGCCAGGGCGGCCTCCCTCCGAGATAAGGGAGGAATCAGTGAAAAGGGAGTGGGAAGAGGACTGTCTGCTGGTAGCCCCGAGATGTCCTCAGAGGCCCCTTCAGCCCTGGGGCGCTGGCTGAGGAGCTGACTGCAGAGCAGCCAGCTCCACCCGCTGGGGAGAAGAGGGGAACAGAATTTTCTGTGTGGGTGTAAGAACAGGCAGCCTTCTCCCCGACCCCACATTCTGGGGGCCACACCAAGGCCCCCAAAGCCTCTCGGCCCCTGGAGGATTCCCATCAGTGTCTCGGCCAAGCCTCGCTCAGAGTAAATGGGATCCAGGAGAGGGTATTTCAAACTGCAGTCAGTCACAGGACTCAGCCCTGAGTCCCAGCTCCTGAGGCCTCCTCCGGGGGAATGCGGTGGGGATGGGGGCAGGTTCCTGCTTCCTTGCCCGCTGCTGTGACGACTGAGTCCTCCACGCTGGGCACACTGTGTCTGCACACGGCAGTGGTATTTCACTCCGCTCAACAGCGCACAGCCAGACGGTGGGCAACTCACCTTGGGGTCTGTGAGGTATCTGGAACTCTGACCTCTGGCTGGCTCATCACACAAACAACTCTAACTCCAGACTGGGTGAATGGAGAAGCTGCAGACGTTCTCAAACGCCTGAGGGATCACCACCCTTCTCTTGGCATCATCCTGCCTGCCTCATCTGCATCAGGGGACACACGCCTGGGATGGGGGCACATAAGTTCTGCTGTGTGAGCAGATGGGCGGTCCCTCGGACACACCACCTGACACCACCTTGCCCACCAGCTGCTGCTCGAGGTGAGGGACTTAGGGTGGCCCCCACCAGGGACATCTTGGGTATCTCAGCGTCAGCCTGACTTCGCCTCCCTTCTCAGCCGTGCTCACCCTACCCTCCCGGCGCAAAGCTGGAAAGCAGTTTCCCTGTTGGTCACCCCGCCCTCTCCTCCCTCCCAGCCAGGGAGCTGGGTGCTTCCTGAGAAAGGATAAACATGAAATTCTCTGGGCCGGGGCACAGCGGGGCCCCGCTGGCTGCCCTGCAAGTTCTTCCTCCTTGAGGGGCTCTGCTCGGGGCACCTCCATGGACCCCGCCACGCCCCAGGCCACTAAAACGCATCTCAGGGTTCAGCAGATGTGAGGAGAGCCTCAGGCAGTCAGAGGGGGTTCTCTGTCACCCCCGCCAGCTCCCGCACCTGGAAAAGGCAACCCAGTGGCCCAGAAGGACTAACTGGGAGTCCAGAGAGAGAGGGCGATCCTGCCCCACGACAGAAACCATGTCTTCTCAAGTGAATGAAGGGGAGAGCCTGGGCCTCCTCCCTTGCCTGTGGGGATGTGACCGAGGGGAGGCAGTTCTAGAAAGATGGTTCTGTCCCTCTCCGAGCAGTGCCGGGGCCATGAGGTCACACTTCAGGTGTTCTCGTTCTCCTGGGCAGCCACCCCGCGGGGTCCTGCTGTGGCGCCACTGAATTCCTTACAACAAACTGGTCCCCAAATCTGTCCCTTTAGCCCCCAGTCTGTGAGTGTTCACGTGGAATCCGTTAGCTAGGAAGGGATGAGGTTGCTGTGAAGACGGGCCATGGGGCGACGGTCTTTCTGCTAATAGCAGTCCGGCGTCCACAGTGAAAACCACAAATCATACCCCTGCCTTTGCCTTTTCTGAGGAAGAAAAGACATCTCATTATGGTAGCCAAGAAGACCGAGCACAATACACACAGCTGGTGGGAGGAAAAGAGACAGACGTAACTCGGGAGGAGACAGAATTAGCAGGCGGGTGCGTGAACCCGCTCACTGCTGTTTCCAGATGTCACCTGCCTCCTCATGACCCTGCATGAACCTCAGACCTGTGGTTTATCCTTGCTTTCAAATCACAGGTTTTTCTTCTTGTCCCCACCAAAGAGACCCAGAACTTGTGTAATGGGGCAGCCCTTGCATCAGAATCAAGAAACCCCAGCTGAACACCAGGGGTAAAGTGACAGGTATGAAGATGCCCAGGCTGGACGCCAGGAAAAATTGCAGCAATGTCCCTGCAGCCATCTTCAGTGGGCCCAGCTGTTCCCACCCCCAAGAGGATGGCCTCAACTCGGAATTCCTGCAGTCCTGCTGGACTAAGGCCCAGGAATCCTCGAGGCATGTCCACACTAGGCCAGGAGGGGGTGCATGAGCACCAATTTCATTCACTCCTTTCTGGTGGTGGGGGAGATGCTCCAAACAGGCCCCCAGTGATGGGATTCTGAAAGTTGCACAGAGGAGTTTTCACTGTTTTTTCTCTTCTACCCAGTATTTCCACTACCAAACAACAGCAACCACCCACCACCCTGCAAGTACAATATGTCTGACCAGCCTACTCCTTGCAAACTGCATCTGCGAGGCATTCAGGTGGTATCACGTGCATCCCCCTGGGGTCCCCCTTCTCTCTAACGGACTGGAAGCAGATCTTTACAGGGGCCACAGCCCTCTCCGCAGGGCAGCCGCAGCTGCAACTGAACACAGGTTTACGGTGTGCCAGGCACCGCGGCAGTCACTTGGTCTGTGCATCATTTCCTACTTAATCACAGCAACCTTGTCACGTGGACATTATCATCTCTTTTCACATGAGAGCAAGTGAGGTTCAGAGAGGTAAGTGCTTTCCTCAGGGTCACCCAGCCAGCACCGGCAGAGCTGGAATTTAAACTCGGGTCACCCGATTCTGAAGCCTGCTCTCTCGCCACTTGTCACTTCCTTGGGCTCGTTCATGAGGACGTGGGAAGACACCTTCACTCGAAGGCCGCAGGTGAGCCTGAGGAAGAAGTAATCCTGCAGGCAGCAAAGCAAGACCTCCCAACCGCCTCAGCTCATTCTGGACAACAGGCCTGAGTCCAGGCGGCCCTCCGTGCTCCGTGGTGCCTGGCTCACTGCTCTCACAGGTCTGTTCCAGCTCCTTGGCTGCTCCCACCCACCCAGGGAGGATGCAACAGGCTCCCCACTTGGGCTGGAGTCAAGGTGGCGTGGTAACTGTTCCCTCAAGCCCAGGGCTCAGGAGGCGGGGAAGGGAATAGGAAAGGAAGCCAAGAGGGCAAGAAAAAGTGAGTCACCCCAGGCTGGCAGCACAGACGTCCCCTCGCACTGAGTGGTAGGAAGTGTGCTGGGGCGAGCCTGCGCTGATAAGCTGAGAGCCGGTAGCGGTAGCGTGGCCAGCCTCCTGGCTCCCAGTAAACAACAGCTGGGCGGGGAGGGGACGGGAGGCGGGAGGAGAGGGCCAGGCCTGCGAAAGCACCGTGTACTGACGCAGCAGGACGGACTCTTCTAAGGGAGCTTTTGAGGGAAGAGTTAAGTCCCGGCCACGGCTCTCCCTTACATGCCTCACGTTCCCCTCTGTAATTTAGAACAACAAACGGCGGAATCTTTGAGCAGGCTCAGCTGTAACCAAGCCAGGAGAAAAATCAAAGATAAAGGGAGTGGGGAAGAGGTTTCTCAGGTTCAGATTTTGGTTTTCTTCAGGTTTCGAGAAGTGATGGAGAGAGAGAGTCACGGCCCTCTTCTGACCTTGAGGTCATTAACACCACAGATCATCTCGTCTAGGGAGTCCTAAGGTAGGGCCAGTGAGTTTGTGAGCCCCTAAACTGGTAAAACTGTGTGTGCACACTGAGGGGGGTGCTTCTCTGAGGAGAGGGTCTACAGCTTCCGGAGCCACTGGACCACAAAAGAGAGGGAGAATCATAATGTGAAGGGGGAAATGGAGACGCGAAGATGTAGGGTTTGAGGTAGGGTAGCCAGATAAAGTACGGGATGCCCAGTTTTTAGTATAAGTATGTCCCATGGACATTCGGGAAATACAGTAAAAAAATATTCCCTGTTTATCTGAAATCCAAACGTAACTGAGTGCTCTGTAATTTTATTTGCTAAACCTGGCAACCTTACTTTGAGGTCATGGAGTCACATTCCAGACCAGACCCCAGATCTCCCACTCCCTGGGACTGAGCTATCTCCATGCAGAGCCACTAAGAGCCAAAAACGACATTAAAGAAACCTGCCCTTCAGAAGAAGCTGCTTCCGTGTACTGAGCTAGCGTGCTATGGAGTCAAGAATCCCCCTACTCACACAGAGCTGCCAGGGGTCCTACCCAAAGACACTGGCACGATGACAGAATAAGGGGGACGAAATGAGGGCACAGTGTGCTCTAGCACTTTCCTGGACGTAGAACCTATTCCAGAGCTGCTTTCATTGCTCTGAAGACAGGAGAGAGTTATATGCCAGTGAGAAAAACCCCCAAGCAAACAAAAAACCCCAGCAGATCTTTTAAGCCATAATCAAGAGCACTGAAGAAGGCTGAAGACAGGGAGAGCAACTGTGACAACACTCACCAGAGAATCCTCCCTGGCAGCTGTGAAAGTGAGCTGTGCTCTTCTGTGGACATTTCCTGAGGCTCACTACCAAGTACGTCCTTGGGTATGAGGATGTGAAAGCAGATACTTCCTAGTGTCTCTGCATTCTGGACAGGAGTAAAACTGCCCTCAGTGCAGCTAAGGACACGTCCCCACCCTCGGCCCCGCGATGCCGCTCACCAGTGTAACCGCAGCGCATGGAGGAAGGCTGAGAGGCCCTCCATGATCAGGAGGATGGCCACAGTCAGGGTGGCGAAGGCGGCAAAGATGAAGAACAGCGCCAAACCTCCCGCCAAGCTCTTCACGCTTAGGCCGATGTGGATCACCATGGTCCAAAGCACCTCAGACAGCTCTGCGGAACGGGGAGACATGACATCCGGTTCAGCTGGGCCAGGGGTGCTGCAGGCCTTGCGTTTTGCTCTGCCATCCCTCAATCGCAGTCTTCCTTGCCCCCTGGCTTTCTGCGACCTTACCAGCTAACCTGGCCAAAGCACTGATCCTCCCACCTGTACCTCATCCTCTGGATTCAGGAGTCAGTAATTCCAGAGGCTTTACATAATTTCCACTCTCTGTAAGCCCCCACCTGAGGGAGTGCCCGGAGAAGGGGAGAAACATAGTTTTTGACCTGAGAGAAATACACTCACGTGCATGAGCGAGGCTGAGGGCCCAGAGCCGCAGGTAGGAGGCGGTATTGGAGATGCAGCCCAGGCAGTACTCAATGGTGTGGATGGCCTGGTGGACCATGGTGTCCCCAAAATCAAACTGTCATGGGAGGAAACCAGAGAGAAGATATAAGGCTGGGAGGGGCATGTGCAGGGCTCTGAGCGCTGGCACGAACGGCTACATGGGCCTGGAGCCCCCGGTGCTGAACTCCTGGTGGGGATTTCAGCCGTGCCGTCCCCAGAAATCCTGCCTGGCTGAGCCCCCGACTGGGACACCCCATGCCCCTCAATACATCACATTTTAATGAACTACATCTTAATGAGACTCTTCTCAACACATCTGCTTTTTCTCCCCACTAGGCTGTCAGCTCCGGAGTGGCTGCATGTTGAGGTAAGAGCGGTCTGGGAGCACCTGCTCTGGCTGACTTCCACCTCACGGTGCCTGAGAGCGGAGCACCCTCCTCTGAATGAGCCAGGAGGGCAGGAAGGGCTCTTCCCCGGGTCGTACGTCAGGGGACAGGCCACCAGGCTGGAAACCGCCTGGAGAAGACTAAACCTCTGCAGCCACTTCTTATTTTCACAACACCTTGGCGGCAAGATAACCTCCTTTTACTTTTGAGACTTCTGAAAAGATCACACAGGGACGTTTTAGCAAAAGTTTTACAAATTCCTACTTGGACGCATGATGAAGACTAAACGGAACGTGGATTGTTGTTTCTGTTTTCCTCACGCTCCCTTTCTTCCAGCTTTTGCCTCAACATCAGAAATTATCTGCAGCATAAAGCAGAGGGGCTGGAGCGAGCTTCCGGGAGCTCCCTGTTAGGGCTGCTCCAAGCCAGGCTGCTTGAGAAGCCGCAGGCACGCTTCCGGGCCTCACTCTTCTGGGTGGGGCCACAGCCACTGAAGGCCAGGAGGTGGGCCATTCCCCTCCCTGGGGCCTCCCCGCCCCTCCCCACGTGGTCCAGACCAGACTCCAGGAGCACTGCCCAGTGGGCCTCCCCAGCTTGCCCTGCCCACAGGTCAGAGTCTATTTTTCACCAGTTTCTTTGCAGACTCACATGACTTCATTCCCTAAAGATACCAGAAAGAACTGTCTTGAGAAATCACATGGGGCCAGGAGAGGAGGGCTGGCTGGTAAGGCGCTAACGGCCCAGGCCTCACAGGCATGGCCAGTGGGGAGAGGGGCCAGCTCAAACTCGCCATCTCTGGGCTTCTGCCTCATTTTCCCTCACCTTTGACTATCTACACCCAGAGTATTTCTGGGCTTTTCTTCTGAAACAGGCTCTTCCAAGTCTCCTAGTTACCCTGAAAACTAGGGGTAATCACAGTCACCGGAACCCCAACGCGCCGTTAAGAGCTCTTTGCCACCACTGCTCGCCGTCGCACCAAAGCCCACGTTCTGAGGAAGGACAGGCCCCCAGCTCCAAGGAGCACAGGGCTTTAACTAAGAGCTCTGAGAAAGAAGCGAGTGCGGGGCTCCCTCAGAACCAGCCCCTTGCAGCATTTTTATTCCACCTTGAGTTTCTCCCATGAACAGCTTCCCTTCCAGGCACTGCTCTCGCTTTTCCCTCTCCTCCATTCCCAACTTCCTGCTTTGCAACCTTGGGTAAGTTTTCTTATCTACGTAGTGGGGGGAGATATTAAGTGGGGCGAGAATGAAGCAAGAAACCCAGGCAAGCGCCTAGAGGTCTGTCACTGCCCCATGTGAGTCCGCTACGACTGACCCGGAACCGCCGCAGACGCCCCGTCTAACTCTCTACCACCTCCCCGCTGCCGCACCGCGCCTGCCCCTCACCTCCTGCGCCCTCTCGGCTCCGCACGCCTCCTTCGCGCGCTCCCCTTACCTCCCAGCCAGGTCTCACAGGCATCCTGTGACCTGAGCCTCTGCGGTGTCCGCCACTACTGCCTTGTCCTGCTCCCTCTTCAGAAGGCTCTCCTCCTACCTCTGGATGCTCCTTCTCAGCCTCCTTCTTGGTTCCTCCTCAAGTGCTGGAGTTCCTGCCTCAGCCCTTAACGTCTCTCCTGTAGCACTGCCACGCGGGCCTTCAGCGGCCACGCTGGGAGGGGCTTACAAATGGACACCTCTATTTCCGTGTTGCCTGTTTCCAACCAGCTGTGCCACATCTCCTCCTGCTGCAGCACAGGTGCTTCAAACTCGACGCCACCCAAACTAAACTCATCGATTGCTCTCCTCTGACCCACCAAGACCTACTTCTACTCCTCGTCCCATGTCTAACAGGGGGTCACTACTAGTGCCCCAGGCACCCAAACCTGGAAGTCGAGCCTGACTTTTCACTCACTCGCACTGCCTACATTCGTGAAGGCACTGGGGCCTGCAGCTTTTACTTCCTTCAGCTCATAATGGTCCCTTCCTTTCCAACTTCCACTGCAAATGCCTTCAGGCCTCCCAGTTCCTTCCCGACTCCTCTCAGACTGTGCCCCTCCCCCACCCAATACACCCTCTACCCGCCACTAGGGTATTTCAGCAATGGCACGCGCTGTGTCACTTCCAGCTTCACTGCCCTCTGACGCTCCTTCTTACCCACTCTACTACGGCTGGTGTCCGCCAACCTCTAGCCTCACTTCTCACCAGTCCCTCAACTCCTGACTCCGAGCTCCAGCCAAGCTGAATACTTGTTTATCCCCAAAATGCGCCTTGATGACGCAGGCCTCTGTATCTTCATGATAACTATACATACTGATGCATCCGCATTCCCTCCCTCTCTCCCTCCACAGAGACGCCGGCTTGACCAAACTAACCTCAGCAATAATCTCCTTAGGGAACCCTTTCCAGGCCTCCTCTTCCCTACCCCCACCCCAGTGTTTGTCAGGTGCCCTCTTCCTGTGCTCCCACAGCATCCTGGGCACACCTTGATCACAGACTGTGTCCTAAATTTGGGAGTTCCTTGAAGGCAAGGACTTGTTTTTCTTCTCTCAGTTCCTGCAGCTCTAAACAGAGTGCTTGGCACATGGAGGGTGAATGAATGGATGGGTTGGATGAATGTACCTAGAGAGATGACACAGTGGGGAGAGGTCCCACTGACCCCTACTGAGTGGTTACAGCCTTCAAAAATTTCCCAATCAACGAGCCTGGCCCTGGTTTGCAGCTGGACTGTTGATGCCCCAGGGAGAGGGACTGCTGCTTCCACCTGTGACGTATTTAGGTAACTGAGACAACTATCGAAACCTGGCTGTAGAGAACTAGACTGTGTATGTACCTAACGATGATAAAATGTCCTCACTACTTAGGACGCTGTGGGAAACTGAACCTCTGAGGGAGCTGGGGGGCCAGAGACTGGGGAGGCTGAATTCCAGTCCATCTTGTTTGGATGTCAACTCCCCTGGGACGTGGCTACACGTGAGGACTATGCTGACAGGGACCTTCCAGGCAGCTCAGCCTGTGGCTCTGCACAGGTGAGTGGTCCAGAGGAACGCAGAAGCTCCCAGATGCCAGCAAAGGAGCCTCTCCGGCCTTCCGGAAGACTGACAACTGCCTGCTTTCACACAGAACAGCAAAGCTTTTTCCCATTCCCATCCCACTGCCCCCGAGGGAGGGCCGGGAGAGCCAGGAAAGGGAAAGGTTCACAGGTCTGGGTATTTTAGAGAGAAATTTGGGGGGAGGTGCAAACAGTGCAGCAAGGCCTATTTTAGAAACGCAGTTCAAAGCTTGTATATTGCTAAATGAACTACTGCTGAGCTAGAGGGCCTTCTACTCTGGCTGTGGCCAGAATATTTAGCCAATTTGCTTTCTACTCTCTGTTGTCCTCTATGTGTGACTGGTATAACATGAACTCCTTTCACACAGATGGATTGTTTTTTCTGGGATGCATCTGAGAGGCAAAGCCTCCTTTTGAAAACTGTCTACCTCCCGGCTGGGTCACGTGGAGGTAAAGCGGACCCCAAGCGAACGTCCAGCATTCTCACTCCAAGCACCATCAAGCCGATGAGGGCAGCAGGAAGAGGTCGGCTGCATCTCAGACAGGGAGGAAGGGCGAGCTTTCCCATAAGCACTCAGAGGAGCAGGGAGGAAACAGTTATTCCCGGGGCAGAGCGACCATACATAACAACACAGGAGAGGAAGGCAGGGGCCAATGGGATTTAACTCCCAAGGGGAGTCACTTCAAGAATGCCAGTGCAGACATTACTTGCAGCTCCTTTAAAGCCATTCTCAAGGCATTAGATCAGCAAAGTCAATGAAACAAAGACAGAGGTGACTGACGTGAGATGCAGTTAATGGAGATGAGCTTTTTCAGAACACGGGTTCACAAACTGGTTAGAAATGGCCGGTGAGATGCAGAATACATGGGTGTCACGTGTGGCCCCAGGATGCAGCAGGGACAGCAGAGTGATCACAAGGACGGGAAGAGAAGCCCCAGATAAACATGAAGCTAAAGCCAGCTTGTTTCTTACCACTTCATCCTCGGTAGGCTTGAAAACACAAATTTACACTTAGTGGGAAGCCATGCCACACACAAGGTCACAAGTCATGAGCACAAGGCTACTGATTGCTTCTTGGGGGCGGGGGCGGGGGCGTGGGGACTGTGAATGTTAAATGGTCTGACATTGGAGGCAAGCCTCCTCAGCATAAACGGAGAGCAAAGTCAGCAGGACCAAGAGTGTTGATACTTAATTTTTGAAAGGCATCCCAAGCCTTGCAATTTTTTTTAAAAGTCATACACATAGCAGACGCGGTCAGTCAGACTGCAAAGTCCAGTCCCCTGGGTCCTCAACTCCTTTTCTATTTGTTTTAAAAAGAATATACTGAATAGATGAGGTTCAAAAGTTCAGCTCAGAGGCTTTGTGGTACCAACGGTCAGGCAAGGAGATTGGATTTTAAAAAATCCAATGGTGGTTTAAGGAAAAGTCTAGCTTGGCTAAACTAGACTAAACTTGGCTAAAAAGTAGGCAAGTCACATTTTTAAAAGGCTCAATAAAATGTCTGCAACAAGAGCACATTAGTGGAACAGGACTTCAAAAGTCCCAGTGATTAAAGTTCCAACGGGAACCATTCTGGGGAGGGGCAGGGGATGAAGGAGCCGCCGTAAGTGGCCTGGGTTTCTGGTAGTAAGAGCTGGGGCGCTGGGGCCGGCTCTGCCTCGGCCCCGAGGGGAGCAGTCAATAACTGAGATCTGCGTGCAGGGTACTGTGGGCCGCTTGGAACTCAGGAAGCCGGACAACAGAACAAAACTGCTGCGGGCTCTGCAGGCAACACCTGGAGTTCAGAGCAGGGACCACTGGAAAAAGCTGTAGTGCCCTAAGAGGTCCAGAAAGCAAGCCGATCCTCAGTATTAGTCTTTTCAGTTTTTCAAGGAGCGGACAGGAGTGAGGCCACTTAGGGACACGAGACTAGGGCTGACCCGAGGTGGGAGGAGAGGAAGCCCGCACCACTGATCTTACCTCCTCTGCGTCCTCTGAATGGGTGGAGAGCTGGTCATGCTGAATAATCTCAGCATCCTCCTCTGTCGGTCCGTTGCCCACCCTGATCCCACCAAAGTTGAGAGTTCCCTACACAGATGAACAGAAAGAGTAGAATTTGCCTGGGCTTTAATGTGACATTCTGTGACGTGGGGAAGGGCGATGGTTAGTACATACAAACCTCAGAAAAGCATATATTCTAACAACAAAAACAAAACCCACTGATCGAACAGCTAAGTAAAATCAAGCCACTGTTCCCATCCCAACTACCACCGCCCAGGCCCAGCCCGAACTACATTTAGCACCTCATCCTGATCAGAGGCAACAGGCAGTTCCTGCTGCACCAAGAGACACCAACCTTGCCTCGGCCAACGCCGACTGAGAGTCCTGCTTGCGTGTAAAGCTTAATACGAACAAAGTCTCCTAACAAGCGCAGCTCTATCTGTAAAGAGTTCAATGGCCTAAGTTTTTCTGGAACTAAAGATTAAACTTTCTAACAGGGAGGAGAGCCAAATGACATGGTGACTGCAACCAAGTCTGTTAAGATTTCAACAGGAGCCCGAGAGCTCCAGCAACCTCTCCCTGAAATGTACCGGGTCTCTGCCCAGGAACAAAGGACTTCCCAGGTCACAGAAGAAAAAAAAGCTTAATGTACATTAGCTTGTAGCTAGAGAATACTGACTTAAAACAAAACAAAACCAAACCAAAACAACCCTGACCCTATCCTTCAATGGAGGATTCTGGAGTGTTAACACAACCCTTCCACAGGCAGGTGGGCGGATGCTGACTGGCTGCTTGCTGCCTCTCACTCCCCAGGCAGTTTTCAGCAGGGTCCCTAGGACCAGGATTTCTAAGTCAACCTGATTTGGAAAAGTTTGGGTTTGCTGAGGCAAAAGGACTCTTTGGGTACGAAAACCAGGCAGAACTGGGGTTAAGTCTGACAGACACCACTCAGTGCTAACCTGCCATAGAGTGAAAAGGAGCTGAAGAAACAGCTCCAAGACCCACTTCATGTGGTTTCTGTCAGGGGAGTCAAACAAGGCAAGAGTTCAAAGACTGCTCTCCTGCAAAATGGCCTCTGAGCAGCAGCACGAAGAATGTGCACGCAGCTTCGGTCAATTGCCCCAGGGTCCCTCCTCGCAGCTTCACCTCTGGTGTGCATCTATGACCACAGCATACGACCATCAACCCTCAGGGTTTGGGCAGATTCTCTCTCTTCTTCTAGCAGTGGTCAGAGAACCAGTTGCATCAGAACCTTGAAAGTTGCATTTCACTAAGCAGAGATTCTCAGATACCACCCCCAGAAATTGTAAATTTAGTAGGTCTGGGATGGGGCCTAGAAAATCTGTATTTAAAAGAATATTTCCCCAAGTACAAACTGTATGATCATTTCGAGTGTCTATCAAAATGGAAAAGGCATGCACAGCTCTTTGGTCTCGGCCGCCGACATGCCATCCAGAATAAGGAAGACCCGGAAACTTAGGGGCCACGTGAGCCACAGCCACGGCCGCATCGGCAAACACCGGAAGCACCCGGGAGGCCACGGTAATGCTGGTGGCATGCATCACCACAGGATCAACTTCGACAAATATCACCCAGGATACTTTGGGAAAGTTGGTATGAGGCATTACCACTTAAAGAGGGACCAGAGCTTCTGCCCAAGTGTCAACCTTGATAAATTGTGGACCTTGGTCAGTGAGCAGACACGGGTAAATGCCACCAAGAGCAAGACTGGAGCTGCTCCTATCACTGATGTGGTGCCATCAGGCTACTACAAAGTTCTGGGGAAGGGAAAGCTCCCAAAGCAGGCTGTCATCGTGAAGGCCAAATTCTTCAGCAGAAGAGCTGAGAAGATTAAGGGTGTGGGTGGGGCTTGTGTCCTGGTAGCTTGAAGCCACATGGTGGGAGATTCATTAAATGATGACAAGTGAAAAAAAAAAGAAGAAAAGGCACGCACAAAAAAATGCATGCACCCTTTGAGACAGCAAGTCCACTGCTGGGAACATCTGTACCTGTGAAGTTTTATCAAGATACAAGGACAAGGACGTTCCCTGTGTTATTTGGAATAGCAAAGAACTGGGAACAACCAACAGAGCCATCAACAAGAGAATGATTACATGATTTAAGCACATCCAACAGAATGTTCTATGGAATGCTAGGCAACTATAAGAGTATCACTACGAAACAATCTCTAAGGACACTAAATTTTAAAAAACCTAATCAAGGGGCAGCAGAGTGCTACAATTTAAAACACAATTGCTAATTTGTGTTTTAAATATATATGTACATACACATATACATATTTCTATCAACAGATGATAGATATATGCTGATATCTGCAGAAAAAAATTTTAAGGCAAACTTCCCCACCTGTTAACAATAGCCTGGAGGAGAAGGTGGGGGAGAAGGGCTGGGGACGGGGAGGCTTCCACAGTCAGTACTATTTGCATCTCTAACAAGTGCACCAATTGCTTTGATTTTAGTCTTTAATGTCAGTAGGGGGTTGTCTGGATCATGGCATCACAGGCAATCTTTATGTTCTCCTCCACTTGTCTGCTCTGTCTTAATGCCCTAAGAAACAAATTTAAAATTCACCAGGTGATTCTGCTGTGTAGGCAGATCTGGGAGCCACTGAAGCGCCTGGCACCTCCAGGTCATGCAAATGTTACACCTGACAACCCACAAAAGGTGGACTAAAGGTGCAACACAGGTGCGCTTTCTGCACCACGCTGGTGACAGGAGAGGACTCCAGAGTATCTTGGGATGGATCCCAGGGTCGAGGAGGCAGGCTTTAGGCTTTAAGGCCTAAAGCAGAAAGCCATTTCTGAAGCTTCCCCCAATCAGCAGATGAAGTGAGGGGTAGACAGGTTAAACCTCCCAGCCAGACACGAATAAGTGTCCCTTCAGAACAGAGGGGATGTGAGTTACAGGAAGGGGGATGAGACACACAGCAGCAGAAAGAAGAAAAGAAAATATTAAATTGTGATACACTGCTTACAGACAACCAAGAGGACAGAGAACAGAACAAAAACAGATCAGTGTTCATGTCCTCAGTGCTTGGGGTCAGGAATCTAGGAGCCCCGTGGTAGAATGGTCATCCTGATGCCTTCGGGCTGCCCTCCAGAAACAGACGTTTGGCCACTAAAGAACCAGTGCGCTAAGAAGTCCCTCTGAATGTGCAGGTTTCCAGACCAGGGACTTTTAACTTGGATATTATCATAAAAGACGATGCCAGACTTAAAAGTATCAAGACTGACGCAGCAGAAGCACACCTTAAATAAACTGAGACTAGCAGAAAGAAGAGCACGTGGAAAGAACGCCAATGTGTGGACAGTGTGTGCTTTAAGGGTTTTTTTTTCCCCCTCTCATTAGAAAGAAGAGAGTAAGTCCCCATTTGAAAATAATTTTAAGCAGCAACATTTAAGTATCTTCTGATCCAAAATATCAGCCTTTTTAGACTAGTCCTAGAAGGATAATTATAGCAATTTTCTGAGTTAAAATGATCAGGAACACCTAATGAAGGAAACAGTCATCATCTAAATATTTCCTTTATCTAAAGGAGTATGATGCTACTAGAACACAACAGTATATGAGTAATCACTACTGGTGAGATTTAAAAAATATTATAGATTCATTACCTAGAATGGACCGGGCTAATTTGATATTAGTGCATTGTAAGATTTTGGTCAAGAGATGTTTTAAGGACAAGTATTGAAATGCTTAACATTCGAAGTGCTGTTACCGAATCACGAGTTAGTACTGAAAGAAGGAAAGACCAAAACAGAAGATGACTTTGGTTATTACACCAGATGCAGAGTACACACGAGACACATGGCAGGGTGGAGGTCTCAATGAACGGCTGAGGACATGAGGGCTTCTGAGTGTCTCACAAAAAAGTAGACACGTATAATCTTCCACTGGAAAGAGAGTAAGTTATAGCTAAAATGGACCAAATGTCCAAGCATCACTCTGAAGCAGAACTTTAAAGTGCAGGGAAATCAATTCAAGAATCACAGAGATGTTCTCACTCCATGCTAAAAAAACCCATCCAATACATGGTCACAAAATACAGACATGAAAGTGGATGAGTCTAAGAGCTGCCCTCTTGGATTAAGATGATGGGGCTTGGAGAGGGTACAACAACCGCCCTGCTTCCATAGACAGGACTGTACTTACATACTGAATGGAAACTTAGTGGACCAATGGTAAAGATGATATCAGAATCTATTCCTAAGAGGTGGAAATCTTTTCTGTCATCCTCTCAATGAGTAACAAGGACATACTTCCCAAGAGCACACACGTCCCATGCTCTCGATATAATTAAAAAGAATTCTGCTGCACTGTTTGCCACCTCTTTAAACAAAACGTGATGGTTTGTTGGTTTTAATTCACTCACTGTTGCAGCTGCTGCTGCCTCTAGTCCCTGTTGGCTTGGGGTTGGGCAGACTGGGGCCTCCACAGGTTGCCCCTTCCTGGTAGTGAATGGAAGAAAAGAGGAAGGGAGAAGGAAACAAAGGAGGGAGGGAGTGAAAGGGGAGACGAATGAGGGCACATGGAAGGATGAAGATGGTCAGAAAAGGGAGAAGGCAGGTCTTGTAACTCAGCTGCTCTCCAACAGGAGTAACAATCTAACAGCTGCATGAGTCATGCAACACGATCTTTTGGTCTTTACCAGGCAATATAATAAGTAAGCATTATCGCATAGCCAGAAATGGACATCTGGCATCTTAAGTTTGTGTGTGTGTGTGTGTAATTCAGGTGCACACATACGTACGTTAAGTAAACACAAGTATGTATGCTGTTTTTTAAAAAGAAAAAAAGTCAATGTGCTTTAAACCAAATCTTTCCCCGCCCCGGATGTTTTGGTTGGTGAAAGTATCACGGTCTCATTTTAAAAGAAAATCTATCAGTGTCAGCCCTGTGGTTGCCCTGTGGGTTCACCTGTCTGCAGCTCTTGCAGCCTTGCCTGGCTGATGCTGCATCGAGACGGGCCCAGACCTGGATTTTGCTGAGCACAACATGAGCAAAGCGTGAACAGGAGGTAAAAACTTATGACCTGTTCTCACTACCGGGGCTACTCAAAGCTGAATCTGGATGTCTGAGCAGCAATTACATGCTTGGTTTTGGTTTTTTTCATTTCAGCAGGTCTAGTGTTCATGCTGGGATACAACACAAATGCATTTTAAGAGAATACAGGTTATGCACAACTCATTATATCCAATGAGGAATTGCCTTGATCTTAAGAAAAAGTCTAGTAAACTTTCAGCCATAGAAATACACCCACCAAATGCTTCCTCCTCAAATATTGATGGCGAAGGACCAGTGGTTTAAACAGCAGCATCCAAGGGACACACAGCAGCGCAACCACTACCAGGAAACACTGAATTCCTTTCTGCAAAGTAAGAAGGACAAGGCACATCACATTAATCAAATGTGCAGTTTCCAACTCCGGCACGAATTCCCTCTAAAATAGTACTTTCCTGCCGACTTCTGAATAAATAACACAATCCAGTTCCTCAAAATAATTAGCAGATGTTGTGGCAAAGCCCAGGACTGTCCCATAGGATAAGAGTCATAAATTCTACCCTTTCCGCATACAGAAGTTACAGTTCACCCTCCCAAAGGAGGAGGATGGGCTGAATTCAGATTTGGATGTGTGGGCTGATGGGGATTTTTTTTTTTTTTTTTTATGTGGACAATTTTTAAAGTCTTTATTGAATTTGTTACAATATTGCTTCTGTTTTATGTTTTGGTTTTTCGGTCGTGAGGCATGTGAGATCTTAGCTCCCCGACCAGGCATCGAACCCACAACCCCCCTGCGCTGGAAGGCAAAGTCTTAACCACTGGACCACCAGGGAAGTCCCTAAGGCTTTTTCAGAGTCACAGAAACATCTGGCTTCCTGACCTAGGAAAATCACCTAAGACAGTCTACCTCTGGGTTGACGCACCTGTCCAGAATACAGCATCGAATTACCAGAGTCCCCATAGGAAAAGAGGAACATGTTTATGAAATGGATCAGAAGACTTGGTGCTTTCTCAGATGTGTGAGCATCATAGGCTGTCCACTTGTAAAAAATAAGGATAACCAAGTAGCCAAACAAAGAGGTCATGAAGATTATTTCTGGAATAAATCCAAAGTAGATATTCAGGGGCTTCTTGAAATAGCTAAAAAGTAAGAGAGAAAAAAATGTTAAAGGTGAACAGACCCAGGGTCACCCCTATACCAAGTATACTAGATTTTCTACCTAATGCTCCCTCAACTCTACGTATATCATTTGAAGAAGCAAAAGCCAGAAGAACTGGAGGCAACAGAAACAAGCAGGATTAACTATGACTACCAAACTTTTGGACCGTGAACAGCTCCAATACCACCCCTACCAATCTCTCATGAGGAAGAGATAGGAAAATCTAGTACATTCTGAGACCACAGTTCATAAGTTTATGTGAGTTACACATCAAGGGAAAAGAACATAACTCTCATTTTGATGAAAATTACACAAGGTTTTTTTTAAAGATCTTGAGTATGACTACATTGTTAAGGGACTAATATTAAGCAAGCTTCATTCAAACAAATGAGATTTTTATAAAAGCATTTCTTTAACATAGAATAGTGTTCTGAGTTATTAATCCCTCCTTAGAGGTGTTATGATCTCTTTAGGCAAAAGCACTGTCTGAACTAAGTGCATTCTTATGATGAAACAGAGTGACTCACGTATGGTTGAAAAGGCTCAGGCTGACTCCAAACATCATGTGGATGATACCAAGGATAACAGACATCTTCATCTTAAAAGAGTTGAGGAAGGTCAGTTTATTGGTAGCAATGTTCCAAATCTGTCACAACCCAAGAAAACAAAAAGGCATTACAAAGAGTTCTCAAATGGAAAAATACTCACCTATTCTAAAAAACAGTTGTGTATTTTTAATTACGGAAAATGCTAAACATACACATAAGCAGAGAGAATAACGTAACAAACTCCCATGTGCCTATGGCCCAGCTTCAACGATTATTTACTGACTCCTTGTCAATTGTGTTCATCATATCCCCAACCCACTCCCCACCTCCATATTATTTTGAGGCAAAGTCCAGATACTATGTCATTTTACCTGTAAATATTTCAGTATGGATCTCTAAAAGGTAAGAACTCATTTTTAAAACATGACCACAATACTGTTATCATACCCCAAAGCATTAACAATGCTTCTATAATACCCTGGAATCGTTAGTATTCAAATTTCCCCAATTGTATCCATACTTTTTAAAATAATTCATTTATTCAAAGTGGGGTCCAGACAAGGTCTATAACAATGATTGCTTGATACAGCTTTTAAGTCTCTATAGGTTCTCCCTCCAGCTCTCCTTTTTTATTCATTACAAAAGATTTGTTGAAGAAATTGGGACGTTTATCTTGTAGATGCTCCCACAATCTGTATTTTGCTGACTGAAACCCAGTGGTGCTGTCCTTCCATCTATTTTTAAACATTAATTGCCTTATGCTTTGTCACCTAAGGCTTGGATGCCTGTAAAATTTTCCTGACAGTTCTGCCTCCACTTGGCCATCAGATTATGTTTCCTCAATCGTGACTCCGAGGCAGTCATTCCCTGTGCTAAAACCTCCCAGAACCCCTACTGTCATCTCTATGATAAAGTGCAAACTCTGTACCCTGATAAGCCAGGTCTTCCACCATCTAGCCCGGCATCTTTTTTTCTGAACTGGCCTCCTCATGAAGAGCTCATCCTCGGTGACCTCTAACCTGACAACTTGTGGCTGGTTCTCTCTGCAGCCCCAGTCTTGCCTGATGTTCTGCAACTCCAACTGCCTGATGGACTTTTATACCCGGGTGTCCCACAGGCACTTTAAACTCAGCATCTACCCTGTAAGCACCAAATGAGATGTCTGCAAAAAAAAAAAACTCTGTAACTACAGAACACTACCTAAATGTGAGATAATATTATTATTAGATTCCAAGTTACTTGAAGTCAGGACCTGTGTGTTAGAATTACGTGTTTCCCCCAGCAGGCACTATGCCTTGCAGACAATAGGGATTCAGTAAACATCTGTTAAATGCACATATGAAATCTTATTAAGTATCTCCAAGCCTTAGTTTCCTTATCTGTATAATACAGATAGCAGTACCTACCTGACAGAATTGTTTGGGCATAAATCAGACATGCTGAGGGCTCAGTACAGTCTCTGAGCTACAGTAAGCATTTCAGTACTGTTAATTTCTATAATAATTAACTTTGTATCTCCCTACGTCTATGCTTTTGCACACACTTCTCTTCACCTATAACAATTTGAAATATTTTTCAAAGGCCAGATTAATTCCCATTTTTTACAAGAAACTTAATCTTTCTGGTCCATAATGATCTGCTTTTCCTCTGGAATTTTGTAATCCTTACAATCTAACATTTAGGCTTAAATTCCACACACACCCCTGCCCCCGCCTCCCCTGTTTAAGCACATAACACAAAAGACTTGATCACACTTTACTTGCCTAAGTATTTGAAAAAAAATAAAATTCCGGGATAAGTTTTTTGTCTAAGTATGTAAAGATAAGAATGGAAATCTAAAATCCATAGAAAAGAGCTATTTTTCTTTGTTAAAACATCTGCTAAAAATAAAAACCAAACTAAGTTAAACAAAAATAAACTGGGAAGGAGTCTTGAAAATCAATCTTCCCAGAGTCAGTATTATTAGCCACATCTAAAATAAGGAGTACAGGAAAAATCACTTGGCTCCCCAAGGCATCTGGATCTCTTGCAGCTTTAAAGTGCTCTGGACAGATACACTGAGGTTTTCTAAAAATATGTTAACTAAAACCCAAATAACTATTTATCTTCATTTTCATTCTCTCACTTCTGGGTTTCAGTTAAAACACTTGGTGTCAGACATATAGAAAAGAAGTGCTCTTACTGGATCGATGCCAAAAGGATATGGTCCACCGAAAACTCCATGGACAGCTGGGTTCAGCTGGAGGACAGGGTTTCCGCGAACTGTCTCTTCCCTATCATGTTAGGAGAAAAGCTGCATTTATTTTTTATTCAAGAGAGGGAAATTACTGGGGTTCAAAAACTGATCCCCAAAGAAACCATTGATACTATAGCTATTTTGTCTCTTCAATAAAAGGGAAGGGATTAGCATCAGAGAGTGAGACGGGATCAGAGATAACAAAAAGAAAAATTAAACACACATACAAGACCAGATAGAGAAATTGGGGAACCCGCTTTTAACTTACAAAAAGAATCAATGTTCCTTAACAATGCTGAACAAATCACAAAGCACTTCCCAGGCTGCAGCATAAATAAGAGGAGACACTACATTCTTTTGGAATAGAGACAGTGTCAACCGCTTCCTAAAGAAGTGTTAGTTTACCACTTGTCTGGAAAACCAGAGCTGAACACGAAAGGAATAAGCTTTGACTTTCAGCTTCTTTGCAACTTACGTCCAATTATATAAAGTAAACATTGGCCGCACACTCCAGGATGACCCGAAGATATTAAGAGACTTGGAAAAGCAATCATTGTAGATGAGGCCCGTGTAGATGGAGAACACACCCATCAGCAGAATAATGTACCGTCCGCTGAACACAGTGCTAAACATCTGGGAGCCAGGAGAAAAAGGTCAGTGAAATGTACTCATTAGCTGCAGCTAATGTCGTGACAGCGTTATTTAGAATGTACTAGACCCTTCCTCTCACACCACTCTTACACCATTCTGGGTCAGAGAGCTTGAAGTAAAGACCAAAATACAACGCTAACAAGAAATTTACTTTCACAGCATGTGACCTCTTTAGTGTTAAAATGAAAATAACTTCTCTATTCTCTAAATAGTCTCTATAACTTCTCTATAAATTCATGGATCAAAGATTTCCAGATAATTTTCATAATGAATGCTTGAGAAATTATAGTTTCAGACCGACACAGAGGTAACTTAAACATTACCTCGTTCTTGAATTAACTAGTGGTCACCAGTGGGGAGAGGCAAGGGGGGAGGGACACGATAGGGGTAGGGGATTAAGAGGTACAAACTATTATGTATAAAATAAATAAGCTACAAGGATATATTGTACAGCACAGGGAATAGAGCAAATATTTTATAATAATTATAAGTGGAGTATAATCTATAAAGTTTTTGAATCACTATTTGTACACCTGAAACTAATATAATATTGCAAATCAACTATATCTCAATAAATAAAAAAATAAAAATACAATAAATACACTTCCATCAATCATTCTAGAGGAAAGACTGAATTATCCTTCTGTCTGTACAAAATTATTATAAATGTGTTGCCCTATGAAGAGACAATGATAGTAAGCAGCCAAAGGTTATACAAGAAAAATATTAGAAATATATCAAGAAAATAATAAAATTATCTTATGTTTCTGAGTTTCTATCAAAAACAAACAAGACATTACCTCATTCTCATTCTTCTGGGAGAGGATCCGGCTCTCCCTTAACACCATCCATACAGCAAAAAGGGTCATCAAAATGCCGTGGCCAAAGTCCCCAAACATCACAGCAAATAGGAAAGGGAAAGTGATGATGGTATATGGAGCTATAAAGAAACCAAAGAAGGAAAAAGACCCAGTACAGAAAACCGCAGCAATTCCGAACATATCACATCCCTCTCCATCATCTAAGATCAATATAAGGTGACTTATTCCCAAGCTGTTGGTCAGAGGGACTCGCAGGGGTAACTTTCACGGCAGGATGTGCACAGCCTCACAAAGCAGCTCTGGTGGCATCCCAGCTACTGCCAGCATTTTCAACAAAGAACCTCACGGGAAATCAAAGTTTTGTCTCTAGTGTGCACCAGTGTGGTCTGTTCTTTGATTCCTTTCTCTCACCCCTGGGACACTGCTCCTGGGGCAGGCCAGCTTTCCTCCCTTGTATAGTAACCAGCTGAAAAAAGCCACTGGGTGAGTGGGAGAAAGCCCAGAACCTGGAGCAAAGCAGGCCCTGCAGAAGGCTCCCACTGAAAATGAATTCTCAGACCCTGGATTTAATCATTAACTCTCTGAACAGAGGAGAAATCTGCCTTGTGCCTAAAATGGTCAACAATTGCTATATTTTCTCTGTCTAACCTGGAACAGGGAAGCTATTTTAAAATATCAATTACCTTGGAAAAAACTTTTTGCTTAAAGCAGTTCCAGCAAATGGTGTGCAAGAGAAAGCCAGGTGCTGTACAGCCGCAAGGGCAAAGAGAGGAATCCAATCCATGGAGCTCATTCCTATAAAACTCCTATAAAAGCACCTCCTAAAGGGGTGCCACCCAGCGATAAACCTCACTCCCTGCATCCAAACAGGCACCTCCTCACAGGAAATACACAACAGCTGAGGCCTTGACAACATCTTTAGTTTTAAGCCAATTGTGTTCAATTGCATTCAGAGTGAGGCACTGAAAGAAATAACAAAGAATAAAACCTCTAAGAGGGAAAAGATTCAAGCTTTTTTACCTGGATTTATCTCTCGGTAAGTTCCAATTCCATAAGCATCCACTATGTTCTGAAAGCCACATGTGAACTTGTTGGTTTTGTTATAGGTTGGGGGAGTCTGGTTTGTCTGCATCCTGTTCAGGATGGAGGGCACAGTGGAGCCACTGTGTTCCTGGGAAACATAAAGCACATATTTCAGAATCAGGTCACCCTCCTAATTGTGATGGTGGTTACACAGGCATATATATTTATCAAAACTCATCGAACAGTACACATAAAATATGTGTATTTTCTTTTATGTAAATTATATCTCAAGCTTTCCGGTCTTTGGGGAAACTGGAACTAGCTATAAAATTTACAATGAAAGATTTAAATGAAGTCTCAGGAAAACTATCCTCACCATGAAAAAAAAAAATTCTAAAATATGTAACCAAAGAAAATGCGGTACCTCCTCTGGGGACATCCTTACCTGCCTGTCTACAAGTGTCATTGTTCTCTTCTCCTTTTATGGAGGAAGCAAAGTTATTCTCTGACTTTCTTCCTTCGCCACCTACTCTTTTTTTTTTTTTTTTTTTTTTTGCTGTACGCGGGCCTCTCACTGCTGTGGTCTCTCCCATTGTGGAGCACAGGCTCCGGACGCGCAGGCTCAGCGGCCATGGTTCACGGGCCTAGCCGCTCTGCGGCATGTGGGATCTTCCCGGACTGGGGCACGAACCCATGTCCCCTGCATCGGCAGGCGGACTCTCAACCACTGCACCACCAGGGAAGCCCTCGCCACCTACTCTTAACTCCCTAATCCTTGTAGTCTAGCAGAGCACACTTGGCCAAAGTGGCTGGCTCATCACTGGATCCAAAGGTCTTTTCTCTTATATGCAAGCCCCTGATGCTGGAGAGCTACCTCTTCTGCTTACCAACCATGCCTTTCCTGTCTCTTTGCTGGCTCTTCCTCCCCTGCCTGTAACACTGCAGGGCCCCCAAAGTTCTACTATTATTAGCTCCTTATTTTCTCTCTTGGAGGTCTCACGCCCTTCCAACCTCGTGCAGCCCGTTTCTTTCCTGTTGCCCTTTCTTTTGAGAACCTATCCCATTTTCTGCTTGAGATTTCCATGTGGATTTCTGTCCAACCCCTCAATGTGACTGAAACTGAACTTATCATCTTTCTCCTATCAATAAGTTTCTCTTGCTGAACTTTTACTTCCATCAATGAAACTATTATTCTACCAGCCACCCAGCTTTGATGCCTCAGAAACATTTTTAATTTTTTCTCCTTGTACTTCTCCTGCACATTGCTAAATACCAAATCTACCAATTGATACCTCCTTCAGAGTGTCTCACAAATTCATCATTATTTGCTTTTTACTGCAGGGGTCATTATCACTTACTGCTCTGTGTTTACAATAACCTCCTAACTGAACCCCTACTTGTAGACTCTCTCTACTCCCCAATCCAACCCAGAGGCTATCAATGGATTACTCATTTTATTCTATTTATTTATTTATTTGGCCACGCCTCAAGGCATGTGGGATATGGGATCTTAGTTTCCTGACCAGGAATCAAACCCGGCCCCCTTGCTGTGGAAGCAAGAGTCCTAACCACTGTACCGCCAGGGAAGTCCCTGGATTACTCTTTTAAAACCGTTTTGATCATGTCCTTTCACTGCTAAATACCTTCCAATGTCTCTCCACTCCCTCTGGGATAAAATATAAACCCACTAACCTGGTATTAAAAACCCTTCATGGGACTTCCCTGGTGGCGCAGTGGTTAAGAATCCGCCTGCCAATTCAGAGGACACAGGTTTGAGCCCTGGTCCGGGAAGATCCCACATGCCGCAGAGCAACTAAGCCTTTGTGCCACAACTACTGAGCCTGAGCTCTAGAGCCCGCGAGCCACAACTACTGAGCCCGTGTGCCACAAGTACTGAAGCCCACGTGCCTAGAGCCCATGCTCTGCAACAAGAGAAGCCACTGCAATGAGAAGCCCGTGCACCGCCACGAAGAATAGCCCCCGCTCGCCGCAACTAGAGAAAAGCCCGCACGCAGCAACGAAGACTCGACAGAGCCAAAAAATAAATGAATAAATAAATAAATTTATTTAAAAAACAAAACAGAAAAAAACCACCTTGACAATTAGGTTCCAGTCTCCCTGACCTAGGTTTGCCTCCTGCTCTTCGGCTCACCCATGACGATTCCTGTTCTGGCCCAACCACACATGGTCACACTGTATTTCCTGCCTTTGTCCATACTGTTTTCTTCTCATTGTTGCCAGTTGACATCTTACCAATTCTTCAAAGCCCTGAGTAAATGCCACCTTCTTGAAGCTGTTTCTGATCATCCTAGTTGGAAAAGTTAGTGCCTTCCTTCCCTCCACACACGTAAACTACTCTTAGCACAGACTGTGTTGTATGCACATCAGCCTCTTCAAATAAGTCATAGATACTTGAAGGCCTAATTTTTACATCTCTGTACCTCCTGGCCCCTAGATCAGTGCTTTGGATAGGGCAGTAGCTCTAATTAACTACTAAATGGAACTGCGAGGGTTATATTATGGAACTAGTCTAGTGGACAGAGAGAGAGTGGATCAGGAAATTGATGTTCTGATTTTGAGCTACCCTGAAGGATCATGGGTATATGACCAAATCATTTAATCTTTTTTTCTACAATTTCTACATTTGAAAAATAAGCATATACGAAATGTATTGTCAGGATACAAGATGAGTATATTAAAGAACTCTGAGACTAAAAATGCCATAAAATTGTAATTGGTTCATGTTACTATGGATGGGATCCTCTCTTCCTAGCTGTAGGCTGCACTGCTAGCTGTGGGGGACTCACCGTGCCCCTTCTGAGCGCAAACTGGATGGAGTCGAGGTCAGTGACAGGGCACCAGACCTCCGCAATCAGGCACTTCTGGGTCACGTCTATATTGCATAGGTTCAAAGTGTGGTAAATGGCCTTCATCTTCCGCACTTTGATGAACCAGACACGGATGTTCTTAGCAGCTGCCTGCAGAACCCTCTGGCGGTGATCCTCCGTTTGATTCAGAACCTTTTGGGAGAGAAAGGAGCAGACAGGGATCCTTCTAACACCAGTCTTAGATTTCAGGATATGAAGGCAAAGAGGCACAGCTTTCTGAGAAGGGCAGGTGGGGATCTGGGCTTTTTCTTCCTCTGGCTAGAATTTTCTCTTTTTTTTTTTTTTTGGCCAAATTATAAGAAATTAGAGTTCCAATGACTAACATTCATATTTATTTAGTTTCAAGCTGAAGAGAAACCTGAGGAAATGGTTTTTAGCTTTTCTCTCTAAATTTAATCTTACCACAAAATCCACAGCAGAACAATGTAGGTCACTGGCTTTTATCTGGCTCACTAAAGAGCAATGACTTTCCATGTGGAGCCTGTAACCCAGAGTCAAATAAGTCAGCATCACAGGCCCAGGAGCTGACCAAGTTGTCAAATCCCTACTTAAGAACAGCAAGCTGCAGCACACCCTGAACATAAGCCAGCCTCAGGGGCTGGGGGGACAGAGGCACTGCTGAACACCAGCATCTGCCTCTGCCAAAAGAGGCTGCCTGCCAGGAGGACGAGACACCACGGCCTTTAGAGGGGATTTACACCGCCACGTACCACGGTCAGCATGGAGCAGATAAGGCTTGATTCTTCTGTCAGGCTTCCTTTCCCCCCAAGAAGGCTGATCCTTTGGAAACCAGTACAGAGTTCCCTCGGAGGAATCACATTGCCAAGAATAGAGTGGGAGGAAGGGCCAGGAACACTTTACATTCTGCTACCTTGTTTATCACCAAATATTTAAGATTTCTATAGCAGAAGAGGGGCTAAGCCAAAATTGGGCAAGCACCCCACCATTCACACTTGCGCATGAGAATCTACCTTAAAGCTCCACATTTGTTTGAAGAGGAAAAAACTATACATTAATCATTTTAGCTCAAGTCTCCATCATAGCTAGCTTTTCAAGTCAGTTTGGGAAAAAAGTCGTCACTGCTCCCTGAGAAACTGTCTTGGGCAGTAGAAAGTAACTTCCATGAGAGGTTTTTTTTTTTTAAAAAAAAAAAAAAGCCATGGCATGCTAGGGAAACTCTTGTATCACTTGAGAATAAAGGAACAAAGCTACTTTCTTTCCTGGTTGTTGACAATTTCACAATTACTATTTAAACTTCTGGAAGGATGCTAAATAAACTTGCAAGCAATGTTCTATTTGCTTTTCTCTTTCCCCACCAGCCCACGCCCACACATCTCACCCCTTGGTATTCAATCCCCTTTAAAATTTTACTTCACACAGTTTGGTGTTTTAAAAATCAGATTCTAGTCATTTATAACGACTATTGCACACGCTCTTCAAAATCTACCACAAGCCTACCTCATAAGGAGGGGGTAGAACAGTCCTAGAACCCAGAATGTACTAGCATGGCTTATCACCCACCAGCAGTTCTAAAAAAACTCTCCCCTTGGTTAAACAGGTAAGTGTATCTGAAAGGAGCTGGCAACAGGTCAAGTCGGTGGGTCATGTACAAAGGGGGTTGGAGGGAAAGATGAGAAATGATGCTGGAATGGGAGTTACAACGCATCTCTGACAATTTGCCATTGCTGGAAAGAACTGCCTTTGGGATTAAGTATGCTTATTAATGTTTCAAGGGGGCAATCATCACATCCTTTCAATAGGGAACAAAGCTCCAACTGGGCACCCTTTTCCTTCCATGTGTGCATAAATCACGACTCCCTACTTAGAACCCCGTGACAACCATGGTGTGTGCAAACCACACACACTGCAATTTGGTAAATGTTTCTTCTTGGGTACAAGAGTTACACCAGGACTCACTGGCTAGACTCTGTGGTTCAGATTCAAGGTGACCAGAAAGATACACACCAAGCTGTTAAGAGTGGCTGCTCTGGAGACAGTGTGTGTGAGGCAGAATTGACTTGATGTGTACTTCTATGTTATTTGATTTTTTTCCCTAACTAAGCATACTTTACTATAAAAAGATCTCAGACTCATGAGGAGGGGGACTGAATACTCTAGGCAACAACGATTTCAGATGCATAGCATCCCTGTCTTATTTGAAGACGATTCATGCCATTTTTAAGTCATTTCCCATGGGAGCTGGGGAAAAGTTTCAAGGAATGAATTAAAAATAGCAAAAAAAAGAAATGTATCCTGGGCTACTGCAGGTGCCTAATAAACTAACTGTTCGTGTTTCAAGGAAGAAGAATGGTGTTCTACTGTAGTATTTCACAAAAACAAATTCCCTCCAGGCCTCTGTGTACCATTTGGAGATCGTCAATCCTGGTATTAACTCCAGAAGCCATCTCCTTCCTCTCCTGTGGCGTTTCAGGACAGGGATAGATTGAGGCCCGGAACCTGGAATGTGCAGAAACAGCCTGAGAAACACTGAAATTCCTTAACGTAGCCAATTTAAGTAATCTCAGAAAGTGATGTTAACTTACTAGAAGGACCCAAACAGGATTCGTTCAGACTGATGCACTAATTAATAATAATTATTTATGGGAAGGAGCCTACAGATAGAGCAGCAACATTTGAACTGTTTTAACATTCTGTGTAGCTATTAAATTCCTTTAGATTAAAAAAAGAAAAAGAAAAAGAAATGGTGATACAAATTACATTATAAATTGCTGGAGAAAAATGGCATGGAAAAAAGATCTCATGGGCAGAATTTCAGAAGAGTTTAAGGGCACAGTGCCTATGGTACACTGCTAGGTATGAAGACCCATTGTCCCAGAACAATGTAGAATTTATAAATCATGAGTCCTAACTACTTTTTCTAAGAAAAGGAAATTGTGATTTTGACAGTCTAAAAAAATAAACTTAGGCCATTTCTCATTGTTTAAAATAACCTTAACATTATTAAAAGATATATTCACCGTGTCAAGGTGGACGAACAGGGTTTGTGTTTCTCTATTCTCTAGGCTTAATAATAGTTAGGTGGCTTGGATGCACCCTAGGGGGAGACACCTTCCTCTTACCCTTCACAGATTTTCTTGACTCTGTTTTTCAGCTGATCGCCTTGGAAGAAAATGATGAACACAGACTTGTGCACGTAGTCTCCCTAGGCCCCAAACCAAAAACCAAGAATTCAGACTTATAATCCAGAAGAAAACTTCTTAAGTAACTTACTTTCTTGGTGACAGAGAAACAACTGGAATCTTTTAAGGGTATGGCAACTGTGTGTTTTAACCATTACCCTCAATCCATTTCTTAAGCTCCACTACAAGAACATTTGCCCTGTAATCTCTGATTCACAAAAATCTTTCTGTACTTGTTTTTCAACTCAACCAGGAGATTGACACGGATGCAAAGATGATTATCTTCTTAGAAGAATTTAGCCCTACTTACCAATTCAACTTTAAACTGAACAAATCTTATATTGCCTAAATGACATAAGTACATAGAAGAGGAAAGAGAATGAAGCCATTCCTGCCTATTCCCATGCTTAGAAACTCCAGATAAAGGGGAATGAATAACTACAAGGGACTGAGTAGTTGGGAAGAATGTTGATGCAGAATCTCATGATTCATGCCCATTTACACCTTAGGGGGCAGGGAGGAAGGCAATCCATTCCAAATACCAAGTTTATACCTGAAGTATGAGGCAAAGGCTAGAAGGAAAGATCAGGAAAATAAGCTATAGTGGGTGTCAACTGGATTGTCTCTGGTTGCCTGTATTTTCTCCTATTCCTATAGAGCTTTTATTACAGGAAAACAAACAAAATTATAGAAGGATAAAGAGGGAAAAAGAGTGAAGGAGCGAAGAAAGTAAGGCTCAAGAGTCTGAAATTCCTAAGTTCTCTAGGAATAAACTGGAGTACATTCTTTGTGCAGCTGCTCTGCTGTAGATATCCAGACCCTCCCTTACTCGATTTGTTGATAAAATGTTTCTGTTGCCCAGGAACTTGGCTGAATATTCCTGAGAACAGCTCCGCACGAGGTGTGATTGCTGACTACAACGTCTCTACAACCCAGGGACAGCCTTCAGTAAGACTGTAACACTGCTCCTCAGTGTAAGGAGACACTCACCGTAACCTAAGTGTCACCACACTCCTACTCGGTACCGAGGAGAAGATCCATTTACCAGGATCATTTCTAGTTGTATGACCCACCGACTCTGAGAAGCCTTATAATTCAACCTCTTTTCTTAGGTAGAAAAAAGAATACTAATTTAAGAAACCCAAAAGACACTTGAGAACATAAAAACCAACTCCAGGTTTCTAAATAATACTAATACCAAAATGAAATAAATTTTTTGCAGAACATTTAATCTTCTTTGCTTGTCATCCCTGAAATTAGGACTCACCATTCTAAATGTAGGTTTATGCTAAGAACTCTGTCCCATTATGTCAAATGCCAAGATGCTAAGCTATTCCTACTTTCCAAAGCATTGGGTGGGGAAGATCTTCCCATCTTGTACAATATAAATCTTTAAACTAAGTTCCTAAAACTCCCAACAAACAAGGAGACAAAAAACTTTACCAATTAAAGTTTCATCAGCTTATAAAGATCACAGTTTAGGAAATCTCTCCTCTTTTTACATATGGATGTTACCAGACTTGGAACTAGATGTCTTTCTTTAAGTTAATTTTCATAGAAAGTTAATTTTCTTTTGGTCCCAGATAAGTAAAAGAAAACATATAAAGCTAAAGTTTAAAATAACTGGAAAAAACACACTTCTAATCAAAGTAATACCTACACGGGTAAGGCTTGAAAATATATATGTGTACGTCACATATACATTGTATGTACACATGTGATGGAGGTAAAGAGGAAAACAGCAGTCCTTCAAATTCATAGATCAAAGCAGAGTAAACCCAAGGGTTCCTCCATGGGAGGGTCAGATTCAGGTGGCACCTGCTGAGTTACTGCTCTGAGCTCCCTTTACAAGACCTACTCCATGAGACGCAATTTCCTTGTCTTACAGTCACAGGATCCTCCAGGGGGTTCTCGATTTCAGCCTGCCGCAGGAACACATTCCCCCGGCACACCCGCCAAAGCATGCGCTCAAAAGTAGGGATGCGCTCCCGGTTAATCACACCAGCCACGAAGCTGTGGGGAGAAGAGCCAGATTGGGAACAATTCCACGCCACGGTATGGGAGGAAAGTGAGAGCAGGGGGCAAAGACGCCAAACAGGAGGATATGCATCGTTATGTCAAAAGGGCTGCCAGGGGCTTCCCTGGTGGCACAGTGGTTGAGAGTCCGCCTGCTGATGCAGGGGACGCGGGTTTGTGCCCCGGTCCAGGAAGATCCCACATGCCGCGGAGCGGCTGGGCTCGTGAGCCATGGCCGCTGAGCCTGCGCGTCCGGAGCCGAGAGGCCACAACAGTGAGAGGCCCGCGTACCGCAAAAAAAAAAAAAAAAACAAAAAAAAAGGGCCGCCAAAGTCTGATTCCTGGACTCAGCAGAGGGTTGACAGAACAACTCAGTAACCGAATGCAAAGCGACTTAGCAACACTTCGCAATGGGCTCAGAAGAGAGGGCATCCTGGAAGCAAGTGAATGCCCAGCAACACCGCTCTTCTGAAAAGCAAAAATGAACATGACCCCGCTGAGTACAGAGGGCTGAAGTGGTACATACCCGAGTCTTAAAGGCGTGCCTCTTCCCATCTCACTTGGCTCCAAGAGGGATGAGGATTCTTCCAACAGGTCTGGATCCGCCATCTGCTGATGATGCAATTCAGCCTGAATTCACAAATCAATTAATATCTAATGAAAATAGTTAGTGGCATGCAGGGAACGAGGAACCAGGAGATAAGTTCAGAAAATAAAGATGAAAAAAAAACAAAACACCAAAAGAGAAGACATACCTACAAAAAGAAGACAAAAAGAACAGGGGAAGAAAACAAAGGAAAGAAACAAGAGGTAAAGGAAGCAGAATTACCCCAGTAAAGCATCTGGGGAAATGGTTTTAGAAATAAGGAATAAAGGAAAAAACATTAAATGATGGTAACACCTGTATAAATCTGTTACTTGGTGGAAACCATTTTTTCTCTTATGTTTCCCTGAATGAGCCATGAAAGTACCAAGAAATACCTTTGCATATGGATAGAAGCTGAAGTGTTTCTTCCTTTTGAGCAAAAACAAGGCAACTCTGCAGAAACGTTCAACACCAACTTTACAGGCAGCTACAAGCTAGAATTTTCTCTGGGTAAGAATGCAAAAGATGGAGACTGTCTTTCTAAGGAAGAAAGCAAGGCGTTGTCACTGTCTTGAACAGGAGAAAGATAGAAGGGGCATCTCCAGATTTCTAAGTTTTCCATGCTCTTAAAAATTCAGAACATGAGAACTTTCAGCATGACCACTGTAAAAAATGCTCCAAACCATGAGATTTAAAGAGTATTTCTTTGTCCAAAAGGATAAGAAGCACAATAGCTGGGCAGGCATGAGCCTCCATTGCATCAATAAAGGGAAGGAAAAGTGAAAACATATCTGAATGTCCTAGTTTCTGACCAGGAATCTAGGAATATTAAAAAGTTCACGTATGCTTTACAGTTTAAGGATTCTTGAGAACACAGCTTAAGCCAACAGTCTAAATCAAGTGAAGTGAAGAAAAAGTAAGAGATAATAAGCCAATATAGAGCATGTGGACTAGTTTGATTGTTTAGATTTAAAATGATTTCCACCATGACAGTTTATACAATAAAATGAAGGAGGAGCAGGACCTTCTCCGATGTAGGTCTACATTTCCTAGTCTCTCTCTTCATAATACATCTTACCACCTTTCCTCTCATCAGGAAGGAGAAGCTACCCTAAAAAATGAAGGCCAACTGACTTCTCCACTGACTGACCTCCCCAACTTCAATATCCATGCACTATGTATTTGACCAAAGACTAGAAGTAAGCCAGAATAATCTTCCTTTTCAAAAGCAAAACTAAACAAAAAATCAGGAGAATTTTTCTCTATCATTTTCACTCTAAATTTCAATTTGATTCTATTTCTGTCAACCCCACTATCGAAAAAATGCCACGTGGGAACCCCTCTTGATAAAGTCATAGGACCATAAATGTAAAATCAAAGGGTGGGGGGTGGGGAACTGAGTATAAACCAGATGATAAGCCTGAAAGTCTAAACAAGTGAAAGCCATTGTTTGGGAAGTAAATTCGAGAAGCAGGATCTACTCTCAACAACCAAAAGGGAAAAAAAAAAAAAAAAAAAAGGAAGGATAGGCACTGGGTACACCAGAAGTGCAGAGAAATACTGTCACGAGATTTAGAAAACTTTAAGATGAGATAATGGGGGCACAGGTTACCACTTGCCCTCAAATGGAAGTTTAGGGGGCTCTTTCTGTTTCTACTTAAAATCAGATCAGCTGACTGCAAGCCACAGGCAACTTGTTTTGAGGATCCAGGTGACTACTGCCTTTCAACTTGCTCTTAGGATGTCCCTTGCCAAAAACCAGTGAAACTGATTACTACCCACAAGCCTCCTGTCTACTTCCTTACATGGTTCACAAGACCTGGTTTACGTAAACCATAAAGATCAGACTCGGTGCAAACATATGTGCTCTAAAGGGGAAAACTGATGGAACAGCAAGTAGTGTTTAGCAACTAGACTACTCCAAAGAGTATATCCAGAATTCTCTGGGAATTAAAAAAACAAAAAAAACCCCAGCAGAATTAAAATTAAATAGAAATTTGCAATAATATTCTAATTAATAATTTCACTATTTCATACTTAAGAATCCTAAGTCTTAGAAAGTTAAAATTTGTCAAATGAAATAATTGTGCCTGATGAGAAACTAGATGTCCACAACCACTAACTGAGGGCCTTTAAAGCAATATTGAAAACCATGTCATCAAGTATCTAAATACTAATCTGGGTTCTCTAATAAAAATACTGCCAAGGTTCTTCTAATTACTTGCTATGCCCTCTGATTTACCCCTTCCCCCAGTCAGAATACTAAAACCATGCCTTGAAAAAAGGAAGTAGCAGAACTTAAGTAGTTCTATTTCTGCACTTCAGTATAAGCGGCACATCCAGTTCAAGCTACATTACCAAGAGCAAACACTTCCGTTTCCATCTACATTGAGAAAGAAATTATATTTCTTCACCTAAGGTATTCACTCAAGCCCCAAAGGAGATGGCAGATGGGAAAGAAAAGTAAAGAAAGCAGATGGATGGAAAACTCAGAAGGAAAGGAAGGCAGGGATCTGCATGCCATTAACCATTACTTTTCCAGTCTTCTTTACGCTCTCATATGTTATGGTGCTTATGGTAAAAGATGCAGAGAAATCTCTCCAGCTCTTACAGTTCTTCATAAGCAAGAAGACTGAGAAAAGGATAATCATTAACAAGTCATTTTAAATGCTCTGGATAAGAAATGGCTAAATCAAATTTTTAATCATTATAAATCATAAATAATATTCAATATATGTTTACTTCTCCCTTTCTACACACTTGGCCAATCATAACCCCTATGCCTGGAGATGCAAAGAATCATCTTCTGATTTAGCCATTTTCTGCTAACTCATTATTGTAAATTACTGATCATATTCACCAAATTATCTTAAAAAGAAGGGTTTAAAATTGGTAGTGTTTCAGGCCACTTGCAAACATTATAATCTCAGGCATGGAAGAAAGTCTCATGAAATTCTATATCTCTGAGATGTGAGAGTCCCAAGCTTCCTTATCTCTTGCATTAGGTAAAGCGTGCACCCGCATGTGCGGATGTGCTTAGCTCTGTGAGGCCTTGTCTCCTATTATGGCAGTGACACCTGAGACCGCTGTATGGCCACGGCAGGGCAGGTGGTAGTGAAAGGGACCTGGCTGAGACTAAGAGCTAATGGTAAGAGCGGGCAAGACACTGACTGGGCACTAGTAGAGAAAAGGAGGAGTGGTGCTTGCCAGAAGACTCCTCACAGGGGAGTGACAGGGACTGATGACGAAAGCAACAGAAGAACAGCTCACAGCCAAGGCCTCGTGCTCAAAAGTACTTCCAGAGATTAAAAACAAATGTTTTGCACAAGTAGGAGAGGGAAAACAATGCAAAATGGATAGGGTGTGAAGGTCATGTCTGCCTTCTCAGAATGAGTATTTCATGTTTAGACCTATTAATCACAAAGAAAATTCCTAAACCCATAGCTACAATTTTAAAATCTTATATCATCTTTCCAAGTGGTTCCTCTTATTTTTTAAAAAATTTTTATTGGAGTATAGTTGATTTACAATGTTGTGTTAGTTTCTGCTGTACAGCAAAGTGTACCAGTTATACACACACATACATCCACTCTTTTTAAGATTCTTTTCCCATATAGGTCATTACAGAGTACTGAGAAGAGTTCCCTGTGCAATACAGTAGGTCCTTATTAGTTATCTATTTTATATAACCTCTTATTTTGTTTTTACTATATTTTTAATTATAAAATTAACAGTTTAAAAATCTATTTCCATTAAGGGAGTCTATTTGTCAGCCTTTATTCAGAATTTCTACCAGAATGAACTAGACTAGGAAGCCTATCCCAATCCTTAAACTCAGGAGGTTATGAAAAACATTTTCATACATCTCAGCAACATCCCAGCAGTAAACTAAAGGCTATATCAAAAGGGAAAGAAAGAGGGGAGAGGGTAAAAGAATTAAGTCCCAAATAATGATAAGAGTAACTGAGCTTTGACCTTGAGGCCAGATTTACTTTGGATCTGTGGGCAGCAGCTTGGACATGTATAGAAAAGCACACATCTGTGAGCATAGGGAGGCACTGTGTTCAGGGATGTTTCCTGATATGAGTAAGTGACATATTCCTTGAACATAGGGACCATGTCTTACCCATCTTATGCTTTACAAACAGTAGGTGCTCTTCAAATGCTCTGTGAATTAATGAGTATAAACACAATAATGTTTTCACAGTGAGTACGCTGGAATTCCAGATTATTTGTTTATCAAAACCATTGGGCGTTAAGTGGCCGTGCCTGTTGCAAAAGACCTGTAACACCTGGAAAGAGTTACTCACACTGTCCCACACCCTTTAATGTGATATCGGGGACTGGTGAAAGAAGTTACCATTAGTCTCAAAATTCTCAACTCAGTGAGCAAACTGAATATTCACACCAACCCTCTCCTGGTATGTAGCCAGATCCTGATTCTCAGGAAGACTGGGCAATTAAATTCCTGTGAGCTTTTCTCCTTTCCCTGGCTCCAACAGATCCTTTTAATTAGCATGACTTCTCTGAGTCACATCCTTAGTTACTAAGGAATGTATCACATCTTCAGCTGACTTTCTCTAGCCCCGTGGTTCTCACACTAGCATGCTTCAGAATCACCTTGTGAAAACAGATTGCTAGGCTGGGCACCACCCTCAGAGTTTCTGATTGAAAAAGTCTCGTGTGAGGACTGAAAATTTGCATTCTGACAAGTTCTCAGGTGAGGCTGATGTTGCTAGTTGGCAACCCCCTGCTCCAGTCTAGAGAGCTAGTGAGACTTATTCTTTCCTCAAAAGACAGAAATTACAAGTAAAACTGAGGACATATAAGATGCTAACTAAAATGGGCCTTCTATTTTTCAAAAGCTTTGCTAATTTTTGTTGTTGCTGAGCAAAGGAAATAAAGAACTTATGGGAAGGTACACTGAAGAGTGACTGGGACAGTCTCTGAAATGTCTGATGTTGTTAATCTGGTGGCAAAGACACCTATTGAAAAGAGAGTTACCCATATTTTAGGCCATCAGAAAAAGCACGTCCAGGCTGAAAGCTAAGACTCCTTCTCAGGTTTAATTAGGAGAAGGAAGCCTTCTGAAAGACTTATTCCAATCCTTTCCATGGGATCACCTCAGCAAGCTGTCACCCGGCAACTTAGTCACCTACATTTTTAACCCAGGAACTTATTAACATTTTTTCCCTACAAGGTAATAAAGTTGAGTTTATATGAAAATCCAGGAATTTCAAACAGGCATCCTACCAATTTTCCAAACAACATAAAGAAAAGCTCTTGAAAAATTAAGTGTGATGTGTAATCTGGAGTACTTAAAAATGTGCTCAAAGGTTGACAAGCAAACATAGAGGATAAAAATTAAAATTTAACGACAAAAGGTTTGGAGATTAAACCTTTGTTATAATTTCACGTATAACTAACTGTCTCCTGTTGCTTCAACTTTAAGCATATACTTACCTTAAAATGTAAAAATTTCATCTAACTATGTTTATACAACTATTTTAGGGTTCCTTTCCCCATCTTGAGATGAAAAATTGCTGAAAATGCAAAATTATACAAAACCATGGCTGGTTGTGTACTGCATGAAAAATGGAACATAATCTGACATTTCTTCAAATAAAACAGGGTGCAGAAATGGTACTGCTTTCAAACTAGCAAATTAAAATAATTATTGGAATAAAAATATGGCCCACTTGTGCTGGTGTAATATCAGCTGCTCAAATATTAAAAGAAACAATAGTCTGACCTCATCGAAAAACTGCTGAGTTTTGCGAAGTATAAATTTTAATTCAGTCAGTTCCAAGAAATTTCTCTTCAGAGCTTCCTGGTTTGTGTTGATTTCCTTCAGTTCATTTTCAATCTTCTCAAAATTGGCCTACAGAAACAACAACAACAATAACAAAACCAATTTACTCAAAGGAAGCTCAAAATGCTTGCTCTGAAAGACAGATGAATTCATCCATCCCACAGAACGCTCGCCACCCAGATGGTTCAAAGGTATCTTTGAACAACACAGCAAGTACAGTCAGCCCTCCGTATCCTTGGGTTCCATACCTGCAGATTCAACTAACCATGGTTCGAAAATATTTGGGGAAAAACATTTTCCAGAAAGTTCCAAAGAGCAAAACTTGAATCTGCTGCCCACAAGCAACTATTTACCTAGCATCTACATTGTATTTACAACTACTTACATAGCATTTACATTGTATTAGGTATTATAAGTAATCCAGAGATGATTTAAAGTATACGGGAGGATGTACATAGGTTATATGCAAATACTACAGCTATTTCATATAAGGGACTTGAGCATCAGCAGATTTTGGTATCCGAGGGACGGCCTGGAACCAACCCCCCTCAGATACTGAAGGACAACTGTATTGTGTTTTTACCAGGGCAATTTTCTTCATGAAAACTTTTTGGCTTAAAATCGTCTTTCTTTGTCTATAGATTCTGTTGTACGCTTGGTCAAATTCCTCAGGGGACTTGGGATAGATAAAATAATTATTGAAAAGTTAATGAAAGGCTATTCATTTAGTCTATGAGATTAATAAATTACTGGATAAATTAACATTGATCCAATAAACTTTCAATAAGCCAATAAACATTTATTTAGCCGCATGTGATAGTATTTGAGATACCACAGTGTTTTTTATACCATAAAAAAGCAAATTCATTTAAGTCCCATCCACAAGAAACTTGCAATCAATAGACAATGCTGTTGCAATCAACAGACAAGGACAGCAAGAATTATTCTACTCTCCAACTATTCAGGAAATTACTTTCTGCATTTAAATAGAAAGAAACTTATCTGGCTTCCTCAGAAGAATTGTTTACCTCTAAGTCAATCATGTCCCGGGGGAAGGGCACCTCCGGGTTTTCACCAGTGTCCATAATTGGGATGTTGGCTTTCCTTATCTCTTTCTCAACAAATCCTAGAAAGACAGAATCGAAACATTCATGTCTAGCTGCACATGTCTGGAATTGCCAATACTTGAGGAAAAAAATAATAAGACCCCAAACCTGGCTAAAAAGAGCTTCGTTCTAAGAAAGACACTTTTACATAAAAAGGCAGATCGTATAAATCCTTTTTTCTCCACATTCCTCTTCCTCCTACCCTACTGTCTCTAAAGCACAGCTACCCCAAACAGGTTTATCATCCCACTACTGTCTTCTTTCCCTCTTCTGATATTAAAACTGGTCCTTATCTGTGTCAGCTCTCTACCCTTTGTGACTTCTACTGTACGACGGTTCTGGTCACAGATACTGTTGGCAGAGAGGAGCTACAGAAGAGTGCGATTCAGTAGAATAGTTGAAACTTAGCACACTAGTGAGACAACTCCAGCCTACATGGGTATCATTAAATTTGAAAACAGGTCAGTTTTGACTTAAAAAAAACAAAAAAAACGAAGCACAGAATAAGGCCCCGAAACAGCAGAAGAGAAAAGTGTGTCAGGTGATAACTACTGACTTAGTTTTTAGCATGGGGACTAAATTCACCTAACAGCTAACTGAAAGCTGGCAGTATAGTAGCAAGATCTTGGATTTTGAAGACAGACAACCTGGATTCAAACACTGATCCCATCATGACAGCTGACGTTCTTGGGCAAGTCACTTAACCGCTCTAATCTTTGGTTTCTTCATTTACTAAATATGGGTACTAAGTCACCCATCCTGAAGGAATGTTGTGGGGAATGAACAAAATAAACTATATGAACACCCTAACTCTCAATAGGACCTTAATAAATGTTAAGATTCTTCCCTCATAAATAGCTCAAATTAAAAGGCGGCTCTGGGGCTTCCCTGGTGGTGCAGTGGCTGGGAGTCCGCCTGCCGATGCAGGGGACACGGGTTCGTGCCCCGATCCGGGAGGATCCCACGTGCCGTGGAGCGGCTGGGCCCGTGGGCCATGGCCGCTGGGCCTGCGCTTCCGGAGCCTGTGCTCCGCAGCGGGAGGGGCCGCGACAGTGAGAGGCCCATGTACCGGAAAATGAAATAAAATAAAATAAAAAATTTAAAAGGCGGCTCTGCTGACATCTAAAATTGATGGTGTTCTGGGTTCTACCTCTCAGAATTCTACAGTGTAGTACTGCCATAAAATCCTTCCCATAAAAAAATAACCAGTTTCAGCTTGCAGCCTTGTCATCAACAAAGTTTCTATTAAGCACCACCTAGCCCAAACACCACTCGTCTACTTGTGCACAAGAAATTCATCTTTACATCCTCTTTTCTTTTCCTCCTGTCGTATTTTCTTCCTTTATTAAAAGGACTCTAATTTAAGACAAATGGCTCACTAGAGGAACATCAGACAAGGCCAAAATGCACATACGAAGCTTTCGATCCATTTCTTCACATCTTCTAACTTCATTCACAAATTTCCGCTGGAAAACGTTCACATCTGGATTTAACTGCAAAATAAGAAAAGAATACCAAGTATTCAAATGCTACATTTCCTCTCTTTCATAAGCAACACATCCTGCAAAGTGAAAACCTAATTTAGTGTCAGTGTATGATGCGACACTAATTAAAACTTCCTACTGATCCACACAACCTGCTTTGGGACCAGTCTCACCAATGAAAAGTAAAATCCCCTCCCTCACTGCTGCAACATATTCCTGGAATGGAGGCAGATTAGACAAAGCACAGCGGCACAAAATGTTCTTCCCAGGCCAAAAGTCTCAGTGAGCACAACCACCTCCCACATTTGGGTAATGGATATAATAGAAGCTCTGCCTGGTTTTCCTTCTCTCCTTCTTCCCAATCAGAAGAGACAGAAGGCAAACTTCTCTTGTTCTTTTGACCCAGGGTCTTCACCTTCTAGGTGATAGGCTGGTTTATTCAATCATACATCACAAGTAATTTTCAAAGCAACGTGACATATTCTGGGAAATGCAAATAAGAATAAAACAAGTTCCTACTCATTAAGAAGCTTGCAAACTAATAGAGAAGATGAATATCAACCAATAAGAGAGCATGTGATAAATTCCATAAAAGCAATACAAAGAAAGAATTAGTTACTCAACATTTGTGGAGCACCAAATATGTCCCAGACACTGTATTAGGCACTGGCATAAATATAAAGAATAAGAGATATCCTAGCTTTGAAGAGCTATCAGCCCCACAGAAGAGAGACACAAACCAATCAATACAACTTTTGTGATAAACGTTATTAAAGAGTAAGCAAAATACTGCTGGCAGTTTCCTATACAGTTAAACATATATCTACCTACCTCATGACTGAGCATTCTACTGCTAGGCACCCGCTTAACGGGAATGAAAACATGTCCACAGAAATTTGTAAAAGAATGTTTACAGCAGCTTTATTCATAATCGACCCAAACTGGCAATGATCCAAATGCCATCAACAGGAGACTGGATAAAGACACTGTGATATGTTCGTACCATAGAATGCTATCCAGTAATAAAAAAGAATCAACTACAGATATATATATATAAATAAGATTAAATCTCAAAAATACAAGGTTGAGTGAAAGAAGTCAGACGTAAGAGTCTGTAATGTATCATTCATTTACATGAAGTTCAAGAACAGGCAAAACTAATCTATGATGGTAGAAATCAAAACAGTGGTTACCTATGATGGGTAGGGGCTGACCAGAAGTGTGCACAAGATAGCTTTCTGGGCTGCTGGAAATATTCTATACCTTGAGTTGGGTGGTGGTTATAAGGGTATATAAATTTACCAAAATCATCAACCTGTACTCCTAAGATCTATGCATTTCACTGAATATAAAGTTTACCTCCATAAAAAAGAAGAGGGGGGCTTCCCTGGTGGCGCAGTGGTTAAAAACCTGCCTGCCAATGTAGGAGACGTGGGTTTGAGCCCATGTCCGGGAAGATCCCACATGCCGTGGAGCAACTAAGCCCATGAGCCACAACTACTGAGCCTGCGCTCTTGAGCCTGTGCTCTGCAGCAAGAGAAACCACCACAATGAGAAGCCCACGCACAGCAACGATGAGTAGCCCCCACTCACCGCAACTAGAGAAAGCTGAGCGCAGCAACGAAGAATTAGAATTAGAGTTACCATATGACTCAGCAATCCCACTACTGGGCATATACCCTGAGAAAACCATAATTAAAAAAGACACATGCACCCCAATGTTCATTGCAGCACTATTTACAATAGCCAGGTCATGGAACAAACTAAATGCCCATCGACAGACAAACGGATAAAGAAGTTGTGGTACATATATACAATGGAATATTACCCAGCCATAAAAAGGAACGAAATTGGGTCATTTGTAGAGACATGGATGAATCTAGAGACTGTCATACAGAGTGAAGTAAGTCAGAAAAAGAAAAACAAATATCGCATATTAACGCATATATGTGGAACCTAGAAAAATGGTACAGATGAACTGGTTTGCAGGGCAGAAATTGAGACACAGAAGTAGAGAACAAACGTATGGACACCAAGGGGTAAAAGCAGCGGCGGGTGGTGGTGGTGGTGGTGGTATGAATTGGGAGATTCGGATTGACATGTATACACTGATGTGTATAAACTGGATGACTAATAAGAACCTGCTGTATAAAAAAATAAATAGGGCTTCCCTGGTGGTGCAGTGGTGGAGAGTCCACCTGCCAATGCAGGGGACACGGGTTCAAGCCCTGGTCCAGGAGGATCCCATGTGCCGCAGAGCAGCTGAGCCCATGCTCCACAACTACTGAGCCTGCGCTCTAGAGCCCGTGAGCCACAACTGCTGAGCCCATGTGCTACAAATACTGAGTCCACAAGCCTAGAGCCCATGCTCCACAACAAGAGAGGCCACCGCAGTGGGAGGCCCACGCACCGCAGCGAGGAGTGGCCCCCGCTTGCCACAGCTGGGGAGAGCCCACGCGCAGCAACAAGGACCCAACACAGCCAAAAATAAATAAATTTATTAAAAAAAAATAAAATAAAATTCAAAAAAAAGACACAACGCAGCCATAAATAAATAAATAAATGTTTTAAAAAAGAATGAACTGTGAGAGAGAGAGAGAGACTGGTAACAGAGAACCTAGCAAGAAGATTATTGGTATTATGTACTACATTAATATTAGACAGATGGAATCTACAGTAAAAACCATTATTAGAGATTAAGAGAATCACTACATAATGATAATAAGAACAATTCCCAGGAAAAGGAAAATTTCCAAACTTGTGTGTCCCTAATAAAGTGTTTATTTGTTTTTGTTTTGCTTTGTTTTTTTTCACTGAGCAGGCACTACTCAGCCTCTCATTCAGAAATTTCCACTTCAATAAACAAGACATTCTGAAGTGAAAGTAGCCACAAGACTCATGGTAACTTTACTGGTTTCATAATCAAGAGCCAAGGTTCAACTGTAGCCACACCATGGCCTGCTTTGGGTAAGAAGTCCTGAAATATATGGGCAAGGCATTCTCAAAATATTTCAAACAAACATTAACAGAACTACAAGAAAAAACTGACAAATCTGTCTAAGTAGTGAGAAATTTTAATATAATTTTAAAACTATTGATACATCAAGT
Organism: Phocoena phocoena; assembly: GCF_963924675.1. Taxonomy (NCBI): domain Eukaryota; kingdom Metazoa; phylum Chordata; class Mammalia; order Artiodactyla; family Phocoenidae; genus Phocoena; species Phocoena phocoena. Next base: position 19,219,038 of record NC_089237.1, read on the forward strand.
CCACCAAATATTATAAAAGGACAGAGAACATTTGAACAATGTAATCAGCTTAATCTAACACACACACACACATTTTCTAACACTGCATCCAATAGTTCTCTCTTCAAGAGTTCATTTATAGAAACTGACCACAAAATAGGTCACACAGCAAGTCTCAGTATAGAATTGGTACCATAAAATGTTCTCTATCATGCAATTAAGTTAGAAATCCGTATCAAAAATACAACTTAACATATTTGGAAATTCTAAAATAGCTCTAAGTAATTCACAGCACAAAGAAGAAGTCATAATGAAAATCTCTCTTTTTTTTTTCCTGTGGTCATGCCACGTGGCTTGCGGGATCTTAGTTCCCCAGCCGGGGATCAAACCCAGGCCCTCGGCAGTGAGAGCACACAGTCCAAATCACTGGACTGCCAGGGAATTCCCTGAAATATCTTAAAATATTTAGAATGGAATGATAAAGAAAATGCTAGAGATCAAACTTTGTAGGATGCAGTTAAAGTGGTATTTAAAGGGAACTTTATAGACTTAGATGCAAATAGAAAAGACTAAAGAATTAATGTGTCAAGTGTTCAAGAAGTTAAAAAAAAGATAACAGGAAGTAGAAAACAACAAAGAGCAGAAATTGGGACTTCCCTGGTGGTCCAGCGGTTAAGACTCCGCCTTCCAATGCAGGGGGTGCAGATTTGATCCCTGGTTGGGGAGCTAAGATCCCACATGCCTTGGGCCAAAAAACCAAAAAACATAAAACAGAAGCAATATTGTAACAAATTCAATAAAAAGACTTAAAAAAATTTAAAAAAAGAGCAGAAATGAATAAAAGTTCCTGAACAAAGTCAAAAGCTGACTTTTTTCTTTTATTTTTCTTTATCATTTGTTATCATTTTTTCTTAAAAGATGGTTATTTAAAAAGACAAAATGGACCAAAGTTTTATAAGACTGAGAGAAGGCATAAATAAACATAAGAATAGAAAAAGTTCACTACAGATAGAAATTTTAATAGTTAAAATATACCCATCTAGAAACACCAGGCCTAGAAGGTTTAAAGATAGGTTCTTTCAAAGATTAGATAAGCCCAAAGCTAAGAAAAACTATTCCAATGAGGAGACAAATGAAAGGAACATTCCTCAACCAATAAGTGAGACTGGCCAGTATAATCTTTATACCAAAATAAGATAGGAATAGTTTGAGAAAGGACAATTACAGACCAATATCATTTATAAATATAAATGAAAAAATCCTAATAAAATTATTAGGAAATTGAACCCTAAAATTCTTTTGAATACACCTCATGACCAAGTTTCCCAGGCTTACAAGGATGATTTTACGTTTAAAAAAAGCTATACAAATGGTCTGTAAGCATATGAAAAAGGCTCCACATCATTAGCCATGAGGGAAATGCAAATCAAAACCACTGTGAGGGCTTCCCTGGTGGCGCAGTGGTTGAGAGTCTGCCTGCCGCAGATGCAGGGGACACGGGTTCATGCCCGGTCTGGGAAGATCCCACATGCCGCAAAGCAGCTAGGCTAGGCCCGTGAGCCAAGGCCGCTGAGCCTGCGCATCCGGAGCCTGTGCTCCGCAACGGGAGAGGCCACAACAGTGAGAGGCGTAACACAAAAAACAAACAAAAAAAAAACCAAACACTGTGAGATACCACTTCACACCCATTAGGATGGCTATAATTAAAAAAAAAAAAAAAAAAAGGAAGGAAAATAACAAGTGTTGGTGAGGATGTGAAGGAACTGGAACCCTCATACATTGCTGGTAGGAATGTAAAGTGGTGTGGCTGCTGTGGAAAGCAGTGTGGAGGTTCTTCAAAGTGTTAGAATTACCACATGACCCAGCAATTCCGGGTACATACTCCTGGGTATATACCCAAAAGAAGTGAAAATAGGCACTCAAACAAATACTTGTACACGAATGTTTATATAGCAACCTTATTCACAATAGCCAAAATGTGAAAACAACTCAAATATGTTCAGCAACTAATGAATGAATAAACAAAAGGTGGTATATACATACAATGGAAAATATTCAGCCATAAAATGGAGTGAGTACTGATACATGCTACAACAGGATGAATCCTGAAAACAATATGCTAAGCAAAAGAAGCAAGATACAAAAGGCAATGTGTCATATGATTCCATTCATATACAATGTCCATCCAGAATAGGGAAATCCAGAAAGACAGTGGTAGATTAAGTGATTGCCAAGGGCTGGGGCAAGGGAGAGATGGGGAGTGACTGCTATGGGTACAGGGTTTCTTTGCAGGGGCGATTAAATGTTCCGGAATTAGATAGTGGTGACGGTTACAGAACCATGTGAATGCACTAAATACCACTGAACTGTACACTATAAAAGGGTGACTTTTTTGGTATATCTCAATTGAAAAAAACATAGGCAGTGGAATCAGACAATCCTGGATACAAATCTGTGTGTCCCTGGGGTATTTTCATCTGTGCTGCAGGTTCCTAGACTGTAAAATGAGAGTGGTAGGTTCCACTATTCAAAAGGAGGTTCTACTTCTCAGGTTGCTGTAGGAATGCCTGCAGTAATAATGTAAAATGTTCAACATGACATCTATTCACAAAATGTAAATTGTCCTTATGATCCTACACGTTAGACAGTAAGGGACTGAAGAATAGACAAGAAGTATGTCAAAGAGAAGAATGAATGAGGGGACAGATAAGCCACAGAAGATTTTGAACAAGTCGAGCAACGAAACATGTCTTGTCTCTCTAAAACCCAGGGCAGGGCTTCCATGGTGGCTCAGTGGTTGAGAGTCCGCCTGCTGATGCAGGGGACACAGGTTCGTGCCCCGGTCCGGGAAGATCCCACAGGCCACGGAGTGGCTGGGCCTGTAAGCCATGGCCACTGAGCCTGCACGTCCAGAGCCTGTACTCCGCAACAGGAGAGGCCACAACAGTGAGAGGCCCACGTACCGCAAAAAAAAACCCAAAAAAAAACAGGGCAATATCTTTTGTATAGAAGATAAGTAACAACTAGATCTATACTGAAACCACTTCTTATACTGAAACCACTCATTTTAATATGCTGCATATTTTCATACTTAAAAAAGATACAAATAAGAAAGAAAAGTACAGATACATGCTACAATATAGATGAAACTTGAAAACATTACGTTAAATGAAAGAAGCCAGACACAAAAGACTACATATTGTATGACTCCACTCACATGAAATGTCCAAGAATAGGCAAATCCACAGAAACAGCAGTGAAGATTAGTGGTTACCAGGGGCTGGGGGTGGGGAGTGGGGTTGGGAGGAAATGGGGAGGGACTGTTAATGGCTACAGGGTTTCTTACTGGGGTGATGAAAATGTTCTAAAATTGATTGTGGTGATGGTTGTACAATTCTGTGAATACACTAAAAGTCATTAAATTGTACACTTTAAATGGATAAATTGTATGGTATGTGAATTATATCTCAGTAAAGCTGTTAAAAAAATTAGTAGGAAAAAATATGGCTATGTAATTCACCAAATTAACAGATTAAAGGAGAAAAAAACATGGCAACCTCAATAAGGAAAGGCACTAAACAAAATTCCACAACCATTTGTGACAGTAACTTCAGAAAATCAGAAGTTGAAAGGAATCTGCATAATCTAATAGAATTTTCCAAAAAATTAAGAATGTCTTATTTAAATTATAAAAAATTTAAAAGATTCCCTTTAAAGTTTGAAGCAAGACAGGCATAATACATAATAGATACAAAGCATTTTGCCCTATTTCCTTATTAACAATAATCCCAATTTTGTTTAGGGCAGGAACTGCCCAGCTGAAAAAAAAAGAAAACCACCACATTTCCCAGACTCCCCTGCAGCTAGAGTATGCCATAATTTTGGCCAATGATAAATAGCAAAGTCTGCTGAGGATTTCTGGGAAAGTTGTTTTCCTCCGTATGTAAGTACTTCCCCCTTCTCCTTGCACTTCTTTCTTCCTGCCTAGAATATGGAAGAAATGCTGGGAGCTGTGGTGGTCGTCTATAAGGACAAAGGCCAAATGCTCAAGGATAGCCAAAAAGAAACAAAGAATGATCTTAGGACACTGATGACAGTGTGAAGCTGGGCTTCATGTTACATGAGAAAAGTACACCCCTAACACTTGGGTTTTCAGTTACATACAGCTAAACACAATCCTAACCAGTATTAGCTTGCTTTTACTCTTCATCCACACGTTATGTTATTGGGACTTCTCTGGTGGTCCAGTGGGTAAGACTCCGAGCTCCCAATGCAGGGGGCCCAGGTTCAATCCCTGGTCGGGGAACTGGATCCTGCATGTGTGCCACAACTAAGAGTCTACATGCCGCAACTAAGAAGGCTGCATGCTGCAACTATGAGCCTACATGTCACAACTAAAAATCCTGCATGCCACAAGGAAGATCCCACCGCATGCCACGACTGAGACTTGGCGCAGACAAAATAAACAAATAAATATTAAAAAATAAATTTAAAAAAAGTTATGTTATTAAAGGTCCCAATGGATACAGTAAAATAAGAGAAAGAAAAGGAAAAGGATTTGAAAGAAACAGTTCACTCTCTGACAGTGCAGTAAAAAAGATTATTTCAAATGTAGCAAAATGTTAACAACTGGTGAATCTACATTAGAGTATTTAGGCTTGAAATTTTTCAAGATAAAAATTTAGGAGGGGGCTTCCCTGGTGACGCAGTGGTTGAGAGTCCGCCTGCCGATGCAGGGGACATGGGTTCGTGCCCCGGTCCGGGAAGATCCCACATGTCGCGGAGCGGCTGGGCCCGTGAGCCATGACCGCTGAGCCTGCGCGTCCGGAGCCTGTGCTCCACGACGGGAAAGGCCACAACAGTGAGAGGCCCGCGTACCGCAAAAAAAAAAAATTTAGGAGGGACTTCTCTGGTGGCGCAGTGGTTAAGAATCCACCTGCTAACGCAGGGGATGTGGGTTCCATCCCTCTCCAGGAAGATCCCACATGCCACAGAGCAACTAAGCCCATGCGCCCCAACTGCTGAGCCTGCGCTCTAGAGCCCGCGAGCCACAACTACTGAGCCCACGTGCTGCAACTACTGAAGCCCATGCGTCTACAGCCTGTGCTCTGCACCAAGAGAAGCCACCACAATGAGAAGCCTGCGTACTGCAACAAAGAGTAGCCCCTGCTCACCACAACTATAGAAAGCCTGTGCACAGCAACAAAGACTCAACACAGCCAAAAATAAATTAAAAAAGAAAAATTTAGGAAAACAGAAAATACTGATAACAAAAAAAGAAAAATAAACTTTATATATATGACAAAATATACCAAAAACAGAGGGAAAAGACAAGCCACAGCCTGGAAGAAGTTATCAGTAGAGGATTAGAAAAAAGATTAGCTTCCAGAGTACATGAAGAACTTGAAAAAAAAATCCTACAAGTCAATACAGAAGACAAGCAAACCCAATAGAAAAACAGGCAGATAATATAGACAGACATTCATGGAAAATGAAACCCATTATGTCCAATAAACAAATAAGAAGATACTAAATGTACTAATCTAGAAAATGCAAATTAAAACAACAAGATACCACTTCACAACCATCAGACTGGCAAATTTCTTTCTGCCAGCGATGGGAGCATGAACAGGTACATTCACTCTGAAGTTCACTCTGATAACATCTAACAGTTAGGGATGCACATGATGCTCAGCAGTGCGCCTCCTGGTTATAATCCCTGGAGCAGCAGCAGGTCCATGAAATCAATACCCTTTTCTTGTAACACTAGGACATCATTTGCCTTTTTCATGCTCATTCTCTCATGAGTGTTTCAGTGAAGTTTTCCAGAGGCTCATGAGATACATCACAGCAGACTGACTGCAGAAGCAAATGAGAATCCAGCTTTCTGCTAATTCAGACACTAAAAGATTTTCAAAAGCGTAAAAGCAATATCCCTCTTCTCGAAACTATTTTTTTGTTTTGGAAAACACAGCTATTTTTCATTAAAATGTTATGATAACATGTAGTAGGTTTATTATTATAATTTTTAAATGATTTAATAAGTAAATACTTCAAACATTTCTCAGTTTTAATTTCCAGTACAATAATATCGCTAACTGTAACTCTTATAAAAGCCCTCTGGGGTCCTCAATTTTTTAAGAGTCTAAAGAGGTCCTTAGACCAAAAAGTTTGAGAACCACTGCCCTGGAGAAACTATCACACATGTATACCACAAGACATAGATATGAATCTTCCTTGCACCACTGTTGAGCAAAGAATTGCAATCAACCAAAATGTTCATCAAAAGGAAAAAATGATAAACTGTATATTCTTACAATAACTATATAGCAATTTAAAGGAATGAACTAGCACTATCTGTATCAACGTGGTTAAATCTTACAAACATTAAATTTAAAAAGTACTTGCTGAAGGATACACACAACATGAAACCATATACATAGTTTTAAAACATATAAAATTATACTATATATTATTTAGTGATACATACATACATACGCAGCAATGTGGAAAAAAAAACAAGGGAATGATAAAAGCAAAGATTGTAGAGATTACCTTTGTGAGGGAGGAGAGAGACATGAATGGCAGGGAAGAAGGATACACAGGAGCTTTCAATTCTTTGTGGAATGTTTCTCTTAATTAGATAGTAGAAACATAGTTACAGGCACAACTCGTTTTACTGTATTTCACATTATTGCACTTTGCAGATATCACTTTGTTTTACAAATTGAAGGTTTGTGGCACCCTGCATTGAGGAAGGTTGATCAGCACCATTATTCCAACAGCATTTGCTCACTTCGTGTCTCTGTGTCACATTTTGGTAATTCTCTGAGTATTTCAAACTTTTCCAGTATTTTATCTGTTATGGTGATCAGTGATCTTTTGATTGCAAAAAGATTACGACTTGCTGAAGACTCAGATGATGGTTAGCAATTTTTAGCAACAAACTATTTTTTCATTAATATATGTACATCTTTTTTTAGACATAATGCTACTGTACACTTAATACACTACAGTTTAGTCTATAGCCTACAGTATAAACATAACCTGTGGGAATCTTAGTTCCCCGACCAGGGATTGAACCTGTACCCTCGGCAGTGAAAGCGTGGAGTCCTAACCACTGGACCACCAGGGAATTCCCAACATAACTTTTACATGCACTGGGAAACCAAAAAATTTGTGTGACTCGCTTTATTGAGATACTCACTTTACTGTAGTGGTCTGGAGCTAAAATAAATATTCATTGTATTAGTCCCTATAATGTTTTGTATGACTGAAATACAACATAAGTAAAAGTTAAGAACACTGAATAGACACAATGGGTGTTAGGTAGGGAGACACCATAGTACCAGACAAAGGATTGCAAATTAAGGATGACTTAGGTTTGATTCAGGTTTCAAGTCTAGAAAACTGGAAGAATATTGATGCATTAGCTCATCTTTAGAAAGTCAGGATGAAGAAATAGTTTGTTAAAAGGCAAGGTGCTGGGATTTAGACATAACAAGCTTGAGAAGCAGAGATGACAAAAATCTTTTTTGGGGGGAGGTGGGATGGGGGGACAAAGGCCTTCTGAGCTATTTTATTTTATTCTTTTTAATTGAAGTACAGTTAATTTACAATGTAGTGTTAGACAGAAATCTTAGAGAGTTGTTAATTCAGGGATGGTGTTTGGGAGGTCAGGACCAGAGACACAGATCTGGGACTCGCTGAGTAAAGATGGAAGATTTGAGGATAGATGAGATCACCAAAAGGAAAAAAAAAAAAAAGTGATAGGGAAGATGTGGGTACAGAGAAGCTTAGCCAGAGAGAGCAAAGAAAAGAGTTTTGGGAACACTGACACCTATGGCAGGAGTAAGGAACATAAGAGAGTGGTTGGTGGAAGATAACAATGAGTTTTGAGAAAGGTAAGAAAAGGAACCAGCGTCAGGGAGAAGAACATTTGAAGAGAGTTGATATAAAAGAGTTCAAAGCGAATAGGGAATAAGACCACATCACTGGATTATATTTGTGCAATTTCGGCTCAGACTGAGAACTTCCTGAAAGCTTGCCAATTCCAGGAAGCCAAAACTGATTAATTCCATCCCTTTCTGACCACTCCTCTTTCATCCATCCATTCATTCCAACAAATATTATCTTTTATGTGGGCACTAAGGATATAATAACGAATGTCTCTGTCTTCCTGGTGTTTAGATCACAGTAGAAGAGAGATTCTTTAATCAGCCAGTCGCACCGATGAATGGAAAATCACGACTATGATGACTGTTATAAATGAGAGGTACATGGAGCTTTGAGACTGCATCACGAGGAACTGTTACCTGCCCCCTCCTTTCAGCAGCGTAGATTGTGCCTTCAGATTGCAAGCCCCATAGGTCATACTTTTTTTATATTCTTAGACTGTCCATTTTCTTCTGATATCTCCTCCAAGTGCCCAGCATAATGCTTCAGAACAATGGGCATTCAGTATATGCTTACTTATATACTACACATCTGTAACTGGATGCTTCAGATTTTGTAATAAATATGTCCTATTGTATGGAAGAGCTATGACACTTTTTTTAAAATACTGTACTGTGGATGTTAAGGAGCCCAAAAGCAAAGTGCAAGCCTTGAACAGGTTAGTCTGGTGTCCTCCACCTGCGTCCCAAGCAATTACCTTGAGAATGCTTAAGATTATTCTCAAAGCGGTAGCTAGTAAAAGTATGGAAGGATTGGCACAAAACATTCTCATCTCTACAAAGACAACTTGAAATGTACATTCTTCCAATAGTAAGCCAGTGCTATAATGTTATTTTTGAAAATAAAAAGCAAAACGTTCGTCTTAAGGCAAATTGGCCATGATATGACAGGAAAAATAGAGTTCAGCGGTAATCAAGAAGCAGCCCCATAACTACTTACATCACGAAACTGAACCTTTCCGAGTTCTCCTAATTCACTGACACAACAGTAAGCAGCTTCTGACTGTAGAAAAAGCTGGGCCAGTGTCATCTCCTCACTCCGGAAAAGCTCCCCCATGGCAGCAGAAAGGACCGGTCGACTGAGTACCTGGATTTCTCTCCAACCTAAGGCAAAAGGAGAAAATTATATGACCTTGGACTTATCAAGAGGACTGAGAGCAAACAACACCCCAGGAAGCCTCTTCCGTTTTGCATTTCATTTCTTCCACTCCATGCTGACAGGTCTTTAACGACTGTTTTGACATCCTTCTTAGAAAGACAGAAAGGAGAAATTGCAACGGCTGTTACTGAATCTTCTCCCAAAGAGCGCCTGATGAACAGTCACTTCCTTTGCAGTCGACGTCAGGATTGAATGACAATAATTTGGGACATCTCAATACATAAGAATGTGTTCAGATTAAAAACAGAAACTGGGAATCCGAAACAGCTCTTTAAATACCTTGGACACAATATTATGAGGCAGCTGACATTTTTTTTTCCTGTATCAGGAAACAAACAGAAGAGACCTCGGTTACCCTGTCATAAAGCATGTCTCCGTTGCATCTAGTTTTCTATCCTCTACTGCTAATTTCTAACAGTCAAAGTCCCAGGACTGCCCTAAAGGTTACGGCTACCTTAAAGGGTTTAACTTTCCAAACTCCTCGGAAAACACCATTTTCTCCCAAAAGAATCAAAACACATAAGCATTAACTTAAAAAACAAAAACAGAAAAACACATTAACAGCTTACACATTAAGCTCAATTTCAAGTCAAGCATGACAGGAATACATGGTAATGACAAAGCAATTTTAAGTCACAGAGAATAAGCTTTGGACCTCCGCAGCTTTCTGTTTCTTATCCCCACCTTCAAGATTAACTACATTCTTCCATCTGTTAAAGCTTCGCATGAATAAGCCAATAAAGATTTCCTTTTCAGTCGGTCTTACCGTTACCGGGTAGGAAAGACAATTGGCGCTATCAGTGGTCCTGAAACTGCAATTATTTATTCTCAATCAGCTATTGTAAGGCACAGGCTGTACAGAATCTAAACTCAACAAAATGAGGGCATCCCTAATGATAGGTGAAACTGGCATCAAAGGAAGAGCTATTCTTCCGGAAGCCTGGGAGACATTTTGAGAAATCTGAATGACAAAACCTTTGTGCATTTGACGTTCAAGGCAGCAAAACCACGCATTCAGATATAAGCAAGAATTTCTCAAGAGATCATGTAGCTTGACTTTAAGACTGCCTACACCTGAATCATCCAGAACAGCTGTTAACAGATCCCACACTATCCTCAACAAGAATAGATTCCACAACCTCTAAACACATAAAATTATGCCAGATCAGCATAGTTCAGAGGCTGCCGATAATGACAGCCTCCAATGAGTTGCCTCCCTGTTTCTGTTCTTTAATGATTACAAGTCTCCCTAGAACATCTCTATCCCACTGGAACCAAAGAGAAAACTAAAAAGGCCACAGCACTTCGGGAGCGTGGGGGGCGCAAAAAAAAAAATATGAAGAAACAGTAATCCTGCGCAAGAGGAGTCCAAATAAAGTGTTCCCGAGCCCTGCCTCACGACTGTCATCCAGTCCTCGCCTCCTAACGAGCTGTTCGAATTCACCTGCCTCGTTTCCTGTCTACCTAGTGAGAAGGAGGAATTCTCTGAGCCCAGGCACACCTACCTCCCGGAGTGGGGAATAAAAGGGGATAATCCTCAAATGAGGAGCCCCTTTAAGAAGCCCCCCGATTCTTCAGCCTACCCAATAACCTTCAGTTCCTCCACCTTCCACTTAGATGGGGTAAGGGATCGGGGCCTCCAAAAGGGAGTGAACCTCCTGTTTCTCTGCCCAGAGGAGGGGTGCCCTAAGAGGGGTGAAACCCCATTTCCTCTGAGACCTGAAGCCCCTGCTAATTCCTTTGACAACCGAGGGGGCCGTTAGAAGGGTTTGCTGTGCCCCTCGGAGGCCGCTCCCTGCCGCGCTGTACCTACAGCCCCAGCTCACCTCCGGCCGCGGGCCGGCCGCCGCCAAAGCAATCGCCGCAGACCAACGCCGCAGCCTCCTCAGCTCCCGGCAGCAGCACCTCGACGTGCGTGCGTCCGCAAAGCCCCGCCCCCGCGCTGCCGCCGGCCTCCGCCCCCACGATGACCTCATTGCCGTTGGCCAATGGGGTGAGGACTCGGCCGGAGGCCTCATTGCGGAGTCGCGGGGGCGTGGGCGAGACCCTGCGTGCTGACGCCATCTTGTTCCCGCAGCCTCGGCTGCCGGCCCCGGGAGGGCGGGTGTGTGCGGCGGGCGGTGCAGGTGCTCTAGGCCTTAAGTCCTTGAGCCCTTCAGAATCCTTTCTCACTAATATGTATCCTTGAGGCCAGGCTGCCTGCTTTCTTTATTTTCATACCCAAGAAATTAATTCACAACTTTTTCCTCCTCGAGGGAAGTAGCATGAAGGAGAGAAATTATTATGAAATGACTGGAGAGCTCGAGCGGAGCTTTAAAGGGCTTCCAGCCCCAATCTGCTCTGCGCGCGCGCGCGCGCGCGCACACACACACACACACCCTTTTTCCTTATTTGAGCCCTAGAGTGGAGAACGACTTGCTAAAGGTGCTAGATCCTGTAGAGGAGCCTTGATCAGGGGGCTCATTCATTTAAGAATAGAGAACCCCTCTTTAAAAAGGTATTTGCTTCGGTCCTTCCAGCAACTGTCCAGGTTCTATTTTTCTCCAGTTAACAGTGGGAGAAACTGTGGTGCTCCAAGGACGATGGTGCTTCAAGGACAAAGAACCACCCTGCCTGAAAAAGTGTCAGCGTTACACCCCCTACTGGACTCCTAATCGCCCTCCCCACCATGTTGCGATGGTTACGAAATTTGTGAGACCACCTGGGCGATGCCTACCTGGGCAACGGGACCTGTCCCAAGTAATGAAAGGCATATGCCCTGTCCCACTCCCACCCTAAGAAGGAAGGTATATGGGCCTCGACCAATCAGTAAAGGGAATTTTCACCTCGGACCGTTTCTTTTGTTTTCTGGCTATAAAAACTGATCAATAGCACATGTTCGGGCTTGACTCTCCCAGGCTATTAGGAAGTTGGCCGCTGTTCTGGCAGTGACCCTTCCCTCTAATAAATTCTATCTTCCTTACATTCTGCCTTGTGTCTGGAAATTCTTTTCCAACCCGCGTTCGGACCTCGTCAGGAACCTTATTAGACCAGGTGTTGTGAAAGTTAATTTCGAATCTTGTTTGATGGATTCCTGTGCGCCCGTTTGACCACTTAAAAGTTTTCTATTCCTCAAAATTTGTAAAAGAATAAGTTTTTAAAAACGCGTTAAGTGACATCTACCTATTATTTATAAAAACGCCTTTCTCAACTATTGATGTCGATTCCTTTTTCTTGCCCTTCTTTTAAGGAAGAGTGGGGATCCCAAGTTGTTTGTCATAACCAGAACCGTATCAGGAAAACTCAGAAAACTGGTTATTCATACTTCGTGGGTGGTGGAACCCTACTGAGATTCAAATGTAATGACGGAGTTATGTCTACCTGGCAAAAACATCATCAATCTTGCTTTACCAGCCTAAAGGAAATAAAGGGCAAATACTGACGTTTAATTTGCATTTTTCATCTCACATTGTGAATGAAGATATAACGACTTCATTACGATTTTGTTGAGAAGCAGCACCTTGGAGAGCCCCAGGCCCTCCCTTTCCCTGTGAGCTTAATTGCTCCCTAGTTCTCTCAACTTTCCCCGCAAGGCGGATAGGGTCCCACATTAGAAAGCCTGCCAAGTTTTATAAACTATTACACAATGACTCATTTCCTTCCTTTGAGACTTAAAAGAAAGTTATTTTTTTAACCTCAGGGTCAGCTGCTCGCTAACCACAAATTTTCATACTCTTACCTTTAAGACAGCCTTTCATCTGGACTCAAATCAGTGCCCTTGAATTCCCTTTTTTCACGGCTTCCTTGAAAGTATATTCTCTCGGAGCTCCTTTTCTGTCTCCTTTCATTTCCCACCATCAATCTTTCTCCAGTGTTCTATTTCTTTTCCCTCCATGCTCTCTTCCTTGGAAGTCTTGCCTATTGTCAGGCGTAAATGTCTATGTGTAAGACATACCTATTTTTCTATCCACCTCATTCCTTCAAGTCTCAGAAATGGAATTTCAAGTTGCCTGAATAATGCCATTCAGGCAATAAACGTTTGCCGAGGCAGTCTGCTATATCGGAGACATGGTGCTAGGTGCTGGAGATAGTAAAATGAAACAGACACTCTTCCTATCCTAGAGGAGCTCACAGCTCAGTGAGAAATAAAGTTCCAACAATTATGAGAGAGAAGAGAGAGAGAGAGAGAGAGAGAGAGAGAGAAAGGTGAGATGAGATTAATACTTCCCATGTGCCAGGCACTTTTCTAAGTGCTTTATAAATATGAACTCATTTAATCCTCACAACAATACTAGGAGGCAGACACTATTATTGTCTTCATTTAACAGATGTTATGGTGAAATTGAGGTACACTAATCTGCCAAAAGTCACTCAGCTAATAAATAGCAGAGCAGGATTCAGACTCAGCCAGTTTGGCCCCATTTCTTGTGCTCTTGAGTATTGCACTGTTCTGACTCTGCTACGAGTGCTGTCTCTGAGTCCAACCTGAATTCAAATCTTGGTCTGTCATTGAATATCTCTCGCTTTACGACTCTCTAAGCCCTAGTTTCCTCTTCTATAAAATAGAGTTAATAATAGTACTTGCCTTATATGTTTATTGTAAGGAAGAAAAGGAACTTAGTACACGCTTGGCACTCAGTCTGCATTTAAAAACTGTTAGCCATCATCATCATCGTTATTATTGTTGAGATACGAAACACTATATCTCAGTATTGGACCTGAGGACATCAGAAAAGTTTACAGGGAGGTGGTGACACGAGTTTTGAAGACTTAGCGCTCTCACTGAATAAAAACCGTCTCTTCCTCTGAGATCCTTAATCCTGCTAATGGCATCATTGTTTTCCTAGTTACCCAGGCTCCAAGCTTAAGCCATCCTTTTTTTTTCTATCTAACACTGTTTACTTTAACACAAGCTAAATTAACACAAGTTGGATATTAAAATATCTCTGAGAACAATTTCTACTATTTATATTGTGAAAAATCAAGCAACCACTCTATAATTTGTAAAAATTTCACTTTCAGTTGAATGTTTTCTTCTAATAATTGTCTAAGAATGTCTAATTGGTCAACATTATGTGTTGAGTTTTCTCTTTTTTTTAAATTTATTTATTTATTTTGGGCTGCGTTGGGTCTTCGTTGCTGCGCGTGGGCTTTCTCTAGCTGCGGTGAACAGGGGCTACTGTTCATTGCGGTGCGCAGGCTTCTCATTGCGGTAGCTTCTCTTGTTGTGGAGCACGGGCTCACTGCAGAGCACAGACTCTAGGCACACGGGCTCAGAAGTTGTGGCTTGCGACGTCTAGAGCACAGGCTCAGTAGTTGTGGCGCACAGGCTTAGCTGCTCCGCGGCATGTGGGATCTTCCCGGACCAGGGCCCAAACCCGTGTCCCCTGCATTGGCAGGGGGATTCCTAAGCACTGTGCCACAGGGAAGCCCTTGAGTTTTCTCTTGAACAAAATTTGTATAGAGAGTATAAAACTTTAAATAAGTATGAATAGATATTAAGCTTAAAAATAAATCTGCCCTAAGTCTGTCTTCTGAGGTTTGTACAGAGGCCTAGAAGGTTTGTACAGGGTCAGTAGTGAGGTCCTTGTGGCAGTGTGTTCTTTTTTTTTTTTTAATTGGAGTATAGTTGCTTTACACTGCTGTGTCAGTTTCTGCTGTACAGCAAAGTGAATCAGCCATATGTATACATATATCCCCTCCGTTTGGGATTTGCTTCCCTTTAGGTAACTACAGAGCACTGAGTTTTTTGGTTTTGTTTTGTTTTGGCCGTGCCCTTCAGCATGCGGGATCTTAGTTCCCCATTCAGGGATCGAACCTGTGCCCCCTGCAGTAGAAGAGTGGCGTCCTAACCACTGGACTGCCAGGGGATTCCCCCAAACACAGTAGTAGTTTCTACCTGATTTTTCTCCCCTAGCATTGAGCCTACTCATTCAATGGTAAGTACCATTTCTTGAATGAATAGTGAATGGGTAGATGATCCTGAAAGAAACGGGGACCTCCTAATAGAAATCTACTATCAACAAAAGAACACAGCTATCAGACAAAAAGGAATATGATCACATCCTGCATTTTTTCTGTCCCCTTTGTTTTATGGACTTCCTTATCTGTGGGGAACAGAGTTCATGACAGATGCTTGTACGCTTATAACAGAGATATGAGGGAAAGTTTCCAAGCAGAAGCTAGAATCAGAAACTGTGTGTGAAAACTTTTACAGAGTCATCAAGTTCAGCACACTAATACTGCTGATGCTTGTATTCCATGTAAAGTTCCCAAAGTTATTCTACATTGGAACATTCCTATAAGGAAAATACTCTAACTTCAATGATGAGCACTTTTTTTGGCGGGGGGGTGCTCATCCTGTGGCATGCGGGATCTTAGTTTCCCGATCAGGGATCAAACCCAGATCCACAGCGGTGAAAGTGCCAAGTCTTTACCGCTGGACCAGCAGGGAATTCCCCAATGATGGGTACTTTAATAAATAGCTTTCAGTCATCAAAAATCCATCATTCCGGGCTTCCCTGGTGGCGCAGTGGTTGAGAATCTGCCTGCCAATGCAGTGGACACAGGTTCGAGCCCTGGTCTGAGAAGATCCCACATGCCTCGGAGCAACTAGGCCCGTGAGCCACAACTACTGAGCCTGCGCGTCTGGAGCCTGTGCTCCCAACAAGAGAGGCCACGATAGTGAGAGGCCCACGCACCGCGATGAAGAGTGGCTCCCGCTTGCCGCAACTAGAGAAAGCCCTTGCACAGAAACGAAGACCTAACACAGCCAAAAAAAAAAAAAAAAAAAAAAAAATCCATCATTCCTTCAGCAAACATCTATTAAGTGCACACTTTATACCAGGCATAATGTTAGAAACTGGAAATGCAAAGAGGAGCAAGGAGCTCACAGTCTATCAGGAGAGACAGACAAATAACTAACTGTGATATAACATACATGATATAGCAGCAATTGAAGTAGAAGTCTATGTAAGCCCAGAGAAAAGAGTTATTAATCCTGTTTGGCCTTGCAGGAGGCTTTAAGAAGACATGACATTTGCGATGGGTATTAAGGGATTAATAGAAGTTTGTTCAGAGGAGGAGGCAAAGGCTAATAGAACGGAAATAGTACTAATATCAAACTAAATTCAGATGTTGTCTTCATCACAGTCAGCAAATACATCAACTTAGCCCAAAACTGACTAAAATATTTTGATACAGAATAATCAGGCATTTACGTTGATTTTATCTAGAGTTACCTGTATGCTTCTCTAGGGAAGAAATAAGTTGTGCTTATGCCTTTCTGTAATTTGAACAAGTACAGCATATGTCCAACAAGATCCAGTATAAACAGGTTGTTACCACACAGCCCTAGAAGACGTGAGAAATTCCATATGAGGCGCAGCCTCTAATGCAATTCTGGGTGTCTAAACTGAGCTATTTTTTAGCATCTGTGAAAATGTCTAAACAATTGTTACAAAAATCAGTTCTACTACCAAGACAAAAGAGAGAACAGAGGCAATGATCTAACCGAGTCTCAAAAAGTTACAAGAATTGTCACTGTAGTGACATGACTAAAACAAATGGTTTTTTCCTCCTTTTTCTTCCTTCCTTTTCTAGTTTGAATGAATGCACAGCAATTGTCTAAATTTCCACCAGTGAAAGGTCACCTCATGTTTGCTCATCCAACTTAGATTCCTAGATGAGAGTGTTAAATTAAACCAAGTGTTTTGAAAAACATATTTGCTCATGTCTTTTTCTGCCATATGCTTCCTGTATTAATTTCCTAGAATGGCCATATGCATTACCACAAACCAAGTAGCCTAAAACAACAGAAATTTATTCTCTCATAGTTCTGGAGGACAGCAGTCTGAAATCAAGGTGTCCACAGGGCCATGATATTTCTAAAGGCTCTAGGGAAGAATCCTTCATTCCCTCTACCTAGCTTCTGGTGGTTGTGCAAAATTCTTGGCATTCTTTGGCTTAGGGATACATCACTCCAATGGCCGCCTTCAACTTCACATGGCATTTTTCCTTCTGTGTGTCTGTATCTGCATCCACATTTCCCTCTTCTGATAAGGACACCAGTCATTGGATCAGTGCCCACCTTAATCCAGTATGACTTCATCTTAACTTGCCCATATCTGCAAATGTACTGTTTCCAAATAAGGACATATTCACCTATTCCAGGTGGACATAAATTTGGGGGGAGTACTATTTAACCCAGTACACTTCCCTTACCAATTTGGGGAAGGAAATGTTGCTCTGCATAATAGTGCAAGCAGTTAGCAGCTAAAATTTTGATTTAAAAGTTAATTCTGGGCTCCCCTGGTGGCGCAGTGGTTAAGAATCCGCCTGCCAATGCAGGAGACACGGGTTCGACCCCTGGTCCAGGAAGATCCCACATGCCGAGAAGCAACGAAGCCCATGTGCCACAGCTACTGAGCCTGTGCTCTAGAGCCTGCGAGCCACAACTGCTGAAGCCCGCGTGCCTAGAGCCCGTGCTCCACAGCAAGAGAAGCCACTGCAATGAGAAGCCCGCTCACTGCAACAAAGAGTAGCCCCCATTTGCTGCAACTAGAGAAAGCCCACACGCAGCAACGAAGACCCAACACAGCCAAAAATAAATAAATAAATTTATTTTAAAAATTAAAAATAAAAATAAATAAATAAAAGTTAATTCTGCTTGTCTGCATTCGTTGAGGTGACAGCAGTGAAGTGTAATGATTGTATGTGTCCAGTCAAATAAGTTTTTTGTTTTTCCCTTTTATATAAAAATGAACTCTAATTCTTAAACTATTCTACCAAAGATCTGATTTGAGTGTTGGATGAGAGATTTCTCCTGCACAACCTTTTGGTGACCTGGCATGACCTTGACCATTGTTCTTGAAATACTGATTAGCAGTTTGTCTCCACAGAAACATGTAATTACTTTTGCAGTTTCACTCTGAGTTCCTCAACATAACACTGCGCTTTTACTTGCAAAGCCTGTCAATGTTTCAAATAAAAGTCTTTAAGTAAAAATCTATTCATAATAGATCTTGAGGCTCCCTTTGAAGCTCAGGCAATGTCAGCTTCCTTTAGCTCTGGTAATGATTACATCCACAAGGGGATATGAATGAGACTAAGGCATGTGACATTTTATGCAATCCTTAAGACTCTTGTGACCCACACGAGGCAAAAAGCCTCTTAACTTGTGGGAGTTAAGAATGCCATGGATGGCCAGTCCTGGTGTCTGAGTGATTCCCTGGGTCCAGCACAGGGACCAACTTTCCAGAGCCCTGAAGACAACACCCCAAAATATGGACTCATTTTCCACTCTACCTTCATTGGCCGAGCAGCTGCCAAGAACAAAGGCCACATCTCCCGATACCTGGCAAAAAAAATGCAGTATTGCCTCACGAATTGATTGCTTCTCAGAGGTACCTACCAGTGTATTTGGGGAGAAGCTTCGAGAACAAGTTGAGGAGCGGCTGTCCTTCTATGAGACTGGAGAGATTCCACGAAAGAATCTGGATGTCATGAAGGAGGCAATGGTTCAGGCAGAGGAAGCAGCTGCTGAGGTTACTAGGAAGCTGGAGAAACAGGAGAAGAAACGCTTGAAGAAGGCAAAGAAAAGGCTGGCTGCGATTGCCCTGGCGTCTTCAGAAAACAGCAGTAGGACCCCGGAGGAATGTGAGGAGACAAGTGAAAGACCCAAAAAGAAGAAAAAGCAAAAGCCCCAGGAGGCTCCTCCGGAAAATGGAATGGAAGACCCATCTGTCTCCTCCAAACCCAAAAAAAAGAAATCTTTTTCCAAGGAGGAGCTGGTTAGTAGTGATCTTGAAGAGACAGCTGGCAGTGGAAGTCTTACCAAGAGGAAGAAATCTTTCCCCAAAGAGGAACCAGATAGTGACCCTGAAGAGTCAGGAAACAAGAGGGTCCCCAAGAAAAAGAGGAAATTCTCTTCCAAGGAGAAGCCTCTCAGCAATGGACCTGAAGAGGCTGCTGCCAGCAAGAGTAGCATCTCCAAGAAAAAGAAAAAGATCCGAAAGCTATCCCAGGAAAATCAGAATGGACATTTCCCTAGTAGGGCATAAATTACAGAGATATTTCCCAACCCATCCCCTATAGCCCAATAAAAATAAAAACAAATTCACGAGTCAAAAAAAAAAAAAAAAGAATGCCATGGAAAGAGGCTTCTTAAAGAAATCAAATTGAGAAAACTGGAGATGGGAAGGATTGAGTGTCAGAGAGCAGAGACACCTCTCTGTGACATTAGACCTGAAGTATTTGCCCAGGTAAACAAGAAACTAGCTCAAGATTTCTGAAGTGGAGAATCTAGCAAATGCTTCTGTATTGAGTTTCTAGTGACTTGGAGATAGGAGGTGAGATCTGTAGTAAAGAAATACATGGGAAAATTCCAGTAGGTTCATTGAATCTGGTTGATTTACTGGTCAAGGGATAGATTCACCTTGAACTTTTGTATTCTCACTGCTTATCTTGGTGCATGGCATTCGATATACACTTAATATATTTTTTTTATAAATGAAATTTTAAGAAATAAATAAATTTATTTATTTACTTTTCGCTGTGTTGGGTCTTCGTTGCTGCGCGTGGGCTTTCTCTAGTTGCGGCGAGCGGGGGCTACTGTTCCTTAGGGTGCGTGGGCTTCATTGTGGTGGTTTCTCCTGTTGTAGAGCACGGGCTCTAGGCCCACGGGCTTCAGTAGTTGTGGCATGCTGGTTCAGTAGTTGTGGCTTGTAGGCTCTAGAGTGCAGGCTCAGTAGTTGTGGCACACGGGCTTAGTTGCTCCATGGCGTGTGGCTTAGTTGCTCCATGGCATGTGGGATCTTCCTGGACCAGGGCTCGAACCTGTGTCCCCTGCATTGGCAGGCGGAGTCTTAACCACTGCCCCACCAGAAAGCCCCTACACTTAATATTTTTGAAAGAAAGAAAGCAAAACTGGGAATTTATTTTCTATTCATTTATTTATTTATTTTAACATCTTTATTGGAGTATAATTGCTTTACAATGTTGTGTTAGTTTCTGCTGTATAACAAACTGTATCAGCTATACGTATACATATATCCCCATATCCCCTACCTCTTGAGGCTCCCTCCCACCCTCCGTATCCCACCCCGCTAGGTGGTCACAAAGCACCAAGCTGGTCTCCTTGTGCTATGTGGCTGCTTCCCACTAGCTATCTATTTTACATTTGGTAGTGTATATATGTCCATGCCACTCTCTCACTTAGTCCCAGTTTACCCTTCCCCCTCTCCATGTCCTCAAGTCCATTCTCTACGTCTGTGTCTTTATTCCTGTCCTGCTCCAATGTTCTTCAGAACCTTTTTTTTTTTAGATTCCATATATAAGTGTTAGCATACAGTATTTATTTTTCTCTTTCTGACTTCACTCTGTATGACAGTCTCTAGTTCCATCCACCTCACTACAAATAACTCAATTTCGTTTCTTTTTATGGCTGAGTAATATTCTGTTGTATATATGTGCCACATCTTCTTTGTCCATTCATCTGTCGATGGACACGGGTTGCTTCCATGTCCTGGCTATTGTAAATAGCACTGCAATGAACACTGTGGTACATGACTCTTTTTGAATTATGGTTTTCTCAGGGTATATGCCCGGTAGTGGGATTGCTGTGTCGTATGGTAGTTCTATGTTTAGTTTTTTAAGGAACTTCCATACTGTGGAATTTCTTAACTTGTGACAAACTGGTGCAGGTTATTTGCAATCACGTACTTATTTAAGGCTGGAGATCGCTATGCTTTACACTTCAGTTGTTTTTGTTTTATAAAAGCAGCTTACCAGGCTTTTGTGGTATTTTCAAGGAGGGAGAATGGTGGAGAAGGAAGCCTGCAGGAAACTTGTAGGGAGGATGTATGAGGGAGTCATATTCAGAGGAGAAATTTTTTTTAGGGGAAGCAGAAAGTTATCCAGGAGGGAACCTTCAGTTGGATATTGCCTCGAGCTGTATTCCCATTACAAGTTTCTTTTTGCTTAGACTTTGAGAGATTCTGAATACAAGTGAACAATTATTCCTGTTGAAAAAAATATACTTTGGGCCCTTAAAATTTTCTGGCAATATGAATAGCTATTGACAACACTGCATTTGAGTAAAATCTGCAAAGTAAGTGAAGTGAAGGAGCTTTTCAGTCAACTTCTATATGCCTCTCTTCTATTCTTTCATTCAATACAAGGTTTTGTGCTTGATATGACCCAGGCCTAGATATAGGAAATTGGACAAGGCCCTAACCTGAAGGAGCTCATAATCTATAATACAATACGGATTTTATTAGTAATATATAGATAGTCCTATGGATGCACTGATAAAGGTATCACTAAGTATACTTTGAAACCTTTACAGAGGAGGGCTTCCCTTCCCTGGTTGCGCAGTGGTTGAGAGTCCGCCTGACGATGCAGGGGACACGGGTTCGTGCCCTGGTCCGGGAAGATCCCACATGCCGCGGAGCGGCTGGGCCCGTGAGCCATGGCCGCTGAGCCTGCGCGTCCGGAGCCTGTGCTCCGCAACGGGAGAGGCCACAACGGTGAGAGGCCCGAGTACAGCAAAAAAAAAAAACAAAAAACCTTTACAGAGGAGATGAAATTTGAGTTGTCTTAAAGGATGAGCACGTGTTTGCCTGTGAACAGACTATGAACCTGGTCTGTTCTCTGCCTGCATTGGTAGTGATTCCACCACTTCTCTGCAAATGTGTTTCCTTCAAGGCTGAGTTAAAGATCAATCTTTTTTTTTTTTTCATATATAGCATACAGCAGTGTTAACTAAATTCATCCTGTTGTGCATTACATCCCTAGCACTTACTTATCTTATAACTGAAAGTTTATACTTCTGACTGCCTTCATCCAGTTCCCCCTCCTTTCAGCCCCCACCTCTGGTAACCACAAATTATTTTTGTGGTTCTATAAGTTTGCTTGTTTTTGAAATATAACTGACCTACAACACTCTGTTAGTTCCTGTTACACAACATAATGGTTCGATAGCTTAGTATATTTCAAAATCATCACCACGATAAGTCTAGTTAGGATCTGTCACCATACAAAGCTACCACATCATTACTGACTATATTCCCCACACTACATTTCATACCCGTGACTCATTTATTTTGCACCTGAAAGTTTGTTCCTCTTAATCTCCCTCACCTATTTCTTTCCTCCCCATACCGGCCTCCTCTCTGGAAACCACCTGTTTGTTCTCTGTATCTGTGACTCTGCTTCCATTATATTACGTTTGCTCATTTGTTTTGTTTTTCAGATTCCACATATCAGTGAAATCATACAGTATTTGTCTTTCTCTGTCTGATTTATTTCACTTAGCATAATACCCTTTATGTCCATCCATGCTGTGGCAAATTGGCAAGGTTTCGTTCTTTTTTATGGCTGAGCTATGTATCTATATATATCTATATAGAGATATCATATATGATTGACATATATATATATATCACATCTTCTTTATCCATTCATCTATTGATGGGCACTTCCATATCTCGGCTATTGTGAATAATGCTACAATGAACGTCGGGGGTGTGATCTTTGCTAACTAGTGTTTTCATTTTTTTCAGATAAATATCCAGGAGAGGAATTGCTGGATTGTGTGGTAGTCCTTTTCTTTTTTTGGCCGCACTGCGCAGCATGTGGGATCTTATTTCCTTGACCAGAGATTGATCCTGTGCCCCATGCAGTGGAAGCTTGGAGTCTTAACCACTGGACGGCCAGGGAAGTCCCTATCTTTTAACTTTTTGAGGAATCTCCATACTGTTTTCCATAGTGGCTGCATTTACATTTAAATTTCCACCAGCAGTGCACGAGGGTTCTCTTTTCTCCACATCCTCACCAACACTTGTTATCTGTTGCCTTTTTGATAATAGCCATTCTCACAGGTGTGACATGATATTTCATTGTGGTTTTGCTTTGCATTTCCCTGATGATTAGTAAGCTGAGCAAATATGTTCTCTGACCCTTTCTCTCTCTCTTCTCCTTCTGGGACCCCTATAATGTGAATGTTAGTAGGCTTGCTATGGTCCCAGAGATCTCTTAATCTGCCCTCATTTATTAAAAATTCTTTTTTCTGTTCAGTTTAAGTGACTTCCAGTACTCTGTCTTCTAGTGTGCTGATTCATTCCTCTGTATTATCTAATCTACTGTTGATTCCTTCTGGCGTATTTTTAAAATTTCAGTTATTGTTTTCGTCATCTCTATTTGGTTCCTCTTTATATTTTCTCTTTGTTAAAAATTTCTAACTTCTCACTCTGTTCATCCTTTCTTCTCCTGAATTCTTTTTGTTTCATTTCGTTTTATTTATTTGGCTGTGTGAGTTCTTAGCTGCAGCACGTGGGATCTTCGTTGCTGAGTGTGGGATCTTTAGTTGTGGCATGTGAACTCTTAGTTACGGCATGCATGTGGGATCTAGTCCCCTGACCCAGGATCAAACCCATGCCCCCTGCATTGGGAGCTTGGAGTCTTAGCCACTGAACCATCAGGGAAGTCCTCCTCCTGAGTTCTTTGAGCAGCTTTGAGCATCAGCCTGGGGGTACTGGGCTACTGCCAGCCTGCTGGTGTGTGGAGCTGGTCCTGGGGTCTCTGACTGCAGGGCCCTGTGGGTCCCAGAGTTGGTGTTGGCCCACTGGTAGGTGGGGCCCGGGCCCAGGGGTCCTGGGGCTGGTGCCTGCTCATTGGTGGATGTGGCTGGTCCTGGGGCTAGTGCCGGCCCACCGGTGTCAGGGCTGGGTCCTGGGGCATCTGGGGGTCACAGGGTCTTAAGGAAGCTGTCCTGCTGGTGGTGGGTGTATGTCTTCTTCTGGCTAGCTCTTTGGTCTGAGTTGTCCCAGTACTGGTGCGGACACGCTGACGGATGGGTCGAGGTTCTAGTGCTAATTAGCTAGAGAGAGGATTCCAAAATGGATCTTGCCAGCACTGGGGTCCTCATGGGAGAATGAGTTCCCAAAATGGCTGCCGCCAGTGTCTATGTCCACGGGGTGAGTTACAGATGCCTCCTGCTTCTCTGGGAGGCTCTCCAGGATCAGCAGGTGGTCCTGACCCAAGCTCCTTTCAAATTACTGCTTCTTCCCTGTGTCTTAGAGGGTGTGAGATTTTGTGTGCACCCTTTAAGAGCGGCGACTCTATTTCCTACAGTCCTCTGGCTCTCCTAAAAGTAAGCCCCGTTGGTCTTCAAAGCCAAAAGTTCCAGGGGCTCATCTTCCCAGTGCAGGAACCCTGGACTGGGGAGCCCAATGTGGGGTCTGGACCCCTCGCTCCTTGGAGAGAACCTCTGCAGTTGTAACTATCCTCCCATTTGTGGGTCACCCACCCAGGTGTATGGGTCTTGACTATACTGTGTCTCTGCCCCTCCTACCTGTCTCACTGTGATTCTTTCTTTATATCTTTAATTGTAGAAGATCTTTTCTACTAGTCTTCTGGTCTTTCTCATCAATAGTTGTTCTGTAAATTGTTATAATTTTGGTCCACCCATGAGAAGAGGTGAATTTCTGTAAATCGTTATAATTTTGGTCCACCCATGAGAAGAGGTGAACTCAGGGTCTTCCTGCTCTGCCATCTTGGCCACTCCCCCTCATGTTTTTTAAATTAATTAATTAATTATTTGGCTGTGTTGGGTCTTCATTGCTGCACGCAGGCTTTCTCCAGTTGCGACGAGCGGGGGCTACTCTTTTTTTTTTTTCTTTTTCTTTTTTGGCTGTGTTGGGTCTTCGTTTCTGTGCGAGGGCTTTCTCTAATTGTGGCAAGCGGGGGCCACTCTTCATCGCGGTGCGCGGGCCTTTCACTATCGCGGCCTCTCTTGCTGCGGAGCACAGGCTCCAGACGCACAGGCTCAGTATCTGTGGCTCACGGGCCTAGTTGCTCCGCGGCATGCGGGATCTTCCCAGACCAGGGCTCGAACCCGTGTCCCCTGCGTTAGCAGGCAGATTCTCAACCACTGTGCCACCAGGGAAGTCCAGGGGCTACTCTTCATTGTGGAGCATGGGTTTCTCTCTAGTTGTGGCGTGCGGGCTTGGCTACCCCACGGCATGTGGGATCTTAGTTCCCCGACCAGGGATTGAACTCGCGTCTCCTGCATTGGAAGGGGAGTTTTTAACCACTGGACCACCAGGGAAGTCCCTGTCTGGTTTTCTATATTAGCATTATACTGGTCTCATAAAATGGGTTGGGAAGGATTCTCTTCTACTTTCTGGGAAAGATTATGTAGAATTGGTGTTAATTCTTCTTTATATGTTTGGTAGAGTCTCCACCAAAACCATATGGACCTGGATATTACCTTGTTTTTTTTTTTTTTTTAGACTTCTACAAAATAAATTTCTTTACAGTTACAGAATTATCCAAACTATCTATTTCATATAGGGTGAGTTCTGGTAGTTGGTACTATTTGAGAAATTGGATTATGGAATATTTACTTAATCTCAAAATACCACGCTACAAAATACGCATGACAAAGAAGAAAAGAGTAACTTTATACTGGAAAAGTCTGAAAGACATCACCTTAACCGATCAAAGTTAACGGTACTAGCAAAACGCAAATCAAAATTTTGTACCATCTGATAGGATACAATGAAAAGAGCACAGCCTCTCTTTTATGCTATTCCTGCCAAAGGTAAAATCCAAAATCCAATCATGAAAAAAAAAAAAAATCAGAAAGCCCAAATTGAATAATCTTGTACAAAATAATTGTCCTGTAATCTTCAAAAACATCAATGTTATGAAAGTCAAAGAAAATGAGGAACTATTCTCGTGATTGAAGGAGACAAAAGAGATGTGACAACTAAATTCAAAGTGTGATCTTAGATTGGATCATTAAGCTATAAAGGACACTACTGGGACAAATGATGAAATTTGATAGGTTGCTGAAAACCAGATGGTGGTATGTATCAATATCAATTTCCTAATTTTGATGGTTGTACTGTGGTTATGTATCAGAATGTCCTTGTTTGTAGAAAATTCACACTAAAGTATTTGGGGGGTGATGGAACATCAGGATGCCAATTTACTCTCAAATGGTTCAGAAAAAAATAATCTTTTTGTACTTAAAAGAAACTTTTCTGTAAATTTTAAATAATTTAAAAATTTTGTAGGACTTCCCTGGTGGCGCAGTGGTTAAGAATCCGCCTGCCAATGCAGGGTACACGGGTTAGAGCCCTGGTCAGGAAAGATTCCACATGCCGCGGAGCAACTAAGCCTGTGTGCCACAACTACTGAGCCTGCGCTCTAGAGCCCGTGAGCCACAACTGCTGAAGCCCGTGCGCCTAGAGCCCGTGCTCCACAACAAGAGAAACCACCACAATGAGAAGCCCGCGCACCGCAACGAAGAGTAGCCCCCGCTTGTCGCAACTAGAGAAAAGCCTGCGTGCAGCAATGAATACTCAATGCAGCCAAAAATAAATTAATTAAAAAAAATTTTTTTTTGTAAATTACAGAAAAAAAGTTTCCAGATAGCCTCTTTCCATTTTGATCACTCTATTATTCTAGGGCTCAACATTGATGGATATATTTTACTTACATTTGTGCTATATATCATCTACTCATTTGGAAATCTTTATACTTCTTATGCATCTGTTTCCTTCATGAGATTATTAAACACCCAAAGGACATAATTTTGCCTCTGTTTCCTTTATATTTCCTTGTGGTATCAAGTAGCTGCTCTTCATAACCACTTGTAAACACTAAAGGTTTTGGAGCATGAATTATCTGTAAAGTTGAATTGCCTCTTTCAATTTAAGCCCATGCAAAAAAACTAAATCATATCTCTTAAGTCATATGATGGATCCAGGAACCAAGTCTGTGCTGACTGCTCTTTCACACCAATCAATGGCCCCTGGGATTCAAAGAAATAAGCATCTTGGTGGAAAAATGAGTCACTCCACCAACGCACAGCTGGACTCTCACACCAGACCACAATGGAAATGTGGAAATCTGAGTGGAGCACAAGGAATCTACATGTAACAGGAGTTCACACTCTTCCTGTTCTGTTACATTGTGAAACAGAAACATTGTTTTCTGGGAAAAGAGCCAGATTCCACAAATGAAATGGTTTTGCCTAAATGTGCACAGCTGCTAAGCACTTACTGTGCTTATTGAGAGTGTCTTGTTTTATAGATTTAGACTTTGTTCCAACTGCAAAGTTTAAAGGAAGAGGGGTCCTATCGTGTGCAACAGAATAGGGGTTTTTTTGTTTCTTTAATTTTTTTTTTTCTTTTTGGCTGCGTTGGGTCTTCGTTGCCGCGTGTGGGCTTTCTCTAGTTGCGGCAAGTGGGGGCTACTCCTCGTTGCGGAGCGCGGGCTTCTCATTGCGGTGGCTTCTCTTATTGCGGAGCATGGGCTCTAGGCGAGCAGGCTTCAGTAGCTGTGGCTCGTGGGCTCAGTACTTGTGGTTTGCAGGCTCTACAGTGCAGGCTCACTAGCTGTGGCCCGTGGCCTTAGTTGCTCCGCGGCATGTGGGATCTCCCCGGACCAGGGCTCGGACCCGTGTCCCCTGCATTGGTAGGCGAATTCTTAACCACTGCGCCACCAGGGAAGTCCTATTATCTATTTTTTTAACATCTTTATTGAAGTATAATTGCTTTACATTGTTGTGTTAGTTTCTGTTGTATAACAAAGTGAATCAGCTATACGTATACATATATCCCCATATCCCCTACCTCTTGAGGCTCCCTCCCACCCTCCGTATCCCACCCCTCTAAGTGGTCACAAAGCACCAAGCTGGTCTCCTTGTGCTATGTGGCTGCTTCCCACTAGCTATCTATTTTACATTTGGTAGTGTATACATGTCCATGCCACTCTCTCACTTCGTCCCAGCTTACCCTTCCCCCTCCCTGTGTCCTCAAGTCCATTCTCTATGTCTGTGTCTTTATTCCTGTCCTGACCCTAGGTTCTTCCGAAACTTTTTTTTTTTTTTAGATTCCATATATATGTATTAGCATATGGTATTTGTTTTTCTGTTTCTGACTTACTTCATTCTGTATGATGGACTCTAGGTCCATCCACCTCACTATAAATAACTCAATTTCGTTTCATTTTATGGCTGAGTAATATTCTATTGTATATATGTACCACATCTTCTATATCCATTTATCTGTCGATGGACACTTAGGTTGCTTCCATGTCCTGGCTATTGTAAATAGAGCTGTAATGAACATTGTGGTACATGACTCTTTTTGAATTATGGTTTTCTCAGGGTATATGCCCAGTAGTGGGATTGCTGGGTCATATGGTAGTTCTATTTTTAGATTTTTAAGGAACCTCCATACTGTTCTCCATAGTGGCTGTACCAATTTACATTCCCACCAATAGTGCAAGAGGGTTCCCTTTTCTCCACACTCTCTCCAACATTTTAGCCAATGTTTTATAATTACTATACATGGGATATAACCTTTAAAAATTGTGAATCACGGGCTTCCCTGGTGGCACAGTGGTTGAGAGTCCGCCTGCTGATGCAGGGGACACGGGTTCCTGCCCCGGTCCGGGAAGATCCCACATGACGCGGAGCGGCTGGGCCCGTGAGCTGTGGCCGCTGAGCCTGTGCGTCCGGAGACTGTGCTCCGCAACGGGAGAGGCCACAACAGTGAGAGGCCGCATATTGCAAAAAAAAAAAAAAAGAAAGAAAAAAAATTGTGAATCACTATGTAGTACACCTGAAACTTATATAATATTGTACATCAACTATACCTCAATAAAAAAATAAATTTCCACAGAATAGCGCAGGCTTAATACATATATAATCCAATCTTCTATAGTTTCTACATCTGTACCCCTAATTAATGAAAATTGTAATATTTTAGACTTCTCCCTTTCCTTCATTCTCTACATGAAATCAGTCACCAAGCCCTATTGATTTTCCCTCCTATAGAGTTCTCCCATCAGGCCTCTTCCCTCTATGAACATTGTACTGCTTTAGTTCAAATGATCATCTTCTCTTATTGGGACTACTGCAGTAGCCTCCTGACGGATCTCCCTGCTTCTAATCTCAGCCTCTTCCAAACTATCATTTACATTTCCTCAAATCAATTTTCTTCCTAAAATGAAAATCAGTTCCTCTCCCTCTTTAGGTTAAAGTCCTTAAATTGTGCCTTATAACCTTGAGGATAAAGTCCAGACCTCTTACTTAGCATGATTTCAGGATGCTCTGTGATTGGACAACATTTCCCGTTCAGCCTCACCTTTAGCCTCTCTGCCTCCAAATACCTCATGCTCCAGCCTCAATAAGCTATTTTCCATAGGCTCAGACGTCCTCATGTCTTTACCAAGATCTTTCCTCTGCTTAGAATCCCAACCCCCAGCTCCCTTTTTCTGCTCAGCAAATGCCTATTCATTCTTCAAGCCACAGTTCAACTCCTCTGAAATGTCTCCTGTGTCCCTGATGCAAACGTAATCACTCTTTTCCCTGACTGGTGCGAGGTGATATCAATGGGAGCTAAATATGAAATTAAGCTTCCATTGCTCCTTGTATATGTTGCCTTTTATGGCAGTTATCCCACTAAATTGTAATTGTTGAGCTACATATCTAGCTCCCATGTTACACTATAAGCTCCTGATGGCGAAGACCATGTCTTTCCATCTTTGAGTCCCCAACTCGTAGCACTAGAACTAGCAATTTACAGGTACTTGGTAACTAGTCGCTAAATGTTTGCTTGAATTAATGATGTTCAAAATGAACTTTTTCTAAAGTACTATAAGATCCCAAAGGGCTTTCTGAGTTATCAGAGATTAGAATCATAGAGTCATAGAATATCACAACTGGAAGGAATCTTAGAACTCCTATACAGATATCCTATATGGTATCCTAATAGATACTCCTATTTTTTTCATTTGTAGATGAAAAAACTAAGAACTAAGAGAGAGGTGAAAAGCTAAGAGAAGGAAAGTCATTTGCTTGAAATCACACCAATTTGGAGACAGATGTGAATAAATATTCTGTTCATCAGATGTGTAGTGTAAAATGGATTTCTTCTAGTCTAATAGATTATGTACAATCTATTCTAATCAGATTATACATTCAATTAACCAATTATTAAATTAACAAGAGCCCTCCTCTTTTTTGGATAAGTGGACTGTTTATTATAATTCAGTTTGAACTGGAACAAAGTTTTGCTGTTATCATGGTCAGGGAGGCTTATTTTTTTATTTATTTATTTTTTTTGCGGTACGCGGGCCTCTCACTGTTGTGGCCCATCCCGTTGCGGGGCATAGGCTCCGGATGCGCAGGCTCAGCGGCCATGGCTCATGGGCCTAGCCGCTCCGCGGCATGTGGGATCTTCCCGGACCGGGGCACGAACCCGTGTCCCCTGCATCGGCAGGCAGACTCTCAACCACTGTGCCACCAGGGAAGCCCAAGGCTTATTTTCTTTAACTTGCTGGTAGCTCAGATTGAACTCGAGCAAGTCATTATCTCCAGTGTCTAGGAGATACTCATACTATGTGTTAATTAAATTTGTTAAACTCTCAAAGGATAGCTATATTTCCAAGTTATTTAGGAGAAACTCATTATTACCATCAGTTCTGCCTATAGGTGACACTGGGCGCATTAAAAAAATTAAACCTGGGCAGAAGACCTAAATAGACATTTCTCCAAAGAAGACATACAGATGGCCAAGAGGCACATGAAAAGATGGTCAACAATGCTAATTATCAGAGAAATACAAATCAAAACTACAATGAGATATCACCCCGCACCAGTCAGAATGGCCATCATCAAAAAGTCTGCAAACGGGCTTCCCTGGTGGCGCAGTGGTTGAGAGTCTGCCTGTCGATGCAGGGGACACGGGTTCGTGCCCCGGTCCGGGAAGATCCCACATGCCGCGGAGCGGCTGGGCCCGTGAGTCATGGCCGCTGAGGCTGCGCATCCGGAGCCTGTGCTCCGCAACGGGAGAGGCCACAACAGTGAGAGGCCTGCGTACTGCAAAAAAATAAAAAATAACATAAAATTTAAAAAGTCTACAAATAATAAATGCTGGAGAGAGTGTGAAGAAAAGGCAACCCTCCTAAACTGTTGGTGGGAATGTAAATTGGTACAGCCACTATGGAGAACAATATGGAGGTTCCTTAAAAAACTAAAAATAGATCTATATAATCCAGCAATCCCACTCCTGCGCATATATCTGGAAAAAAAACATGGTTCGAAAGGATACATGCACCTCGGTGTTCATCTCAGTACTGTTTACCATAGCCAGAACATGGAAGCAGCCTAGATGTCCATCAACAGACGATGGATAAATAAGATGTGGTACATATATACAGTGGAATATTACTCAGCCAGTAAAAAGAATGAAATAATGCCATTTGCAACAACATGGATGGACATGGAGATTATCATACTAAGTGAAGTAAGTCAGAGAGAGAAAGACAAATATCATATGATATCACTTACATGCGGAATCTAAAAAAAAATGATACAAATGAACTTATTTACAAAACAGAAACAGACTTAGAGAACAAATTTATGGTTACCGGGTGGAAGGGTGGGGGGAGGGATAGCTTGGGAGTTTGAGATTGACATGTACATACTGCTGTATTTAAAATAGATAACCAACAAGGACCTACTGTATAGCACAGGGAACTCTGCTCAGTATTGTATAATAACCTAAATGGAAAAAGAATTTGAAAAAGAATAGATACATGTAAATATCTGTATAACTGAATCACTTCGCTGTACACTTGAAACTAACACAACATTGTCAATCAGTGATACTCCAATATAAAATAAAAATTAAAAAAAAAACCTTTTTTAGAAGGATTTGTGCTAAGTATTGCTGTCATGCAAATAGATAGTTCTAATTTCAAATTCCATCTATTTGTTTATCACAGAAGGGTTAAGCATTAACTCTACTAGGAAAACTTCTGCGATCAGAGTAATTATACACAGCAGGAAATAATAAAGTTGAATTTCTTTTCAAAATTGTATACTATTCCATAATTTAAACTCTACTAATTCATTTTCTAAAATGATTCACATTGAAGCAAGTTTCCATTTATGTATCCCACCCCTTCAGGCCTTAGTTTCCTCATCTGAAAAACATTTAATCAGATGATCCCTAAGGTAATTCATGATCCTGAAAGAACATTGTACTACTGAGATCCCTTACTGAGCCAACATTCTATAATTCACTGATTTCAAGCCATAATTCTAAACTGAGTGCCTTCTGAATATATCAAAATGTGCTAGGTGCTGCATAGATTTCAGAAAAGTCCAAGCCTATAAGAATTTAGTTGAAGAGAGCAAACAGACACAGAAAGAAATACTAATGCAAGAGATGTCTAAGGGGATGTTGCTCATGGCATGTCTTTGGAATAGGGTCTATCAGGCAAACTGGAATAGCAGGAAGTTAATGTAAAGGAATAGAACGAATTAACAATAATAATCCACTTGTATTAAATCGTACAAAATCTGGCAGCCAAAAACGAATAAATCTCCACTATACTGAGTGGAGCCATAGAAGGTGATTGGTTTTTTGCCATGCCACAGGGTTTGCGGGTTCTTAGTTCCCGGCCAGGGATTGAACCTGGCCCCAGCAGTGAAAGGTCCAACTCCTAACCACTGGACTGCCAGGGAATTCCCCATAAGGCTTTTTTTTTTTTGCAGAGGGAAGACAACAATCAAAGTAACTTTTTAGGGAGATTAATAGGCAGCACTGTGCATGCCGGGTGAATTGAAGGGAAGAGATTAGAGACAAAGAAATGGAAATGACATGGACTTCGCTGGTGGCGCAGTGGTTAGGAATCTGCCTGTCAATGCAGGCGACACGGGTTCGAGCCCTGGTCCGGGAAGATCCCACATGCCGCGGAGCAGCTAAGCCTATGCACTACAACTACTGAGCCTGCGCTCTAAAGCCCGTGAGCCACAACTACTGAAGCCCGCGCACCTAGAGGCCATGCTCTGCAACAAGAGACGCCACGACAATGAGAAGCCTGCATACCGCAACAAAGAGTAGCCCCCACTCTCTGCAACTAGAGAGGGCCCAGACGCAGCAATGAAGACCCAACAAAGCCAAAAATAAATAAATAAAATTTAAAAAGATAAAAAAAAAAGAATCCACCTGCCAACGCAGGGGACACGGTTTGATCCCTGGTCCAGGAAGATTGCATATGTCGCGGAGCGACTAAGCCCGTGAACCACAACAACTGAGCCCTCATGCCACAACTACTGAAGCCCACATGCCTACAGCCCATGCTCTGCAGCAAGAGAAGCCACTGCAATGAGAAGCCTGTGCACCGCAACGAAGAGTAGTCCATACTCGCTGCAACTAGAGGAAGACTGCACAACGAAGACCCAACGCAGCCAAAAAAATAAATAAAATTTAAAAGAAAGAAAATAGCATTATGAATAAAAATAGAAAAGAAAATAGCATGAATGTTCATAGAATTTTTCATAAGAGCCAAAAAAAAAAAAAAGGAAACAATCCAACTGTCCATACAGACATGTAGCATAACTATACAATAGGATTTTATGCAGCCATTGTGTACTGATACACACTGCTTGTCCCCACGGATCACTTGGAACAAAATGCTTATTATCAAAACTTTGCTTAAACTTATCTCCTTCCAGGCCCCTGACCTTTGGCCCACTCTTAGCCTGAGCCAACACACAACCCATCCTGAGGATAGGCTGGCTTCAGGGAAAAGCGTTCTCTGCTCTGCTCTCTCATCATGCCACCCTTTCATCCCATTCCCTGATCCTCGTTCTTTCTAGCCTTGCTTACTCCTCTCTATAAAAGAAAACCCCTTTTTGCCTACCCCTTGAGACACCTGCAGATCTTATGGTCACAGCATTCTCTTTATTACATTAGACACCCCTCCCCTGACTGCCATAGTCCCTTTCCTCCCCTGCAATAATCCTTTCTAATAAAGTCTCTCTTTACTAACTCTGGATTTGTTCTTTATTTGACAGGTTGTTTATTTGGGGGGTTATGAAACTGTTCTAAAATCGATTATGATTGCCACCTCTTCGTACTAAAAACCATTGAACTGTACACTTTACATAGGTGAATTGTATGGTATGTGAGCTATATGTCAATAAAGCTAGTAGTTGTCGTTTTTATTTTTTGAGCGGTTTCAAAAGTTGGGTTTTTTTAAGACTATGAAAGAAAGAAAGAAAAATGTTAGCAAGCAGAACGAGAAAGACTGTAAATAAAAATAATACAACCTCACAAAGGCCAAGAGGGAGAGTCTCAAGGGCAAACTGGTCAGCAGTGCTAAATCCTGGGGAGAGTTCAAGTCACATTAGAAAAGGAGAGATAATTGGTAGAATATGGAGTTTATTGGTGATTTTTAAGTGCTCTTTTAGTAGAAAGGAAGCCACCTTTTTGGCTTAACTGCAGAAATTTAAGGACTGAATTGAGGGTAAGGGATATGTAGCAGCAGTTCTAAAAAACAATGAATCTGAACAGGAGAAAATGGATGGACCCAGCCTTGGGAAGGCAGGAAGGTAAAACCAATTAAGACTGTAGTTTTGGTTTGTTTATGTTTGTTTTTTATTTTTAGGATAAGAGACGAGTGCATGCTGAAGGTAGAGGAGGAAAAGAGATTTGATGGCATTTCCATTCCCTTATTTTCGTGACTTTTCTGTTTATCAGCCAGACTCACTGCTTCCCTGAGACGAAAATTCTCACCCTGCAGCAAATTCCCTGTGTTCTTTGAATGTTTTCAAGCACCACGCTATGCATAAATTAGCACTTAATAAATAATTCTCATTGCTTTCTGGTTCAGGAAAGCTACCCTATATATTAATGTTTGAAGGAGAAGAAAGGAAGGGATTTTTGAGGAAGAGAAATATATAAATATTATAGGCACTTTTCCTATATGTCAGAGAAGCAAGAATAGTGCTTATAAATCTGGGGAGAAAAACATCTCTGCTGTCTTTGGCAGCTGTAAGCCAGCTGCCGAAGACTTTTTTTCCATTCGGGATGGCTTCTCTGATGTGACAACACGTCATTCATCCCAATCATTTATTGTTAACAAAACACACTGTCTCCCTAGGGTCTCTTCCAGCACGACCCAAAACTGAATGGAACATACTTGCACGCTGCACCCCTCACACCTTGTTGGAGGCTCCCTCAATGTAAGCTGGTAAGATTTAAGGCAGAACCTCGATAAGAGATGAGAATGCCTGGCTGCTCTCCCACCCACCTGGCCTGTACTTTCACACCTCACGTCACTGCAGGAAGGGTAGGGGGTGGGGTGGGGAGGAAGGCTGCACCCTGTAAACCCTTCCCTATTCTCCCAGGAAGTAGTGGGAACCTTCCCAGAGCACCTTCCACTTTGTATCAGAAACTCTTTGTGCATCTGTCTCCTCATGCTACGCTATGAGCTTCTCAACAGGAGGGACTGGGCTTTATTGAAGTCCCCAGCCCAGTAGCTGGCTCCTGGTAAATAGTCACACTTTGCTGAACAAATGGATGGATAGAGGAACACGATAGAGAGATGTGAGATTCCAGCTGCTGACAGGGTTGCATCCTGGTGTTCTTTTTCTGGGCCAAAGGGTTGTTTGTTTCCGTCTCTCTGTCCCTTTTACAGACCCTGCCTCACCAGCTGAAAGCACACAGTGGAACACTGTGCCTTTCAGCAAATAGAGTGAGCAATGGAAAATGCAAAGCATCAACCCTGAATACAAGCTATGGCATGCTGAACACAATTCCAAATGAAGAGAAACCGCTTATTTTCACTGAAATGGAGTGGAGTCCTCTGGGAAGGATTGTTTGGCTCCAGTTCTGGGTGTCGGTGTTGATAAAGCTGGTGCACCAAGGCTCAGCACGCCCCCTGTTGGATTTAGCTGGCATTTAGTAAGAAGAGGAACAGGAGAGAAACTTTGTCTGGTGCAAATACTTCTCTTGGACATAGGCAAACAGGGAGGGTAGGGCTCTTTCTGTGAAATTCTTCTCTGTTAAAGAGGCATCAAATGAGTCAGAGACTCCACAAATACGGACATTCCTTTTTGAAGACTAGAAATACTTTCCTGATGGGAAAATCAGATGGCATGGACTTGATTCCTTTTAGCAAGCATGCAACCACAAAAACAAATCAACCACTAAAACTCCTCTTCAGGACCCCTCCCCCACCAAGTGAGGTTTAAATTGTAATGTGTATATGTCCATTGATAGAGAACTGGTTAAATAAGTATAGTATCAATTCATCCCTACATTGGAAAACAAGGCAGCTCTGCATGCACTGATATGGAGCAATCACCAGGATATACTAGTAACTGACAGAAAGCAAAGTGCTTATATATATATATATGGTGTGCAGAGACTTTCTATAGAAGATTCCACAAGAAAATATAACAACTGTTGTCTCCTTGGCCAGAAATTAGTTTGCTGCAGGCAGGAATAGAAGGAAAACTTCTTTTCACTATATTTCTTTGTGTGTTATTTGCAATTTGTACCTTACGTGTCACCTACGAAAATAATCTAATCAATTTTAAAAAGAACCTTATGGGCTTCCCTGGTGGCGCAGTGGTTGAGAGTCTGCCTGCTGATGCAGGGGACACGGGTTCGTGCCCCGGTCCGGGAAGATCCCACATGTCGCAGAGCGGCTGGGCCCGTGAGCCATGGCCGTTGAGCCTGCGCGTCCGGAGCCTGTGCTCCGCAATGGGAGAGGCCACAACAGTGAGAGGCCCGCGTACTGCAAAAAAAAAAAAAAAAAAAAAAAAAGAACCTTATGAAGGTCCAGTAAGGTTCTCTACTGTCACTCTTCTTCCTCTCTAGAAGTCTTATCAATCCTCAGTGGAAGGAACTTAAACTGCTAAAACACATTTTCTCTCAAATTCTAAAATAAATTGGCAATCTGTCAGTTCTAGTATATAAATACATGTGATTTATATACCAGTTCATTCTATTTGAATCTCAGATACGAAAGCCACCTGTTTCTGTGGAAACAGCTATTGAAGTGTCAGGGGAAATATTTTGTTCAATAGCTGTTGGGACTCTTCCGGATGATCCCACGCTATCCCAGGCAGTGAGCTCTTCAGCACCTTTCTGGGTTGGTGGCTTCTCTGACTGGATTAATAGGGCCCAGGGTCCCCCCCAAGCAGTTTTTCACTCTGCCTAATGATAACGCACGCCAGACTAGAACTGACCTTTTGCCAAGACCATCATCTACCCAGCTGGGGAAACCCAAGGTTGGTTTCCTAACCAGGGAAAAGGTTTGCAGCTTTTCTGGGGGAAAGGGGGCTGGTGCTGCTTCAGGGAACGCACAGCTCCAGTGCTGTGGGAGAGAGCAAAATGGGGGAGAATTGGCACTCTCTCTCCCCCGGACTTCTGAGCTAAGGGCCCTTCTTGATCCTGCTCAGAACTGCCTGCTTGCTCCTCGGTACCCATCATGGTTGAAAATGTTTGTAGTTAAGCCTTAGGCCGACAGGCTGGCGGCACGTTCGGGTGAGCGTCTGCTCCTCCCTGACCCAGTGAAAGATACAGCCTGCTAAGGCGGAAAGTGCAAGAGAGGAGTCCTGACACCTGGTTTGAGTGCCAAGCCGACGCTAACCTGCTGGTAACCTCCTGGTAAGTCACTTGCCCTCCGTTTCTGGTCCGTCCAGTGAGCAGATGGCGTTTGATATCTCAGATTGCTGAGCGCGAGTCTCTGGGCTCCAGAGAGATGGATGACTCCCAATCCTGCTCTCTGAGGTGAGTGTCAGCCAGGTCTCTGGGGCAGGCGGAAACACAGGGAAAGGTGATTTTTAGTGAGTAAAAAGCTTTAGTTTTTACTTTATTGCCCATCTTAATCTTCCTCTGTTAGAATAATTCTAAGAGGAGCCTAGAGGAGCTTGGTTACGCTTACCACCGCTGTGACTCTAACTTAAGTTCTCCCTTCCCTTCCGCAAACGACCCCCAACCTTTTAGAACAGTGGTGGGTAACTTCGTGGGGTGGGTAGTTAGAGGCCCCTTTGAAAAGATTGTGGAAGCCATGGATCCTTTCCCTCTCAAAAACTGGACACAGGCAAATACTACAATATTTTGCACGTAACTTCAGGATATCGTGTCCCACCTGACGACCTAATCTAGAACTTAAAAAGGGGGAGGTGGGTTAGCTGGTGAGCGAAAAGAGCGAGAGGGAAAAGTAGAGCAACACTCTAGGACCTGTTTTCCTACCGCAGCTCACATTCCTCCGCCCCAGTCCCGCTCCCGCCGCCTCCGCTACCAGCGGAGGCCCTAGTCTCCCGCTCCAACTATTCCAACCATCCTGGGAAGGGTGGGGCGCTCGGCTCTTGGGTCCCCCTGGGTCGCCCCCCCTTCCCTAGCATCGGTCTCCCCTTCTGCCCCGGTCCCTCCCTTTCTGGGGCCGAGCCAGCCAATGGGGGACGAGACTCCGGGATTTGGCCTGGGAGCTGGGCAACTCACCGATCCCCGCCCCACAGTTCTGGCCGCCATCCCGGTGCGCACGGACGCGGCTCGAATTTCCTCCGCTATCCGCTCTCTCTCGCTCTGCCCCCTCCCGCTCTTCCTCTTCTCCGGGTCTCCCGCTTCAGCTCCAGCTCCACCCGGCCGGCCCCGCACGGCTCCGGGCAGCCATGGAGGACACCCAGCTCCACATCATCGAGCAGCCGCTTCCCGGGTACCCCGACGCCGGGGACCAGGGGTCCTCCACCATGGGGACTCCGGCGGCGGAGGAGCCGTCGGGGGCCGGCTCTGAGGAGCTGATCAAATCCGACCAGGTGAACGGTGTGATGGTACTGAGCCTTCTGGACAAAATCATTGGCGCCGTCGACCAGATCCAGCTGACCCAAGCCCAGCTGGAGGAGCGGCAGGCGGAGATGGAGGGCGCCGTGCAGAGCATACAGGGGGAGTTAAGCAAGCTGGGCAAGGCACACGCTACCACCAGCAACACCGTAAGCAAGTTGCTAGAGAAGGTGCGCAAGGTCAGCGTCAACGTGAAGACCGTGCGCGGCAGCCTGGAACGCCAGGCCGGCCAGATCAAGAAGCTGGAGGTCAACGAGGCCGAGCTGCTGCGGCGCCGCAACTTTAAAGTCATGATCTACCAGGTGAGCTGGCGGGCGGACCCCGCCCAGAGGCCCGCCGTCCCCCGCCCGGGGCTTGGGGTGGGGGGACCTACCCGAGGCGCGGCTCTCCCGCCAGCCTGGCCCGGCTCGGGGGACCCGCCCTCCTTCCTGCGAGCGTTCCTGGGGTGGAGTGGGATGGGCGGCGGGCTCCTGGAGCGCACAGAGGGGCGCGCTCTGCATCCTGCGCTCCCTCACCCAGCCCCTGCCTCTGGTGTCAAACGCGTAGCGGAACCGAGTTAGGGGCTGGACTCGGGGACACTGCCCCTCGCAGATCGCTCCCGACATGGCTCTGTCAAAAGTCTTCCTACTTGGAGGAAGTTTTGGGGAGAGCCGCGGTGCCTGGCGGCCGTTGGGGCCCCCTGTAAACGGACACTGGCGGCGCGGCCCGTGTTTGGGGCCTCCGGCGCTGCCCGCCCGATATAGCGGGTGATTCAGGGCTCAGGCACGCACCGCGGGGGCTGCGCCAGGCGAGGGACGCGACTGCCAGCACGCCCCCGCGGACCCCGCATCAGCCTAGGCCGCCCACGCCGCCCCCTCGCTGCGATCTGCTCCCGCCTCGCGGCACTTTCGGCCCTTGTGGACACCCTAGCCCGCGGCGTGCATGTACCCTCAGTCTGTTGGAAGCAGCCGGCGGGAGGGTGGCCCGCGGCCTGAGGAGTGCGAGAGGGTCTGGTGGAGGGGAGGGGACAGCTCCCCACACCCGGGGCCCCGCGATCTGAGCGCCGTGAGTCACCCCGCATGCCTGCGGGGGCGGCCGAGGAGCTGGAGGACAGGCGGCGGGAGGCTGGCGCGCCCCAGGCTCCGCCCAGACAGCTTGTTGCTTCCTTTACACCTCTCCCCATTCCTCCCGCCCGGATGAAAATGGAGTTTTGGTATCCTAACCCCATGTAAACCTGGGAATCTCAGCATTGCTGTTCCTCTCCACTCTGCCTCTCCAATCCCATTAGGGGTGGGTCTGAGCCGAGCGCTCCGTGATCTTTGATGGCGTGGGAATGTGCCCAGCCTTGCCTCCTCTCTGCTCCCCGCGGGCCTGGTTGATGTTCCCACCCAAGGAGGTGAGATCGTGGGGGTGGAAGGGTTAGTCTATGTCCCCTCTTCCCCTTCCTGCCCCTACCGAAGGGAATGGAAAGAAAAGGCGGCCACGTTTCCCACATCCCCCCAGGGAGAGGACTTCTGTCAGGAAGCTGTGGTTTCACTGACTGCCCAGCGGCCCTGGTACACTGAGTTCTGAGTGACCATCAGGGATGTGGTGAGGTCCTTGGCTTGGTCAGTGTGGTGGAGCTAAGAGAAATGCAGACTGGGACAGGTTTGGGGGCAGTAGACATACGTGAGCTGACACTTATCTGAGGAGGTGGTGGTGGGACAGAGGCTGAAGTGGCGCTCCCCCAACCCACCAGCACCCAGGGACTCCTCCTGAGAGGTACTTGGCCTTTAAGCAGTTTGCTTCCCCCATATAGCACTATCTGATAGAAAATATTTGCCCAGAATTGTTTCTACTTAATTTAACTGCTCCGAGGAAGTAGGATGGTGTGTGTGTGTGTGTGCGTGTGTGTGTGGTGTGACTTTTAAAGAGAACTGCCTAGTGCTGGGGTACATCAAAGCAAGGAGAACAGGGCAGGGGTGTGGGGCAGCAAGCCAGCTCTGTCTTTTCTCCAGAGCCTGGTGTGGTAGAGAGGAGCCATGTAGGGCTTGGATGGGTGACCCTTCTCACTTGAAATGTTCCAGACCACAGAACCTGGGAAAATTCTCAGCCTGGAGGTAAACCTCCTTATGTCAAAGATGGAGATTCTGAGAGGACAGGTATGGAGAGAGACTTCTGTGCAGAGGCCAATAGCGTGTCTCTGTTACTGCCTCTCGGCAGTTGGCACGGATTGTGTGTCTGTATATTGTGTGTCTGCCGTGGGGAGGGGGTCTAATCACAGGGTGGCTTTGACTGCGTCAAGGCCAGTGGGGGACAGAGAGTTGAGGGAGAAGGAAGAGCTCAAGCTGGGGACCCTGAGCCCCCAAGCCACAGGAGAAATAACTAATACCTAAAGTGGTCCCGACCCACAGAGGAGCTCAGAGGTAAGGAAAAGATTCCAGCAACAGGGAATCTTCCCTGAGTTGCAGGGCAGATGTTCCAGGTGGGGGCGAGGGGGTGGAGTACTCAGCTTCTGGAGGAAGTTGGAGGCTGCTCCTCCCTGAGATCTGCAGGCCTGGGAAGAGAATGAGGTAAAAATAGCTCTGGGCCTTGGCAGACCTAATAGGGAAGACTGGGGGCAGCAACATTTACGATAAACTCAGGCTGAGGGGGTAGGATGTTTGGGTGGCCAGGCAGAGAGATTTGGAAAAAGGCCTCCTGGGATGATGTGAGTTTTCCAGTGTGGGAGCAGGGGAAGTGGTACGGTATTCCCCACTGCAGACGTGGGAGGTGGTGATGTGGCAAGGGGGGGTGAGGTGGAGGGAGCATGAAAGGGTGGGAAGGCCTCAGCTGTGGGATCAAGCCATCTGGCCTCCCACACCTTCTTCCTGGGGGATAAAGGAGGGAATCCCTTGTGTGACCCCACCCGGATTCAGGGAACTGCTAGACATAATGATTTCACGGGTTATGTTTGCATTTGACACCTCCCTACACAGACACAGACACACACAGACACACACGAAATTCAGCCCTTCCCATCACAGGGTATCAGGGCCCTCACCTTGAACCCACTTCTGAGTCATTACTGTCCTTCTTTGGCATTTCCCTTCCTGTCTCCCAAACAAAAACTAGCAGTTGGCATCCCATCCTGTCAGGTGACACCTCATTAGGCAACAGCTAGTGAACGAGAGAAGTGAATTCTACTAGTAGCTAGGGGTAGTGGACTGAGAACCGCTGGGAAGATCAGGCCAACTGTGGGCACCATGCAATAGGAGGAGCTGTGGTCATTAAGAAGCCAATTCTCCCAGACGACGACTAATTTGGATATTGTTAGAGTTCTTCTAGAATCCAGAAAGGGAGGCTAAACATTTTCCGAAGTAGTTTTGATGAGGCAGTTTTGATGAGGCATGGGTCCTACCCATGGACCCATCAGACCTGCTCCAAGCGCTTGAGGACAGGACCAGGAAGCATTTAAGGGCTTAGGTGGCTCATGGGCATTAAAGGGGAGGATACCAGGACTGGAACGAGGGCCTGCTGGCTTCTCCTCCTCAAATCCTAACCCAACCTATAGCTCCTTCCTGGACTCAAAGCAAATCAGGGCTATCTGGTTCCAGAAGAACCCCACACTTTTGTCCAAAATTCTTCCCAACTTGGGGCTCTGGTCCCTCTCACCCCCTACCCCGGTGGCCTAGTGGAGAGAGTGTTTACCATACCCTTCCTCCAAAGAGCTAGCTTTGGGTTGTTTTTCCTGGTCACTGGATCCAAAGCAGGGAGCATGGGAGCATATTCTTAGACGTATTCCTAAGACCAAAGGAGATCATATTCTTCCCTCTGATTTTTCTTTTTAAAGCAAATAAAGTCTGACTATCGTAAAGGTCAAAATCAAAAAGGGAGGAGATGGCACAGAGTGCGCAACTGATAGGGAAAGGGAATATTGTTGCTAGGCAACCAACTGCAGAGATGAGTGGTGCTTTGTTCTATTATTTTGAACCATACCATGGTGAGTATTTCATCACTCTGTCACTGTAGACTTTTTGAGCTGGAAGATGCCTTGGAGATAATCAACTTCAGCTCTTTTATTCTGTAGTGGAGGAAGCTGAGGCCCAGAGAGGGGAAGTCACTTGCCTACTGTCATTCAAGTGATTGGGGGTCAAAGCTGGGGCAAGAGCCCAGGTGTACCTCTTCTTCTGCTACACTTTCTGCTCCCGGCCTCCCCCTTCTGTTCCCGGGCTGTGCAGAAGAAATCGGGGAGGAGGCTAGCCCTAAGCTAGTTCTGGCTCCTTCATTCTCTGAGGGAGATAGTTGCACAGTCCTGGCACTGGGGCTGCCGTGTGTGTGTGTGTGTGTGTGTGTGTGTGTGTGTGTGTGTGCGCGCGCGCGCGCGCGCGCGCGAGCTGAGTGGCTACGGCTGGTGGTCATTAGCTGCTCAGCTAAACAGTGCTGAAGCAGAGGCAATGTGTGGTCACCAATGGCAGTGGAGGAGAGGGGTGCTGGGTATAAGGAGTGGAGCTCCCTGGCCAGCAGGGGTGTCCCCTGGCTAAGAGAGGACCACATTGGCTCCTTTCTCCTCAGCCTCCCTGCCACTCACCCCTTCTCCCTGTATCCTACGGGGATGGTGGGCACCTGCTTCTTTGGGTATTTGTGGCTGCACGCCTTACTCAACACTGTTGTCGCTGGAGTCTGGTAGTGCCCCTAAATATCCCTCTCCCCTGACTTCTCCTGATTGTCCAAAGCAAGAGTGGCAGCTCAGCCACTCAGGAGGGAGAGTTGGGAGCTGCTGCTGGGTGCCTCAGGACATAGGCCCACTGGTTGTAAAAACAGCTTGGTTTTGGGGGATTTTTTTTGGCCGTACCGCGCAGCATGCAGGATCTTAATTCCCCAACCAGGGATCGAACCCATGCCCCCTGCAATGGAAGTGCAGAGCCCTAATCACTGGACCGCCAGGGAATTCCCCAAAATATCAATAGCTTTGTTTTTGATCCTGATTTCTCTGTGCATCTGTCTGATAGCCTATAAGTGGGTGGGGGGATGGGTGGCAAGGGAGGCAGGAGGTGGGGATGTGGCCAAAGGGAAATAGCCAGGATGTCCCTCTTCCATGCCTCTCCCTCTCCTTATCCGGGGCGGCACCCGTGCCCACCCTGCCCTGGGGAATAACTGGGATCAGCAGCATCTGACTCAAGACAGTGAAGTTGTTTGCCTTCTCTTTTACTCCTTGGAGACTCCCCAGTTGGAGTCTAACAAGTGGCCTCTTAGAAAACTCCTTCCCCGCCCCCAGCAGCTTCTTTCCCCCATCACTGCAACCTCCAACAGCATCATCCCACGACCACAGCAGGGTCGGGGTAGAAGGTAGGAGGCCAAGGATGGGACTGGAGAAGATTCTAGAGGGAGGCAGGGAGGTGGTTCTGATTAAACTGTGGTTATTAATTCATGGGCCTGGGTTTGTCCCTCCCCTTTCGGCCCTGGGGCCCTCTTGTTGAAGCATTTAAACTGTGGTGTCTTTCCATCCTAATCCTTGTGTGCTCCCCTCCCCTCTACTCACCAGCCCCAACTCTGCATGCCAACCAAGGCTTCCTTCCCCCAACTCCGTCCACACCCATCCC
Source organism: Phocoena phocoena (assembly GCF_963924675.1). Taxonomy (NCBI): domain Eukaryota; kingdom Metazoa; phylum Chordata; class Mammalia; order Artiodactyla; family Phocoenidae; genus Phocoena; species Phocoena phocoena. The sequence continues at coordinate 19,263,316 of NC_089237.1, forward strand.
AAGCGCCACTTAAACCCCTTTTCCTCATCTTAGCCCAAGAAGAAGCTGAATGTACCCTCAGACCTGGCCGCATCCAAGATCGTGCCTTTTGACCTTCTGCCTGAGACTGAGCCTTTTGACCTGAAGCCTGAGACAGTGCCTGAGCTCCCACCCTTTGACCAGACACCTAGGACCCTGCCCTATTACCCAGAGCCTGGGCCTCTGCCCACCCCAGAGGAGCCAACAGCCGGTGGGGGTACTTAGGGTCTCCTGGGTCACATGGGGTCGTGGGCATGGGGTGTCACACACCCAGTCCACCCCCAGCTCACTGCTTAGCAGTGGCCAGTCCAGGGTGGCTGGTCTCCTCCAAGCCACTGTCCCTTGTGACTGGGTGATGGGTATTGTGAAAACACTCTCTCATTACGGGGAGTTCAGGCAATGGGGTGGGAGGTGATGGGAAGGGCCATCCCCTAAGTCTTGGTTTCTGTCTTAACAGTAGATGCTCCAGACACCACACCTGAGCCGCACCCACGGCTGCCTGCATGAGACAGCCTGCAACTGCCCACACTTCTGATTCCCCCTCCCCTCCCGTCCCCCCTGCCTCCTCCTCAGGGACAGACCAGTTTGGCTCAAAGCCTCTTCGGAGAGGGCCCTCATGAAGCCCAGGCCTGGGGTCTGTTCTGTGCCCTCTCTACCCGCTCTCTACAGTTCGGGAAAACACTGACACTTATTTTTTTCCAGTTTTTTTTAGAAAGTGTTTTGCAAAGAGATCCCGTATGTTTGCCAGATCCTGCCTTGGGTGGGGCACCCAAAAGCTGCCAACTCAGGAGGCCAGAAGGGGGTACATTTTCATTGGCTCTGGCCTCCCTATGGCACAGTGTTTCTCAACCTTTTTGTTTGTTTGTTTAATATCGTTCTCCTAAGGAGTCCTTTTAGACATTTTTTTCCCCTAATTGTCCTCTCCCCCATGAGATTTTTTTTTTATTTGAATTTTATTTTACTTTATTTATTTTATACAACAGGTTCTCATTACTTATCTATTTCCCATGAAATTTTAACACTACAGGTATACTATATATCAGGACTCTTTGGAGCCCCACAAACTATTGCAATATCTAAGATTTGTGCCCTCCCCCGCAAGAACCAATTTCCACCCACTTGGGGGCAACATGCCCCCTGTTGAGAATCATGCTATAGCAGAAAAGAAGGAGCCTTCTACCTTTACTGTCTTTCACCCCCTTGTCCTGGCAACCTAAAGTGGAGGTCCTGAGTTTTTAAGACTGCCCTCTCTTTCACCTCTCCCCATCTGCACCCTCCTCTAACATGGTCTCTGAGCAGATCCAGATCCTGGGTCCCTGAATGACCTCTGCAATGTCTTCTCTGGCCATTCACAGGCAGTGGTTGGGTACAGAACTAAGTCAAGAGAGGCTCTACCCAGAGCCATATGACACCTGTCCCTTCTCCCTGACAAATGTGAAGTGCCTGGCCAAGGACCAGGCAAATAGTAGGTGCTCAATTAAATTATAATAATATAAAAATCTTCCCAAGTCAGAGGATCTTAAGTTCATATAGCGGGGTTAGGGAGTGGAGAGGAAGGGGCTGGAAGCCATCCTGGGGCTCCTCTAAAATTCATCCTGGATTGGTGCTTTCCTGGGTTGGGGAGCTGTGTGTGCTTGGTGGGGGGCAGGGGAAGCTGTGCATGCTTTTGTTCAGACCTGGTCATTAAAGGTAACTCTGGAAACCAAGCCTGTTGGGACTGGTGGTTTTGTTTAATAAAAATGTAGAAACAGAACAAACAGAGCTCTCTCTCCTTGCCACCCTGAGGCCCCTCCTTTAGCTTAGGAGCTCTGCCAGGGAAGTAGGGGTGGCACAGGGGTGCCCAGCCTCTGTGCCCAGGGTTGGGGGAGGTGTTTTGGGATTGTGTTGCTGGTTGTTGTAGCAACAGGCCAACTGGGTGGGCCCAAGACAGCACGCCAAAGCTGTGAGTCATAGGGAAAACCTGGCTTGGAAACGGGGAGAAAAGACAAAATCCATTAATGGAGGCAAAAAGCTAAAGTCATGGTGGTATGTCCTCTCCAGCGCCAATCCACTGGATATTATCCGGGACTTAGGTCAAACAGTTTCTTCCCCTATCCCCTGACCTTCCACCAAGAAGGCAGCTCCTCTGGTGTAAGCCATCACTCTGGAGGAAGCCTACAATGAATGGCTTCCAAGTACCTTTCTGGACTGGGGGGAGACAATCCCAGATCCGGGAATAAACCTCCCCTCACTGAGATTGCTCCCTGATGTTGTATTTGAGACCTTTCATCAGGCACTAGGAAGACACGATTGGCTACAAGAATTCTGGAACTCTCTCCCCAGCCTTGTTCACGTTCAAACTCAGCTGGCAAAGACCTTTATCCAGGAAGCCAGAGGCCAGGAAAACCAGCCAGCTCAGCCTTTACGGGTTGGAGTGGAGCAGAGGGGAGAATCAGGGGTGCTGGTGTGGGGCAGGGAGACAATGTGGATCTGTTTTCCAGCAGCAGGGACTGTTTCCTGACTACTTCCCACCCATCAAGCTTAATCCTTCCCTTAATTCATCCACATAGTCTGAGCTTGGTGAAAGGAGGCATTCTCCTTCAAACGTCGGGGAGCGTGGGTGGGTTTTTAGACTAGGAGGCTGTGAAGGAGAGATCAGAGCTGACATTTTTTGATACTAGGGCTGCCGGTAAATTCTGGGTGGAGATGGATGAAGAAGTAGCCGGGAGTTTAGATGACAGAGAGTCCTAACATGGTGTGTAAGAGAGAGCGCTCGGGTAGCAGGCAGGGAGAAGTGATTGCAAAAGGGAGACCCAAAGGGTACAACGGGGAATCAGAGGGACTGCTAAGAGAGATTGGGACCCTCCTACACTCAGAGCAAGGAAAACACCCCTTCAATGCCTCCATGAGTGATAAGAAACAGAGGATGGACGGACTGCCACAGGATGCCCATGATAGTACCCAGTCAGCTGTGGCAGGTGGAGACTACAAGTCCCAGCATGCCCTGAGCCCTGGTCACCTTGCCTGCTGGGAGATGTAGTTGAGTAACGAGAGGTTGAGGTGGCTTGGTGCCCAGCAGAGCCTGTGCCCAGTTTGGGAGAAGAGGTGGAGCCAGCATTCCCTCTTTGTCCCTGCTAATAATATTGACAGGGAGGGAAGGAAGTTGGGAGGAGGTGTTCCTAGTTTTCAATGTAAACCAGGAAACTCTGTGGGGATGTAGATGGGAGGGAAGAGGAAAGAGGTTGGGGGCTGGGGAAGGAATTTCTGTAGCAGGTGGTACAGAGATACCAAGCAGTCAACGTATACGTGTATGTGCGTGCGTGTGTGTGTGTATGTTCATGGGACGGGTCAGCTCGTGTTGCCTCATTTTTCTCAGATGGGGTTTTCTTACAATTCTGCAATCTTTAGAAAACCCTTTAGAAAAAGTACTGCCTATCATTCCTTTGTAGGGAGTCCCTAAAGAGAGTCTGGGCCAAAGAGGAGAGCCTGTTTACATTCTGGGTTATGTCCCCTTTTCCTGTCTGTGCTCAATCTCCCCTACCTTCTGGTTAGAGGTGATCCTGAGATTCTGAAATGTTGGTCCAGAGTCAGGATCTTGGAAAATCTTCCCGGAATGGAAAACAGTGCTGGTGCTAGGTGTTCCCAGGGGAAGAGGGAAGAACTGGCTCTGAGCTTCAGGATCTCTTGTCCTCCTACTCCTGGTCCCTTGAGCTCCTGTTTGGGGGGAAAAGAGCAAGAATGGAAAAGCAATCTCTCCCTTCCATTCCAAGGCAGGGACGTCAGAACCAGAAGAAACGTCCAGGTTGGGAAGAAAACATGTCCTTGGCTCCCAGCCAGCTTCCTCCTCTTTCCTCAATTTCTACATGAGGGTGGAGAATGTCCACTGGTGGAGCCAAACAGTATGAGGCGGGGGAGGGAGATAGGGCCACAGCTCTGCTTCCCTAATACTGGTTCTTCTGAAATGATACGAAGTCTGGGAAACGCACTCCCTTTATGGTAAACTTGCCTTCAAGTTACCCTACTTGGGGGCCGCCTGAGATTGACTGAGGTCGTCCCCCTACCCGCACCCCTCAACCTAAACCGACTCTGCCCTTTGGTTTTGGGCCTGGCTTGGGCAGTGTGGGGCTCAGTGCACCAGAGGGCGCTCTGCCCATTTCCAAAGTTAAGTTGTGGTCCCTGGGACGCAAAGGGTAAGGACTGGTTTAAAATGGGTAGTCGCAGGGCTCAAGGAGACGGTTGGAGGGCCGCAGAGATACTTAACTGAAGTGCGAAAACATAGGCCAGACTCCGATGCGAAGCTCGGTTCCCTCCTCGCCCTGTCTGTACAGCTACTATTCATTCAATACATATTTCTTGAGCGCCCACGAAGTGTCCAGCTCTGTGCCAGGCGCTGGGGATACAACGGCGAGCAAGTCCAGGCCGATTTCACGGGTACCACGCACTCCGCAGGATCACGGGTGCCACCGCCCAGCCCCGGGTTCGCCCGGCGTCCCCCCAAGTCCCAGCCCAGTTCTCCGGCTCTGCCCCCTCATCTGTTCGCTCTGATCTCCCTTTAGGATGAAGTGAAACTGCCGGCCAAAGTGAGCATCGGCAAGTCGCTGAAAGAGTCAGAGGCGCTGCCCGAGAAGGAAGGCGACGAGCTGGCCGAGGGCGAGCGGCCCGAGGACGACGCGGCGGTGCTCGAGCTGTCGTCGGACGAGGCGGTGGAGGTGGAGGAGGTCATCGAGGAGTCGCGCGCCGAGCGCATCAAGCGCAGCGGCCTGCGGCGCGTGGACGACTTCAAGAAGGCCTTCTCCAAGGAGAAGATGGAGAAGACCAAGGTGCGCACCCGCGAGAACCTGGAGAGGACCCGCCTCAAGACCAAGGAGAACCTGGAGAAGACGCGGCACACTCTGGAGAAGCGCATGAACAAGCTGGGCACGCGCCTCGTCCCCGCCGAACGGCGGGAGAAGCTTAAGACCTCGCGAGACAAGCTGCGGAAGTCCTTCACGCCCGATCACGTGGTCTACGCGCGCTCCAAGACGGCGGTCTACAGGGTGCCGCCATTTACCTTCCACGTCAAGAAGATCCGCGAGGGCGAGGTAGAGGTGCTGAAGGCCACCGAGATGGTGGAGGTAGGCGCCGACGAAGAGGAGGGCGGCGCGGAGCGCGGCGAGGCGGCCGACCTGCTGCGCGGGAGCAGCCCCGACGTGCACACGCTGCTGGAGATCACCGAGGAGTCGGACGCCGTGCTGGTGGACAAGAGCGACAGCGACTGAGCGAGCGGGGCGCCGGGCTGTGCCCGGGAGGCCGCGCCGCCCCGCCTCTCCCCGCCCCCGCCCCGATTCCTTTCTCTCTCCGAACTTTCTCTTTCGCATTCTCTCTCTGCCCCAAACGGGCTGGGATATTTCTAAATTGAGAACACCTCCCCTCAAGTAGCACTCCTCCGAGTCTTAACGGCTGTTAAGACGGGAGGGGGAGGCAGCCTGCCCCATGGACAGCCCCAGTTTAGGCATATGCTGGGTGGAAATGCAGAGGGCGGTGATGCACGTCCTGGGGATCTAAGTCGGGGATTCTAGAGGAACTTGCTGTCGTTTCCATGATTGGGCCCCCCTTGGGCAAGCTGCCTTCCCCGCACTTCTCCGTAACACTCACACCCAGCTGCTGTCATTCCTGCTCACTGAGCTCTTCTTTCTCATCCTGATCCCTGGCGGCTTCAAAGCCAAAATTACCGTGAAAGGAAAGAGTGAATCTTGAAGAGGCCCCTTGCTCACATGGGAGACCCCGTACTGGAAGGATGTGAAAGCAGCTTTGGGGAGCATCTGGGGCAGTGTCGGGGGAGAGAGGGCAGAGTGAGCCGTGACCTTGGATGGGGGTCTAGCACAGGCTGTATCTGCAAAAGGTGCCAATAAGGAAGGCTGGAGCCAGGCAGAGCCCTTGGGGAGCGGGGGCGGGGGGCACTTACTGTTTACGCATCTGCACCCAGGAGCACATGGCTATGGCTTTGAAAGAGAACAGGAAATAGTAGAAGGTGGAAATGGGTGAAAAGAGAATGTTCGTTAGCAGCGTGAGAAACAACACAAGAATCCCACCTTACTGGGGTTCTTCGAGGACAGCAGGACCATTTTCAGGATAAGAAGGGAGGGCAATGTGAGAAATCCGCGATCCAAAGAAGAGAGAGGTAAGCCCCACCCCATGCCTCCACTGGGCATGGTGCTCCAGGGACAGCCCATTTCTCAAAGCCCAGAAAATTAGGGTCCCAGAAGAGGGCAGCGCCAGGCTGCAGAGAGCTGGTAGGTAGGAGGGAGACGGACGGGGAAAAGAACTGGGTGCTAAAGGCCAGGCCACCAAGCTGAGAGCTGGAGGGGAGGGGAGGAGAGTATAGAATTCCTGTGTGTAGAGCAGCCCAGACTTGGCCCACTCCTGGCAGTTTCTTAAGATCCTTCCCTAGAGCTAGTTATAATAAAGCTGCAGAACTTGCCAAGACTTCCTTGGCCTTGTGGGTTCCTCTCCTGACTCTTTGGGTTGAGAGGGGTGCTGCTTCCAGTCCAAAAGCCTGATTTCTGATCAGGTTCTCCTCAGGACACTTTAGTCCCCCTGTTCCTCCCCAGTAACGGTGGCTTGTCAGAAGCAAGGACAGACCCCCTCACCCCCAAGTCACAGCCGGAAGAGGAGGGCTGAAGGCTCCCTCGTTCGCCCCCTACCTCCTGTGCTTTATCTTCTCTGCTCTGCATTATAGAATTGCAGCGAATTGTTTTTAAGGGGTGGAGGGAGGGAGCCTGGGGACACATCTTTTTTACAATACAAAGCTTTGCTTTTTTTTTTTTTTTTCTGTTGGTTCCCTTCTTTCTTCTGGATGGTTGGAGACACATTGGCTGAGGGAGGATGGGGATTGTGGGACGAGGTCCCTTGGTGCTGATGGGCTGAAGGGGCCTGAGTTGTGGGCAGATACAGTTTCCTGTGGGCTCTGGGGAGCCTCTCGTGTTGCTGTGTCCTGGTGAGCAGCCCGACCAATAAACCTGCTTTTCTAAAAGGATCTGTGTTGGATTGTATTCTCCGAAGGCAGTCACATAGGATGCGTTCCAGGAGGACAGGAGGGAACCAGGGAGGGAAAGAGTGAGAGAGAGGACCTTGGGTTTAAACGGGCCTCACTTACCTGGGTGGGGAGTGGGGGTGGGGTATTGTTATCATCCCCATTTAGAAATGGAAAAACACACACACACACAGTGACTGGTCTAAGGCCACGTAGCTGGTAAGTTGTGAAGCTGGGATTCTAAGTCAGGCAGCCTGGCTCTAGTCTGTTTAACTGTGTCTGTAATCTCGTACTGTCTAGATCCGCTTCTCGCTGTCAGAGCTTTAGTCCTCCAGACCCACCCAGTTAACTCTGCTCAGCCTGAGCTTCCCCCAGATTCACGCTGCCAAATCAGACCTAGAGGAGGCAGTCTAGGGGAGAGGAAAAGTCAGAGGCCCTGACTCAGAGGCCTGAATGTCATAGAGAAGGGATTCCAGTGCATGGTATAGATGCCAGTCATAACCACACAGCATATTTAATTCTCCCCACAGCCCTGGAATGGGCACCACTTTTTTTTTTTTTTAAGATTTATTTTATTATTTATTTATTTATTTATTTTTGGCTGTGTTGGGTCTTAGTTGCGGCACACAGGATCTTTGTCGAGGCATGCAGGATCTTTTTCGTTGTGGCGCACGGGCTCGTTGTTGTGCTGCGTGGGCTTCTCTTTAGTTGTGGCATGCAGGTTTTTTGTCTTCTCTAGTTGTAGCGTGTAGGCTCCAGGGCGCGTGGGCTCAGTAGTCATGGCGTGCGGGCTTAGTTGCCCTGCGACATGTGGGATCTTAATTCCCTGAGCAGCGATCAAAGCTGCGTCGCCTGCATTGTAAGGCGGATTCTTTACCACTGGACCACCCCAGAAGTCCCTGGGCACCTCTTTCATTGTCTGTACAGCCTGTCTTCCCCATGAGCAGCCTGCCCTACCTGCCCGCAAGTTACGGATTTCCTAGAGCAATGGACACAAATCATCATGTGGGTTCTGCCAGCATCAGAATCACCTGGGGGAGTGGCGTCCCTAATAAAAACAATGTCATTTCTGGGGCTGTATCCCTGCCTCCTGCTGCTACCTCAAACAAGCTGAGTCCTTCCTCAGGGGCCATACGTTTCCTTTGGACTCCCCTGCCTCCGCCCCCAGCGACAAGCACAGCAGTCTCGAGTTCTAAATCCCCCAGAAAGAGTCGGCTTTCCTCCAAAAAACATGACCACTAACACAACATCGTAAAGCAGCTATACTCTGATAAAAATTAATTTAAAAAAAGAAATGAAATTATACTATACTCTGATAAAAATTAATTAAAGAAATGAAAATTGAGGCCAAAAATTCAGAGCCTGGGAGCCAGGAAAGCCAGGAGAAACCCACTAAGGATCCTCCTTCCTCTGGGATGTAGAGGTGCAGCTGTGAGAAGCAGGGAATGACGTCAGCACCCCAGCAGGCGGAGAGATAAGCCTGAGGGAAACGAGGAAGGGCCCTGGGATAGCAAGCTGTTGTTTACTTCTATTAACCACAGCAACAAGGCTCCTGGCCCCTCCCACTTTGTTTCTACAAGCTACCTCCCTCACTGGTCCACCACACTTTCAATACCAGCCGAGTTACTTTGCTGTAACTTCCCTACGCAGTTCTATGTCACAGCGTGGGGCCGCAGCCCCAGAAGCTCTCCCCACATCAGAAATTATTCCTTTTCTTCTCTTGCGACTGAAGGGAGTTACGAGGCTTTAAAGAAAT